>NC_088690.1:107115494-107459660 GCF_028017835.1 Emys orbicularis | reverse complement strand
TGGTGTCTGGCAGGGTACATTTTCTGTACCCTGGAAAGCTGTTTGAAGCAACCTGCCGTCATGAATGGTAATGTGTAACTTTCTTTCCACAGAGGATGTCACCCCCATCCCCTCTGACAGCACTCGCAGAAAGGGTGGTCGTCGGGGTCGTCGTCTGTAAACCGTGGATGGCTTTTGTTTCATCATTAAATCTCTCAACGAAATTTCTGCTCTTGTTTGTGTTCTCTTAACAGGAGCTCTGATCAGAGCGTTCGGTGTCGTGTGTCCTTTGGTTGTCATTTGAAAGCCTGGTGGTTGTAATGTCTTGTTTTCATGGAAACATTCAGAAGTCTGAATTACATACACAAATAGCTTGATCTCGGAAGATCGGTGTCCTGCTTATCTTCACGCAACTACACCAGGGGTGCCGTATTTGTGTATAAACTGGTAGAGCAGTTTAAAAGCACTCTAAAATGACAGCCCCAGCAGACGTTCTATGGCATGTTATATTTCCAGTTACATTTCTATGAAAAATACTCTCTTCCTTGTAATTTTGTGCTCCCTGCTGTCATATTTACCCTTCGCTAATTCCTGTCATGATCGTATGGAAGGTATGCTCTCATCCGTGCTAAATGCATATCCCAGGTGTCAGCCCAGGGAGGTTTAAAAGCAAAGTGCCTACGCTCTGTGACTGTGAAGCCCCCTCCATGTTGAAAGGTGTTACCCATCATTGGGTGACTCTGTTTAAAGCTTGAAGATAATCGTCCTAATATCATCGGACAAAGTCTCACTCCTTTGTTCTACCAGTGTCAGGGTGACGTCCAAAATGGCTTCTGATACTCTGCTACCTTCGTTGCTATATACGTGTTTCAAACAAGTTGTCCTCAAAAGCTCCATGTCCTGGGAGTTTTGTTCTTGCCCCTCTCCCAGTATAATAGCCTTTATTTTGAAATTGCATTTATTTTATGCTGTCCCAAGCGTGCTGCAGGTTGTTGTGAAGATTCATAACGACTGTAGACGTTGCACAGAGCTAGTGGATTCGACAGGTGGATGTGGCAGTTGGTGCTTTTTTGGTCCCTAAGAGGCAGTTACAGCCTTCGATACTGTGGAAAAGATGTCTCATTTTTCCCCTCTCGAGCAGAAGTGGATTCAAATTTGAAGGAGCAGGGTTTGAATTCTTCCTTCCACTCCTTAGCAAACCTTAACAGTAACTACATGCCCTACTGAACAAATACCTCCTGATTTTTGCCCCCAGCAATAGCAGACAAGTATGTTAACTTGAAGCTACTGCTAAAATTCAGCAGTGAAATAGTTAATGTCACCATTTCAAGTATCATTAGACTTGAGAATCAATGTCTCCATTGAAATAAAAGGGGCAGTTTGTAAGTCTGAGTTGTTTAGTTGAAAGCTTAGATTCCGAAGCACTATTATGCAGCAAACTCAGAGTAACTTAAGTGGTTAAGACTCATGATATACATGAGGCCCTATATATTGGAGACATGGACTCAGAAATTCAAGTGTTGTGGTCTCCTGTGAGACCTCGGCCTGCCTTTGAACCTTTAGGTTTGAGAATGAACACAGAAAGATGGAGCTGCTTTCACATATGCCCTTGCCAGCTTTGGCTCTTAAAACACTAGTTTCCCATAAGAGGATTTGTCCTTGGCCTCTCTCCCTTCCTCAGATACTGGAAAGGACCCTTTGGCTGCAGGTAGACAGAAGTGTCCAGTTCTCAGAGTGAATCCCATTTCCAGCTAATTGGCTAGACGTGGTTCTGAGTGAACCAGTACGTAGCACTGCCCTGCAGCCCCTTGGGGCTCTGTGTTGGCTCCCAACTCAGTGCGTCTCTCCTTACACTGCAGGGGCTGCGATTTAAATGGTGGAGAAGAGACGCTTAGAACTGAAGCCACCGCTGGGCTTTATTTTTGTTACTAGCCTTTGTTCAAAACCAACTCTAGCGCTGCAGCTTGCAGACCCTTTGTCCTGACTTCTTGGAGAGACGCCTGCTTTGGGAATGATCTGCTGACAGTGCCACTTTATCTAGTCCAGCGTCTTTCCTGTGGACTGTTACTTTAATAGCTGATATTCTTGGAATTCCCCTTTGCATGAAACATTCCCCTTTGCATGAAACATCCCTGGATGGGCGCTAGCGTCTCCCCTGACATGGCCAAACTGTCATTTGTAGCTTCATACGTATCATTGTTACACGGAAAGGCTTTTAGAAAGAAAGGTTCTGTCCTGTTTCTTTTAGAGTTTTATTTGTAGGCACAATGACTAGTAGCATTTGAAGTTGATAAAGTCTCCTCTGAATTCTGCTGTTGGGAACCAGCCAAGGAATGAAGCTGAACATTAATGCTATTCCAGCCAGTGAGAAATTAGCCATGGCCTGATGTCGGAAGTTACCAGGCAGAAGGGTGCTCAGAAAGGACAGAAAAGTAGATGTGCTCAGAGGAGGTTCAGGGAGCTGGGTGCCTTATATCAGAGAAAGAGAAGAAAGGATAAACCAGTTAATAATTCTAAACAGCCTCTGCTTGCTGATTTGAGACAGTCTATTGGAATCTTCATTCCTATTAGGCAATGATTTAGCCCCTTCTCAGGAAAAAACAATCCCACACACGTACGTTGGGACAGATGGATGCTTGGCTTTGGAATTTAAATACATATGACATGCAGCTGTTCTGAAATTCGCTGTGCAATTCCCCCCCCCCCCCTTTTTTTTTTCCAATCAGCTCTATATGCCAGTTACTTAGAACCGTTCCCAGCTGATAAAATACTACTGCTATTTGGGGCTAGAGGTTACATGAAGCATCTAACTCTGGGATTCTGCAGTGGCCCTGTTTGCCCATTAATTCTACTGCCAAAGATGTGTTGGTTTTTAAATGTAACTTTGATTTGGATACACAAGCTTTTGGAGTACACGCGTGTCTCTGATTTGGTTTGTTTCTAATGAATAATTTGGTGCACATACACAGCAACGGTTGCAGAGTTACTCGGCAAGGTGAGTGGGAATTGTTGCCATTTGACAACGGGGGGAATGAAGGCATGAGGGCGGTTAAGTCACTTGCACACATTGACTTGGTGAGCCATTTTAGCATCAATCTGAAACAACCCAGGTGTATTGGGTCAGAGTTTGTAGGGTGTGCTGCATGGTGCAGGGTCTGGCCTCCAGGGGTTAAATGCAGTGTGTTCATAATCTTCCTTGTTTTTCCTTAAACAAGATGTGGGGAAGAGATTTCAAAGGCACTCAATCCCTGAGCTGAGTGTACTGATTTTGGGGGTAGCAGAGGGGGTGTTGTTTAGGCCTGTTGAGTTAGTTGGGTGTCAAGCCAGTCAGCCATGGCTTAGCTACCAGTGCGCACTTCTCGTTTTGTGCTTGAGGGTGGTGGCTCAGATGAAAATTCACCCTTTGTGGCAGTCACCACAAATCCAGAAAAGGGAGCTTACTTTTTATTCCACTTACTGATACTGATGGTAAGTGGGAGTACTCCAGGGCAGCAGCATCTTACCTGTCTTATTATTTATTATTAGGATCCCCAGTCGAGGGTCAGGCCCCCATTGTGCTCGATGCTGGACAGACAGGTAACAAAGATAACAGTCCTTTTTCTCCAGAACTCTCAATCTACAACTAAATAAGGGACCAAATGCAAGGTTCTGTCTCAGTCCTTGCTCAGGCAAAATTCCCATTCACTTTCATGTGTCGGTCTGAGCAAAGAACTCAGGATTTGGCTTAATAATCATGAATCTTCAGAAAAGAAATCAGACCTGGGCCTGGTCTGTGAAGTGTTTCCTTGTGTCTCTGACATAAGGCCTAGTGGCCTAGGAGCACTTGTAACTGCATCTGCAAAAGGAGACTGAACTTCTCGCCTCTCACATCAGACGCTTCTCTCTCTCACCTCCCAGACATTGGCCCAGTCTGTGACATCTCCCTGGCCTCTGGTCTGAACAGCACTCATGTGCGTTGTAACATACCCACTCACTTGAGTCTATGGAAACCCCAGAGAGCAGAAGTAACAAATGAGGAAGAGGAACCGAGTTGCTGGGGAGTTCCCGTTTCTGTAAGGATGTTGAGCAGAAATTTGGGCTGCTCCTAATTGGCTGTCTAGTTCCTGGCCCTGCTAACCTGGCATTCTGTAGGCAAGGTCATCCGTGGCTCCTGGAGGGTGAGCCTTGCCTTGATGACTAGTCCCATCAGCCATGATCAGATGACACCTGCAGCTGAGAAGAAGTGAGGTGACTAAATGAACAGCCCGAGGAGAGCTCTGCAGAACGTGTTGGCTCTAACTACAGCTATTGCAATATCCCCCTGTCTATGATCCTGTCAGATTTTACAAGCTAAGCAGCCTCAGGCCTGGCTCTATTTGGACAGGAGACCCGTGTGATGCAGCAAATTCTGTGGCAATACAGTAGGTGTCAGACAAACAACCCAGCACCATGTTATGGGCCCTATGGAGTGCAGCTCTGGGTGAGACCTTTGGGATGAGGCATAAATTAGAGGTGAAGATCCCATAGCCCTGTTAAATCCATTGTCCTGCCTCCCTAAATTCCTCCTGTAGTTTCAATTGGACACAGATTCCAAATACATCATTGGCAGGGGAAGTCATTCAAGCAGGGCCAAAGTGTGAAGAGGAAAGAATGCCTCTGTCTGAGGAAGATGCATAAAATGCACTCCTACCCAGCACAAAGCTTCATACTATGTTTGGGGTTTCTCCCCCAGGTCCAGCTGTCATGACCGGCCCTTCTTGATTCTGCGGCAATCTGTGCTCTCTGCCATCGCTCCCAAGCCCTCTTTCCGGTACTTCATCGCCTGCTGTCTAGTGTTGCTATGTGCAACATCGCACCTTCGTCTTTTGGTTTCAGTCAGAGTTGGACTGAATCCTTAGCTGCTGTCTTCCAGCCTCGGGATAGCTGCATTTCATGAGTGGGTGAAGTGAACTCGCTATATCCCTTATCTCTAAGGTGCCATGTGCTTTCATGTTCATTCCTGCTGGAATTACACTTAAAAGTAAACCAGGCATCACGTAGAGTTTCAGGATACATGGCTTTGCCCAGGCTGAATAAACTATGAAATCCTGGGTCCCTAGCTGCCTGGCTAGATTTCTCTGTGTCCTTTTGTCAAAAAGCTCCTGACCGCCAGGGAGTCCAATGTTTTTGCTGCTTCTGTTGGGGAAGTGTAATGACCCTCTTCAAGCCACGTAAAGTGCTCTCTAATGGGTGTCTGATGAATGGGTTTAATAATGATGATGCGTTGAGATCCTCTGATGAAGGGTGCTGTAGAAGTGCAAAATATTATAATCAGTGTAAATTAAAAAAACTGTCAGTGCAACATTGTGATGGAGATTTTAAATGCTCAGAGTAACTGCTCCAACAGCAGCTGGTACTCGGTGCCCACACTGATATGGGATATTTTCTTCTTATGTCTTAATGTAAAGAACGTGCCTGAACCAACCTGCAAAACCCATTTCCCCGAACGTTGGGGAAGTTTGGATTTTGATCCAAGCGCTGCAGAACTTGGAGCTTCTTTCTAATAGGTCGGTTTGTGGGTGACCTCAGCAGTTGCAAGGTAGAAACGTAATTTGGGAGTCTGTTTTGAAAGCTGCTTTAATACCAATTGCTGATGAACTCTGTGTCGAGCAAGGGGATCTTGGGCAGAGTCCATCCCCACATACATGCGCACCAGGCCTGCTGCTTTCAGTGAGAGTTGTGCATGCGTATCTAAGCACAGAGCTGGCCTTTTGCAATAGGACACTGCTCCTCCAGCGTTCAGCAAGCTCCCTGCTGGGATGCTCTTGTTCCTAGGACAGCTTTTCAGTCCATTAGCCTCCTAATTATTTCCCTCGCCAGATAATGTGGAGTTGCTCCATGTGCTTTCACCTGGGAGAAAAAGCAAATAGGAGTGTGTAGAAAAGCATGTCGGATGCTTTCTCCATGTGTAATGTGCCCAAGTAATGGTTTCTGAGAGGATTATAAAACAGGAATGTCTTGGCTTTCGTGTAGTTGAAATCTCATAAGTAACCTTAGTGTAATGTTCTGATTTAATTTCCTAAGTCTTCTAAAATGGCTTGAACGCTGAAATGCTCCAGTTATTCTTATTTGAATGTATAATCCCTGAATAAATGCCACTATGTTGATCTTAAGTGTTCAGTGCCTCAGATATCCTCTCATACACTAGATGTATTGCTGGATCTTGGTGTATTCAAAAGTTAATAGAAAATGCTCTTTTGCATGTGCATAAAACACAGCTTTAAATACTGATAATTTAGGCTCCAGTCCTGCAAAGACTGATTTACGTGAGTAATCCTTACTCCCACGACCAGTGCTGTTAGCTGCTGGGGGACTTCTTGTGTGTAGAGTGCTTATCCCTGTGAGTAAGGATTTGCAGCATTGGGTCCTGACCTGACCAAATCAAATCTTTTCAGACAAGTCAGTTTCATTATTTCTGGCTATGGGCCAGATTTTCCAAAGCGCTCGGCACCCACCTGTTTCCATTGCTGGTCTGGGGCGGTCCTGGGTGCTTTGTGCACGTCCCAAAACCCGGCCACATTCTGTCGTGGTCTGGAGGCACAGCGCTTTGTGAAATCTCAGGCAAGTTGAAGTATGGAAAAGAAGCCATTTTAAGTGATATAATTGCAAAAAGGCACTTGTACCTGCTTTACATATTTCTCCCCACCCTTGACAGACTGAAACGTTAGCCAAACAGAACATGTGCTGAGAGCAACCTGGCAGGGGTCAGCCCAAAGGGTAACTTCTTACTTTTCAAATAAAAGCCCTTCCCCCCTTTAAATAAAAACTCTTCCACTAAACCTCTAGCATGGCTAGTCCAACCCTAATCACGTGTAAGTGAGCAGGATCTAAAGAGAGACTGGGTGTGTCCTTAGTGCTGACCCATTTACATTTCCCCCAGTAACCCTTTTGCAAGTGGTAGGATGAAATATGTAAAAGCTAAGGGCCAGGCCCTCAGCTAGTGAAACAGCAGAACTCCACTGGAGTCAATGGAGTGATACCAGTTTACACTAGCTGAGGATCTGGCCCCAAAAGTGAAATGCTGCCCTAAGATGCTTGTGCAGGGCCCCAAGTATGTAGCTCAAAAGGCAAAGTCCGCCTCTAAGCCATTATGTGTGGGTGCGTTTGTGTTAAATATTGCAGAGTTCACAATTCGTCCTGATTCGATGCAAAATCTCTTGCCTCAGAACTGATCTGGGAGAGGGAAATGTTGCCTGTTTCACCCTGAATGGCCTCTTTCCACATATGCTAAACAATCTGTTCCACCTTGTATTTAGCTGGGACATCGGGAGCACCTTTCCCAGACCCAAAGAAGAGCTCTAGCTTCTCTCTCTCCCCTCCAGACATTGGTACAGTAAAAGAGTTTCCTTCACCCACCTTGTCTCTCTTATATCCACTGGGGATTTGACAGTGCGATCACTGTGCTGGTTCCATCCACTCATGCAACTAGGGTGACCAGATGTCCCGATTTTATAGGGACTGTCCCGATATTTGGGTCTTTTTCTTATATAGGCTCCTATTACCCCCCCAACCCCCATCCCGATTTTTCACACTTGCTGTCTGGTCACCCTACATGCAACTCCAAGATGAGGACTGTGAATTCAAAGGTTTGCCTAGGAACAAGTGATGCCCTCTGAGTAGCCAATAGGATTATTTCTAATGCCGCACTTTAAATAATAGCCCTGGCTGACGGCTCTATGTGGCTGGACTGGGGGTGGGCCGGCTTTGGTGGGGTATTTCCAACTATTGATATTTTGTAGCTTTCACTTCCTAGTTTTTGTGCTTCAAGAAAGTTCAAAGGAACAGGATCTAGTTTCCTTTTCAGCAGCAACTTAGAGACGGTGCTAGGTGCAAGCAGAGCCCAGAACATCGCCAGCTGCGGAGCAGAAGTCAGCTAGAGGGAAAGAGGCACCATGGAAGACGAAGACAGACGGGACTTGATCTCCACCCAGGAGCGACCTGCTGATGGCATCATGGCCCCAGACTCTGGAGCACAGAGGTATTCCTCATCTATGTTTTCAATCCCCTTTTATTTCTTTTTTTGGGGCAGGGGGAGGTAGGGAGGGCTCTGGAAGCAGGAGAAGGAAGGTGGGCTCAGTTAATGGAATGGAGGGGCCGTTTAAATCTTGGCAGTGGAAAGCGTGAGCTGACGGAGTTTTAAGGGAAATGAGTTCTTCACTGGTTGACCTGACCAGAGTCCCAAGCAGGGCTTGAATGTTGAACTTGAATTTCCCTTCTTTCTCCTGAACTCAGATATGGGCAGCTGGTTACCTTATTTTAACATGTGGGAGAGTACGGGGCTCTTTAAAAAGCCCAGCGTTCAAGCCCAGTTGCGTGACCGCTTGTGGTATCTGTGCAAGGATCTCCCACCCTGCAGGAGGGGCTTTCCACCAACGAGGGGGGGTTGGGAAGCTGTTTGCCCTTTATTCCTTGCCCCACGCTGCACAACTCCCTCGGGAATCTTTGGCCCTATTTGTGACCTGGCCCCGTGGTAACCAAAGCCCGACATGGGAATCATGCAAAATCTCTTGAGTTATTTTATTCCCTTGGCTGGTGGCATCTGTGCCCTGCTCGGCCCTGTTCGTCCCAGTTCCAATGAGCCGTTTAGCCGTGATTCTGCATACCAAATACGCCCTTCTCGTTGTTTGACCAGCATGTGCCTTAGACACCCGTGCAGCAGACTTGACCCCACCTGGCTGTGGTGTGCGCACGGAAAATTGGGTCTATGGCGGCACAGATCTGACCTGTAAATCAAGCCCCAGCCAGGCAATATTTTTAAATGAGTGCCTTTATTCAACACCCTTGACTGCCCCTTTCTGGAAACTCTCCCCTGGAGAATGTGATCTTCTAGGTGCGTAGTGTCCTGGAGCTTGGACAATACAACTTAACGTTGTGCCCCCATCTTCCGCTCAGGGTGCTAGCGATGCTGTTCTTTAATATCCAGTGTTTGTGGAATTCCTCTCGGCCTGAAGCATTGCTTGGATCAAACTTCCTGAGCAGATACAGCCAGAGGAGGGCAGATATCTCCCACTGTCCCTAGCATTTGTACCAGTACATAGGATCCTAGTGCAAAGGCTTTGAGAAGGAAGGGCTTTCTCCTGTGCTTTTCTAAAATTGCTGCATTTGTACAAATCAGTAACCATCCCCTTAGCACAGGGAAATGCAATATTGGGCAGCAGCCAACCTGATAACCACACCAGACCAAACAGCCACAGCCACTGAGAAATCAGATGTCTCATGACATCAGGAGTTGCCAGGCAGGATGGTTTGCAGGACGCTCAGAACAGTAACAGGACGCAGGAAGGAACCTGCTTGATCAGGCCTGGATCAGCTCCAGGCTGAATTTACTTTTTATGTCACTGTGTATGTGGCTGTGCTGTAGCAGCCACAGAGACAGCGCACACACAAATTCTGTGTTCTCCAACCGATGGGCCTGATCCTGCAAACTAGCGTGACCAGATGTCCTGATTTTATAGGGACAGTCCTGATTTTTGGGTCTTTCTTATATAGGCTCCTATTACCCCCCACCCCCGTCCCGATTTTTCACATTTGCTGTCTGGTCACCCTACTGCAAACCCTTACTTCTTTGAGTAGCCCGTACTCATGTGAGTAGTTCCATTGACGCCAATGGGACTGCTCCGTAAGAGAGTTTGTAGGATCTGCTCCTACAGCGAGACAGCATGTCTAGCGCAAAGCTTGTTATTTTATTAACAACACCTTCTCCCCCTTGTTGGTCTCTTGTTAGTAAATGAGGGTCCCTCTCTGATCAATCTAGCTGCCTTTCTAAAACACCCTCCCCCTCCTTCCAATAACACCTGCGAAGAATGAAGGCTGGGTGCAAAAAAAGGTAGTCTGTGGAACTTGGAGCTTCTTTCTAATAGGTCAGTTCATGGGTGACCTCATCAGTTGCAAGGTAGAAATGTAATTTGGGAGTCTTTTTTGAAACCTGCTTTAATACTAATTTCTGATTATCGAGCAAGTGGAACTTGGGCAGAGTCCATCCCCAGATACATGCGCACCAGGCCTGCTGCTTTCAGTGGGAGTTGTGCATGCGTATCTAAGCACAGAGCTGGCCTTTTGCAATAGGACACTGCTCCTCCAGCGTTCAGCAAGCTCCCTGCTGGGATGCTCTTGTTCCTAGGACAGCTTTTCAGTCCATTAGCCTCCTAATTATTTCCCTCGCCAGATAATGTGGAGTTGCTCCATGTGCTTTCACCTGGGAGAAAAAGCAAATAGGAGAGTGTAGAAAAGCATGTCAAATTCTTTATAGAAGTGATATTTTGTGAAGGTTTTTAAAAATGCCTAAAGTTTAGGCTACTAAATTTATAAGTGTGTGAAATGAACTCGCAAAAGAACTATAATCAGTAAATCTATGTGTATGGAAGACAAAAGAACAGGAAAAAGGAGAGATGAATACAGTGCAAGAAGAGGTGTAGCAGTATGATGATGGTACTTTATCCATTACCCGAAAATAGGAATGGTCTTTCTATACAATCAAATAGTTCTTTATCACCCAGTAATCTCTAGATTCCTTTATCCTCATGAACAAACCTGTTCCCATGAATCTGGGGGTCCACTCTTTTATGTTAAGTTTTGAGTCTGATTTTCCAGAGTCTCCAAATTATATATACATTTTCAATTATAATGCTTGACAACTCTTCTCTCTCTTACGCATGCCGTGGGAACAACAGGAGCAGTCACATGGCCAACTTTCTCCATTTCCCCTTCCCCCAACCTAATCTGGATTTTCTCATGCCAAGCTGAGGATGCTACCTATGGATCTGATCCAATACCCACTGGAATCAATGGGAGTTTAACTATTGCCTTCAGCTGGCATTGAATCGTGCCCTACCTTGAGAAAACGGGCAAAATATGGAGGCAAAAGGCATTTAACAATTGTGTACATAATAGGGTGACCAGATGTCCCGATTTGATAGGGACAGTCCCGATATTCAGCGCTTTTTCTTATATAGATGCCTATTGCCCCCTACTCCTGTCCCGATTTTTCACATTTGCTATCTGGTCACCCTAGTACATAAACTACCCTATACTGACATGCTCGCAAAGTATACCATGTACTGCTTCACAACCTCTTCAACTCTTTTTACTCCATGTGGCCTCTTGGAAGAGTTCTCTTCACAGTCCTAGATGTTTGATATTATTTTCTCCAGCAACCAACCCCCTGCACTCCTACTCCAACAAACACACACACACACACACATACACCACCCTCCCTCCCCACCCCCACCCCCACCGTTTAGAAAACTGTTTCACTTCCCCTGCCAGGTCTCACATGGCAAGAAGAGCTCTTAGCTCTTGCATTTCCACGCAGCATGACAAATGACGACAGTAGGATCTTTTGGCCCGTGAAATCGTCTCCCAAGGAAAGCGTTGGAAGTCCCAGTAGTCACGCCGTTTCCATCTAGTTTGGACGAAGTAGCTGATCGGTCCGATCTAACCCAAATCTCCATGGCGTTAGTGTGGGGAGGGCATTGGATGAGTGACGGATGCTTTCAGATGGGCCGGAGCTTGACAGAGCGGAATAGTTCAGTGCCCGGACTGAGGATGGGCCGCCCTGAGAACAATTGTTTTACCACTAACGAAAATAATTACCAAAACAAAACCCTCCACTGCACATGCATGATGCACATCTCCCGGGGACAGGATGAGAGAGAACGAACTCTCAATGCTCTACTGAAAGCTGTGCTGGTCGGTGCTCCAGTCCAAGGGTGGTATAAGAACCCCTGGAGAATAGCATATTCTGCGCACAGTGCCAGTGCAGTGTGGCTGATGCGGGCAGCTGCAGCTGGCGTTGGCCGGGCACTAGCCTCCCTCTGTCTTGTATCTTTCAGGAATTACTGCAGCCGCGGAGCCGTTTACTCTGCTGTCTCCATCTTGGTGGCCCTGCTGATTGCCGGCCAGGCCGTCACCGTCTACTTCGTGTATCAGCAGAGTGGCCAGATCAGCAAACTGACCAAGACCTCCCAGAATCTGCAGCTGGAGGCCCTGACCAGGAAACTCCCCCAAAGTGAGTAATTGCCCAGCATGATTGCACTGTATGGGCACAAGTCTAGGCCAGTTGGGTGTACTTCACAGTCCCAGAGCGCCCCCCTGACTCTCTTGGCCGGTGGAGATCAAGCTCCCCAGAGAGATGGAGGAAAGAGTTCTGGAGCGTGCTATTAACAAGGCTCCTGGAGTCATCTAGACTAGCTCCTGCCCCCCTTCTGGAGACGGTGGTTCCCGTGCTGTCTTACCCTACTGACTCGCGGCATGTTTCCTTCCTCGCCCCCTACCTGTGGAGAGGGGGAAGTGAAACTTGCACGGGTGAGAGTTTTGATCAGAATGGAGGCCCTCTGAGCGCTGCTTTATCCTTCCATCCATTTGCGGCGTGTGGGAGGAGGGAGCCCTTGTGGTGCTATTCCTGCCCATCGTGCTGGAGCTCTGGGTGGAACCTACCAAGGAACCATTTATCGCCTCTGCCCCCAACACTAGGCCCTGGGAAACTGGCTGGAGTCTTGCCAGGGCTGGCTGGAGCATTGGCCACAGGGTCAGTGACTCCATGTATGTTTCCCAGCCTGGGCTGATAGACTCACACTAGCTCTGCTGGAACTAGCATGATAAAAATGACAGCCTGGACATCGCAGCATGGGAACAGCGCAGGATAGGCACTGAGCTCAGGCTGAGGGTGATAAAGTCCCATGAAGCTAAAACACAGGGACCCTTATGCTGATTCGACTCCCGCTGATGGAGACACTGAGCCCAGAATGGACTTTGGGGGTCCATTCATCTGTCTCTCTCTTTCCTCTGCAGGTGCCAAGCCAACTTCCAAGCTGAGGATGGCAAAGTTCAGCATGCCCATGGTCATGAGGGAGCTGCCACTCGCCCCGAAGGTGGACATGACGGTAAGAGACGTCCCCTGGATCCCTCGGCGTGTCGTTTTGGGTGCTGCTCTGGCAGCGGTTTCGCCGCCTGTTTGGGAACGTGGTTGAGTGATTTCTTCTAAGCCTTGTGCCGTAGGTGCTATGTGGTCAGCAGTGAGAGAAGCAGAATGTAGCCCTGGCCATCCCACCTCTGAGACCTCAGCCAGCACCTTGCAATGCGCACTGTTCACTAGCAGCTTGGGCTTCTCTCCGCTGGCTGGGTCTCCTGCTCCTGGTTACTGGGTCCCAACTCCTAGAGGTCTGTTCAGTCCTTGGATCTTCTCCCAACAAGAGCGACACACACGAAGTGCTGCGGAAACCCACCCATTAGTACCTGGATGGCGACCACCATCTCCGACCTGTTGCATTCACACCAGTGACGGAGGGATGAAAGTTCTGTGTCCCATTCCCCAGGTCCTGGCCCATTCACTCCCCAGAATAAGAGTAGTTGCCTTGCCCTTTCCCCTGAGCTTGTAGGGAGGAGTTTGTGTGCTGAGCCCCTCTCGGACAGTGAGTGAGAAAGGGCCGGGAAAGGGGAGCGGTTGGAGGTGGTCAGCTTGGTATTTCCCAAAGCTCTTCTGTTCTTCTGTGTGCCGTAGACAGGACCGTGCAGGGCTCGCAGGCTTTGAGAAAGGTTCCACTTCCTGGTGGGGTCCAGTATTTCCAGGAATTAGCCTGCCCTGAGGTGAAGAAGAAGTTCTGCTGAAGGTTTTTGTGGTGCAGCGTCCACCCTCACCAGCCTGGCTCCCTGGTAGCCAAGTGACTCCGTGTCTGCCAAAAAGAACCCCCAAGACTGGACATGTCCTGCCCATCCTGTTCCAGCTCCAGACCATCTGCTTTAAGTCTCTGGCTCTTCAGCTCCTCGTCCTGACCATCACAACTCCAATTCTCTCTCTCTCTCTCCCCTCTCTAGCCCCTGGAGAACACGGCCAAGCTTAGCAACAGCACCCCGGATCAAGTCAAACATCTGCTGCTGGTAAGAGCCTCCTCTCTGTTCCTGTGGCTGCCTCTGTCACGCTCACGGGTCTGTCTGCAGCAGCCAGGTATAGTTGGGCACTTCCACAGACCCACTTCCTTTCAGCCCTATTAGCCTATTGGTTCTTTTGGGCGAGGGGTATGGACTATTAAAGAGCCATTGGATTAGGAGCAGCCTTGCGTTTCTCTCTCTGTCCCTTCATCTGCTGCTCTCATTCGTGTAGGCTCATGGCTCAGTGTTCCCTTGTTCCCGGGGGGCCGGCTTGACTGTGGCAGGTGAGTTCTCTCTGGCTCGCAGGTGTCAGCCTGCTGTTAACGCTGTCCTGTCCCCTTTGTCCTCCTGTAGCGGGCAGACCCCAGCAAGATGTTCCCTGAGTTAAAGAATAACCTGATGGAGAATCTGAACCACCTGAAGAACACCATGACAGACCGAGACTGGCAGGTGAGTGCTCTCACTCGGTCAGCTGGCTAGTGGACCAACTGCAGCTCCACCTCCTCCTTTGCACCCGTTCCAGGGAACGGCCTGGACTGGGCTGGGGATGGAATGGGGGGGAGAATGGCTGCATTGCATGGTAAAGCACAGCCTGCAGCCGGGGTGCTGTCATGGTGACATAGTTACATTTCAGGGGAGGCTGGGGGTTCCCAAGGGACCCCAGCTCTCCTGCTCCTGACTTTGTGCTGCAGACATGAGAGCACAAAAGCAGGGAGGGCTCCAGGGTCACGCTGATCAGATGGGGGCGAGGGGGCTATGCCAGTTGTCTGGGGCATTCGTTTTTGTCGGGTGCATTTTATTAACGCCTCCTTCCCCTTGTTGGTCTCTTGCAGTCCTTTGAATCCTGGATGCACAAGTGGCTACTCTTTGAAATGGCCAAAACCCCACAAACTGTGCAGCCTACTGAGATCCCAGCAGATGAAGGTATCGGGCTTATGGGTCACCAAACTCCTTTAGGGTAGGAATGGTCAACCCAGGAGATCACTGGCCAAGATTCAGAGCACCTTGGAGGGCAGTGGAAGCACGTACCCTCTTGGAATGGTTCTGCTCTTTGGTAACTAGGGATTTTTTCCTTCCCCAGAGTCCTCCTGTGTCCCTTTGAGAACCGCATTTTTTGCCAAACTTGTAGTCTTCACCCCATCCTTGAGGCTGCAGGTTACGGCTACTATTGGCCCACTGGGGCACTTCAGGGCCCATCAGCCTGAGGAGTTGCTTTGAGGAATGTCAGGGAAAATCCCAGGGAACAAGGGTTTGAGCTTTGCTGGAGGCCGTACAAAACCTGATGCTATGGGACCGCCTTCCCAAATCCTTGAGGCGGGGTGTGCTGTGAGTCAGCTTTTAGCAGCTAGATTTCCAAAGCTGCATCCCCCGCTGGGAGCAGAGTAGGCCTTAGGCCAATCGTCGCCGCCTTAAGAAAACCTGGAAATAGATCGGTTGACACTCTGGCTCTTCACAAACCGGTGGGGCTGGCCCACTGTCTCTTTGCCTCGCAAGGGTTGCTACTTTGAATTCTGCCCCGTCACAACAGAAGCAAAATTCATTCCACTTCCAGGCTGGGCTGACCCTGGTGGGCACACATGAAGTGTCTATAAAGAACAATTCATTTTTAATCCCAATTATTGCAGCCAAATGGGGGATCCTCATGGAAGGGGCCCAGTGCCCCGATTAAGGGCCCCCCCCCCCAGCAATGTGATGCATATGGGAGCATCCTACGGGGATAGACAAGAACCCACTTTTAAACAAGCCTGAAAAGCCTTATAATCACATACAACCTGTATTGGATCCAAAGGTGAAACGGAGATTTCGCTGAGATGCCGCTCACTTCCTCATCTAGCTGCTTCAGTATGGAGAGCTCCAAGCCTTGATTTTCCAGCCACTTAGTCACTCAGCAGTGGTTGGCTGCATCCCCATGAGCAGACTTTATATTAATGCTGTCTCCATTAAGCAGCAGCCGTTACCCTTTGTTATCACGAGGCTAAATGGGTTTCCTGGGAGTAATCCCGATAAAGCCGTTGTCCCAGTGAAGTTAGTATATTTTTGCACAGTGGTATTCCCTATCCCTTCCCACCCTGGGGCGGTGCCAATGGGCCGGCCCAGTGTGGAGAAGTTCTTTGCACAATGTATCCCGCCGCCTCTTCAGTGCTCACGCAAGCAAGCTATTGGATTGGCTGAATAGCCTCAAAGGCTTAAGAATGTTGGTAAGACCCCAGCGGGGTGGGGGGGAGAATAAAACATACTCATGGGTATTTCCTGTGCTTGTTGCTTTAGTGCAATCTAAGTGCCAGGCGGAATCAAGTTTTAGTGGTGTCTACCCGGGTCGGTTCCGCCCCCAGTGTGACGAACATGGTGACTATCTTCCCAAGCAGTGCCATTCCAGCACGGGGTACTGTTGGTGCGTCTACAAAAATGGCACCAAGATCGAAGGCACTGAGACCCGTGGAAAGCTGGACTGCCCTGGTAGGAGCTTATTTCACGTTGGCCGGCCAGGGGAAGGGGAGAGGAGCACATGTGCATGTTTGACGCTGCCTATGATCTCGTGTGTTCTAGCTCCGCTAAGCCGATGAGCGCAGTGGGCGTTGTGTCCAGGAGCGGCGCCAGGGTTTTTGGCGCCCTAGGCGGGGGTCCTTCCGCGGTCCCGGTCGTCATCGGCAATTCTGCAGTGGGGGGGTCCTTCCGTGCTCCCGGTCTTCGGGGCATTTCGGCGGCGGGTCCCAGAGCGAGTGAAGGACCCGCCGCAGAATTGCCGCCGAAGACCCGGAGCGCGGAAGGACCCCCCGCCGCTGAATTGCTGCCCCCCCAAATCCTGGTGCCCTAGGCGACCGCCTAGGTCGCCTAAATGGAAGCACCGGCCCTGGTTGTGTCAATGCGGGGCCATTGGACTGGCTGGTAAATCAATCAGTCTGGGAAAGTCGAATGCAGCCCAGAGCGTTCATTGGGAAACAGGATTCAGGGCACTGCAGTGCTCCTGCATCTGTACGGGGTCCTGATCCTGCGAACTCCTGAGCACGTTCAATTGTCATGGAAGTCAATGGAGCTGTTTTTTAGACACGCCAAGCACCCACAACTCCAAAGGAAACCAAGGAGAATTGTGAATACTCAGCAACTGGCCCTGTGGGAGTTTTGGGTGTTCAGCATCAACCAGAAGGTGCTCAGCGCCTGGCAAGATCAGACCCTAGGTCATCACTGGGAAGAACCCAGATAACACAATAGGAAATGCAGCCTATTAGGAGCAAATATAAGGTGGAGGATCGTAGACATGGACAAACGATAGAGGGTGAGATTGCACTGCCTATGTCTGCCCAGAGTTGGCTGAAGAATGGGAACTATCCCCTTTGCTGCGTTCTCACTCCCCCATATCCTGGGAGACCATTGATTCCCTGCTACTGGGCGCCCTTATGTTGCTACCATCTTTTCTGAATGGAGCACTCTGAAAATGTATGAACTGAAGCTTCCGCCTTTGTTGGCTTAATCAAATGGGGATAGCTGTCACCGTCCCAGCCCGGCCTGGCCAGCACCCATTTCAGAGAACCAGAACAGTAGGACTATCTCAGCTGTGTCCAGACTCCAGTCTGGGCCCACACACGGCCAGTGCCCCACAGAACCTTCCCTGAAGAAATGAAGGGTCTTTGCTCTCAGAGGCGGGGGAAGCAATCCACGAATCCCCGAGCTCCCCGTTTTCATCCCACCGCTGAAGGCAGCGACCCCAAATACGGCTGTTAGCCTGACACACACACACAGAAGTGAGGTGTCTAAAACTCCTTGGTGAATCAGACACTCAGGAAAATCAGAGCCCACACGTCAGTGTGTAGGGCAGGTTCTGATGAATACATGCATGTAATGATGATCCAGGCTAGCACAAAGCGTCCTAGGTGTGTTGGTAGCCGAGATGGACGTGCCTGTCTCAGGCATGCTATAAAATGCCCAATCTCTTGCTGTGTCTTGCTGCAGTTACTCCGAGTGGTTTGGAAACCGAAGAACTGATGTATTCGGGTGTGGATCTGCTGAAGCTGGATTCTGGGAAAGGTGAGAGTCTGAGCCAGCCTAGGGTTGGGGGCTGTGACTCGGCGAGGGGATGGGGAGAGTTGGCTGATTAGAGTCCTAGGCCCAGTGGCCGGGTGACATGATGCCGTGTGGCATAGGGATGATCAGGAGTAAGCAAGGGAGAGGAAGGAAGGACCTTTGCTGTCTGGGCTATAGCCGCGTTTCGGTGTCTCGCCACCCCCCTCAAACTAATGAGGCCCAAATGAAGGACACAGGGAAAATAGCACGGGCAGCTAAACATAATGCGAGCGCTATTTCTTTCAAATGAAATAAGTGCTTTGTCCCATTCAGGTCTGCAGCTCAGCATCCCCGTAGTAAATCATTCCTGCTATAACACCAGGTTGATCTGGGCTGGGGGATAGATGAGAAGTATGGATATCCCAGAAGCAGGGGGGCAAAGGCCTTCGCAGACCTGGGCCACCTATCCAATGGAATCAGGAGCAGCACGGAAAAGTGCCGTTTGGATTTTTATTTTCTTGCTGCGGTGTGGGGGCTTTAAGGCTGGCACCCGTGGCTGCATGGCCAGGTGTATGGACTCTGGATGGGAGTGAAATCTAGTCTTCACCTGTCACGTCACTTCACGTGACCCGTGTCAATCCAGCTGGAGAGGTGCTTTGTATTGGCCTCACCCTGACGGTGATTGGAGCAGAACAAAGCAATGATTGGATTGTTGCTTCACCGAAACCCAGCCGGATGCAGTGTGTATCACTTCCTGGGTTCAGGTCTATCTAATTTCCTCCCTCTTTTCTCCCTCTCTCTCCTAGAACCTGCCAAGTAGAAGAGGACGCAGAGGCCTGGCACCTTCTGTCTCTGCCTCCAGTTTGCAGAGTTACCGCTCACATTCTTGCTCTATTTCACTCACGCTTTTAAATTGCTTTCCTGAATTACAGCAGCAGCCGCTGAGTGCCTCTGTTCAGGCATTGAGTAATATTGATCGTCTTAGCAGGCGATCCAAATGGGTAGATTATAGATCCTTGTCCGCCAAACCCAGTGCCTCTCCCTGTACCAAGATGTGCTGTAGCAAGCCAGCAAAATATTAGGACTTTTAGTGGAGAAAGGATGCAGTGCCCCCCTGAACTGCAATCAAAGGCAGGCGAAGGATAAAGCTCTTAGTGCTTTCTTGGCTAATCAGAGCACATTAGCAGCTGCATGTATAACCACAGGTGTCTGAATAGCGATGGGGCGTGTGCAGTACCACTGCTCCTGTAACATCAGCACTGTCCAAGGGGAAGAGGGGATCCAGGTCCAAAACATGGTCTATTTCAATTGAATTATCTCAGTGTATTGTTAATTAGATACTCTGGACATGATCCTTCCCTCCCTTACAGCGGTGGAGTTATTTCCGGTTTACAACAGTGTATGTGAGGAGAATCAGGCCCTATGTTCGCTTATATATGGCTCTGAGGGTCTGGATGAGTTCTCAAACCATGGTCTTGGGATGGTCAGCCACCGGTGCAGACTTGCCTGGTTGTTCCAAGAAAAAGAACCAAGTGTTTGTGTGTGCAGGGGGATGTCCATAAGGTTCTGCCTGCCACAGCATTGAATGATAATGCTAGGGTATGTCTGGATCTCTCTTCAGTGCAACCTCCAAATTCACTGAACCTGCCAGCCGCTCTTAAACATGTATTCAATGCTGATAAGTAGCATAGGTCTTCTCTCCCCGTTCCTAAAGGACCAAGCTGGGGTAGGCAGTATCCCACCCTCTGAAGCACATGCTATTCCAGATTACATGGGCAGGAGCATTCAGCCACTGAAATCCCCTGATCGCTTGAGCAATGCTTTGCGCTTCATCACAGTGTTAGAGAGCTTAGTTTGAGAACCTGGCTAGCAGTGGGTTCGAAGCGCCTCCGGGTCCATGGGTCACCTCGGAGTGGTGGGGAAAATCTAATCAAGAAGGCGGTAGGCAAGGTTTGGGAATGCTCAAGCTAAAGAATGGGCCAGTGGCTTTTCCTCACACTGAACAGACATTAAATGCAGCAGCAGCAATGAACTCTGATCTTAACCAAATTAAGTGGGCTGCAGAGGGACATTAGCATACTAGAGGAATGCAGGCTTCCTTTATTTTTTAAACAGGCAAATGAGTTTATATGGCTGTATTTCCCCATCCCCCGCTTAACCCTGGTATTTGGTAGGATCTTTGTTGAACAGGTAATGTAATAGCTAATCTTGGAACTAGAACTGTGTGTTTTGAATGTATTTGACCGTCACAGCATAACCAAACTCACAAGGCTGATGATTTCAAATAAACTTTTAATAATGACCGCCACTAAAAAACTGCCTGGAAGCTATTTAACAAGCATTTCTCGGTCAGGCCAGGGTCTTGTTAAAGTAGCTGGCAAGTCAGATGTTACTCAAAATAAATCTCTAGCAAGTGTATCTGTTCCACTGCCTATGTGGACTTGCCTGGGTACGTACAGGTGTGTATCTACCTCCTGTTCTCCACAGCCTGGCCCTAGTGACGATCACTTTCCATAGGACAGAGCAGCATTGGTCAGGCCCCTAGATGTTTTGCATAGGTAGCAGCTGGTGGGTGCTTTCCCTGAAGTGGGGGCTGGAACATCTCCCATCCTTCAGGCACCAGCCAGCACAAAGAGTAGATGAGGCCTTAGGGCTGGGAACAACTTATCTCCCCCTCTGGCCCAGATGTGTGGAGAACCTTTACCACTGCTCCAACTCGGTGCTTGCATTACGTCTCCATAGCCATGGCCACAGCCTTCCTGCCTGGGCCTGTTGCTCCTTTTTCCTTTCACTTTTAAAGGCACGTGGGCTGCATTTTGCAGCTGGAGTCAATTCATTTTAACTGCACAGACCTGTGATTGATTGATGGTTTTCACTCCACTTGGTAAAATGAGGCAGGGGCAGTGGAGGCTGGCGAGGGATGAGCAGGAGTTTGTGGAGTGGTGCTATTGCAGAGGAAGAACTCTGGGGGCAAAGGGGCTGCTGAAGGCTGCCCAGGCCATGACTCCTATGCCAAAGGAGGTGTCTGAGCTCTGCCTCTCAGCGCTTGGCCCGTTCCCCCAGCAGCACAAAGGGTCTTGTTTCACACCGGAAGAGCAGTGCCTCTTTCTCTCCCAACGGAGGTAAAATACCCAGGGCAGGCAGCTCTTTGTACCCCATCCCATCGCCTGCCTGCCAGGGCGCAGCTGTATCAGCCTCATATTATGAATACCTGGAACCCCTGGGGTCTGTATGGCTGACACAGCTCTGTCCTTCCAAGGCAGGACAATGCTGTTATTGACCAACTGCTCCCCTCCTTGTGTGGGTTATGTCTTTGGGGCCTGCTGAAGGAACCCGAGAAAGCAGGAGCATGGTGCAGTATGGTTTTATATGGTGGTAGGCTCCCCGGGAGCAGCCTTCAGCCCCTAGAGTCAGCATTAGCGTTGGAGGAGCTCAGCCAACGGGTGAGAGGAATTCTAGAGAACCTCTTGCCCCCTGAGCTCTGACGCCCACGTGGGCTGGGACCAGCAATCCCCTTTTATGATTTGCATGTTCACCCAGGCAACTTAGTGCGTGAGCAGAGGCTGCTGCGTGCCTGACCCAGTACCTCACTCCTTACCTCACAGCTCCAGCTGTGAAGAGGAGGGTGGTCTCTGCCACCCCTGGCCCTGAAGTGGGGGCTGCCACTTAGCACCTCTTGGGGTGGTGGGTTCCATGATGTGAATCTGGACCAAGGTAACATACAGACTCATTTTGCGCTGGCCCCCACACCCAGCCATCAGAGAGCAGCAGCTTGTGGTCCCTGCCCGTGGGTCTGCTGTTGAACCTTTCAGCTCCAGCTCCCATCAAGTCACCCCTGGCCCCCCCCACCCCACTCTGCCCCACCCCTGGGCTGTAGGTCAAGAGTCTAGTGCTTCTGCGATGCCTGGTCAGCAGGAGGGTCTCTAAACAACCATTCCTACTAGCCTAACAGAGCAGGCCGCAGCTCACTCATCTTCTCCACCCATCACCCTTGAGGTCTTGTCCTCGCCCCAAGAGAGAGGTGTGTTCTTAACTCCCGTTAACTAACTCCAGCTAAAAGCCCCGAGAAGACACGGCAGTTTATAATTTTCAGCCACGATAGCAGGGTGAATTAAAGCTGGGGGGCCAGGGAGGGAAAGAGAGCCTTGTCTTTTCCTGGGCATACTAGCTTTTGCATGCTGGCATTGTAGCATGCAGTAAGAAAGCACCACTTTCATAGAATCATAGAATATCAGGGTTGGAAGGGACCTCAGGAGGTCATCTAGTCCAACCCCTGCTCAAAGCAGGACCAATTCCCAACTAAATCATCCCAGCCAGGGCTTTGTCAAGCCTGACCTTAGAAACCTCTAAGGAAGGAGATTCCACCACCTCCCTAGGTAACCCATTCCAGTGCTTCACCACCCTCCTCATGAAAAAGTTTTTCCTAATATCCAACCTAAAACTCCCTAAAATCCAACCTAGACCAAGGTCTCATGGTTATTCAGCCAGACCCAAGGATCTGACCTGCAGATACTTTTTATTGCCCCCCTTAGAGTCCAGACTGCTGGGGCCTCACCTACTTTAAAAACTTTCAGTAAAGCAATCCTCAACTCCTATTTGACGAGCAGCCGTATCCACCCATACGTTAGGAAGGGCTTAAACACCCTTGTTCCCTTTAAAAGTGTTGCCCTTCCTGGAGCCCAGTCAGGGACACTCTTCCAATCAAAATCAATTTTATTTCTGTGTTCCATCAAAAACAAAACCCCAAGAACGCAGCCTAGGCCAAGAGGGCCTTGTGCGCGCCGCTGCTTGAATACAGCCTCTGACGGGACCTAGGAGGGAATACCAAGAGAACCTGGTTTTAAAGTTATATTATAAAGTGAACCCAAAAGCTCTTAAGTAGGTAGCAAAAAGACAGACACCGCGATCACAGAAAGATTGGAAGTTTCTCTTAAAAAATATAGCTCTGGAGAGAGATTGCTGCATATCACTTCTAAGAGGGGAAATGTCGCACTTATTCCCTCTGCCCAAGGGGCTGCTCCGATCGCCTCCTTTCGTTTAGTTACAGTGCAACGGCTGGGGGTTTCCAGGGGAGCAAGATACACTTAAGTCCATTCCCAGCCAGGCAGTGGCTGAGGCAGCAAAGTACAACGCTTGGCTCTAAAAGTCACAGTTAAAAGAAGAAGTTATAAATTAAGATTTAGAAGTTTAAAGTATTTTCTTTTTCTTTAAAAAAAATAATAGAAGAGAGTTTTAATCCGCTTTCTTCCACCCCTTCGTCATTCATTCGTTGTCGGCCGTCCGAGGGAGGTGCTCTAGAGGGGAAGAAAAGATTTTATTATTTCTTCTCTAAGTCCATCCCACAGAGATGGAAAGGCCTAGTACCAGGCCACAAAGTGACCAGTGAACTCCCCTAAGCAAGTACCCCCCCTTCATAGAGGGGCAGTGCGATCTGCTCTTACATCTCCCCCAGCCTCAACTTCTTTTTAAAAGGCTTATTAATTCTACAAACAGCCAGGACAAAGGAGCTTCCCTTGGGCTTGTATCCAAAAGCTAAAAAGGTCCTTGGCTTGGAATTTTGGATGCTGGATTCTCGCTCCTAGGTCTTGGTGCCCTTGTGCTAGAGAAATGGAGCTCCAAGCTCCAAATGCATTTTGGTCCCCAAGGCAGCAGGAGGAAGTTTGAGTGTGAGCCTTGCACCTCCATCCCCCCAGCACTGGCATTCATGTGCCACCCTGGGAACCAGCCCGTCAGTTGAGCAGGAAGTAAAGATCCCAGAGAAAGGTCAATAACTAAGAGAGATGAACAAATTCCCCCATGACCAGTAGCACCTTCACTTCTATTGTCTAAGTTCAAACTTCCCTCATGCTCTGAGGGGAGCAGAGTCCTACGCTGTCTGAATAGGGCAAGTAACGCCAGCGACACAGAAGACTTTGACCACAGATAAAGGGGGCCAGCGGCACTTGCCGCTGGTGCAGCGAGGAAGCCGGAAAGCTGACTACAGCACTGCCAGTGCTCGGGTGAGATGCAATTCTGGCTGGCACTGGAGCCAGCCCAGTGCTGATGAGAGAAGCGCCAGCGTGCTAAATCTGAGCCCTTGGATTGGCTGGCTGTTCCATTTGCCTGCCTCCTGGGGCGGAATAACCAAATCAGAGCTCTTCAATCTGGAGCCATTCTAATGCGGAGGGAGGAGCTAAAGAGCCCAGCAGCTCAGGGTGACTCCGCCCCCTACTCTCCTGGGAGCAATGGGGACAGGCAGGCACCTGTGCTTCTCCCCTACTCTAACACCTGGCCCCGGGGGGGGGGGGGGGGGAAGAGAGGGGAGGAGAGAAAGAAAAGAGATAAACAATCAGAGTAGACCCAGAAAACACGCAATGTATTGTCTTTAAATAAATAAATAAATAAAACCACCCCCATCCCGTGATTTTTGACCTCTTGAGGCTGGCAATGCTGTGACCAGAGAGGTGCAGCTCCTGCACGGCCTATCTCTGGTGCCAATTAGGAACCGGCTGGCAGGTTCTGGGGCCAGCCGTTAAGCTCAGGGGCTGGTGCACAGCCAGCCAGCTGGGGAAGACTTGCTTATACTTCCTGGCACTACTGCTGCCCTTAGGGACCAAACCCACCAGGGCTGGGGGAATTCCGGATCCTGTGCTGGGAGCAGAGGCCCAGATGCGAGTCCTGCACAGACAGATCTTCAGAGAACTGACGGGCATCACGAGCTGTCCTGTCACCATTGCTTAACTCTGTGGATCCAGTGGTTCTCAGAGCCATGCTCTGTGGTGACCCATTCCTGGTGAACCCCATGAAAACCGAACGTGTACATCAGGAGAAAAAGGTCCCATCTTGCTCTCCTCCCACTGAAAGCTTGGGCAGGTCTTCAAGGGGGAAAGACTGAGCCTTGCATGGTGCTTTTTCCACACAACTTCTTCCTATGCACAGGCATGGGTCCACTCTCCCTGACAGACGGGTGTGCGCACGCACACACACACACACACACACCCCGGCACAGAGGTTGCTTGTTAAAGGCTATGTTTTAAAACAGGCAGAGTCAGGTGCCACAGAACCGCTCCTCGTCACCAAAGAATACAGAAACGGGCTCAGGGTTTGGAGTTCAAAGAGCTAATGACACATTGTCCCCATGGCCCACGTACCTTCTCACAAGGATCCCTCGAGCTCAGCAGCTTTCTTCTTCTAGGAAAAAAATGAAGGAAAAAATAAATAAATCTGTAAAACCCCCATATGAACTGGGCCCAGCAGAGCCAATTCTGTAGCCCATGACAGTTGTTGGAGGCTTCCTTGCTAACGCCATAGAAATTAACATTTCCTCCCCACAGACAGTTTCGTTGGGTGGCTTAGATCAGCTTTCCAGTTGTCCAGCAGCTCTGCTCCCATGGCTACTCCTCTCTCCTGCCTCTCCCCCCCTCCCCCACCCCCCACACTTTTTAGCCGAGTGATTCATTTCTCTCCACAAAGCGATTGCAGAGCCTGCTGGGAAGCGCAGCCAGGGACTCCCCACTGCACTGCCCCAGCGTGATCTCTTTGCCCCCTGGAGCAAAGCTCTCTCTATCCGCAGGAACAGGGCGGCATGGAGCGCTCCCTCCACGCACAGCGGGGCACTCAGGCAGGAGTGAGTGGGTCGGTCGCTAATGCACTGTCACCACTAAGCATTAGCACAGCAAGGGAAAATCCCATTCCCTCCAGCAGGGCCAGCCACTGCCCCTCTCAGCACCCACCCGCCCCCACGCAGGTCAGAGGGGGCGTCTGAAACGAAGACTAGGTCAGTCCATCCCTCTCCAACACCACTGACGCCACCACGCCTTGAAGGGGCCAGCTATAGGGTGCAGCCCTGTCCAACCGGGTGCTGCCGATGAGATGCTGGAGAAGGGAGCCCCAGATGCTGATCGTTTTGTGCTCTGGGTACCTGCCCACTAGGGACAAGACAGCCCTCTCCCACCCAGCTCTGGGGGGATGGAAGCGCACATACACACCCACCCACCCACCTTTTTTTTCTTTTTTTTGTGGGTGGAAGCAGACCCGTCCGTGCTTGGCTCCGCTCCAGATGCAGCCTTCTTGCTTTTCTTCTTCTTGTCTTTCGCAGTCTTCTTCTCTGGGAGAGACAAAAGGACCCGGGTGCATGTGAAAGGGGACAGGGTCAGAGCTGCCCTGGGGGTCAGACACTGCTGAGAGGCTGGGGGGAGGAGGGGTGTCTCTGCCTCACCCAGTGAGCCTTTGGCTGTGCCTGTGCTAGCAGCTGCCCCAGCCTTGCCCTGCATTGCTCCATCAGGATAGCAGTGAACGCATAGCCCTGTCCTGCCGCTCAGGGCCCACCAGCGCCCAAGGGACATGTTGAGAGCACGCCCCGTTCTATCCCACGCTGCACTGGGCACGTGCAGATGATGCAGGCGTCTCTCGGGCTGGAGACACAGATGGGGGCAGCAGCAGCTTGGGCCTGGGCTAACATTTCAGCCCGCTCACATGGACTGGGCACAACTATGTGGTGACATGGTCCAGGGCACATTTCCACCGCAGCTGATACTGCAAAGCGAATTGGGGGTTCTCCGAGATGGGGCCTGTGTGGGGGGTGGGGGGCAGGCTGGGAGGTCACTGGCACCGAATACACATACAATTAAGAAACAGAAGAGCAACCTGTTCTAAGAAGTCTTAATTTTTGCAGGGCTGGAGCGTCCCTTCACCAGCCCACCCGGGACAGCCTGTCCATCTACCCCACGCTGCGCTGCCGGGCCCCTCTCCCAGATGAGGAGTTGGATTTTTGCATGATAGAAACCCCAGCAGATACTGTTCGATCCTCCTCTCCCTTTTCTGTCCTTTATTCCGGCCCCTCCCTCCGGGAGCTGGCACCTCTAGTCCGCAGTCCTGCGCTCCGCCAGCCGCTGTGGGAATCTGCAAGGCACTGGCGCGGAAGGCAAAGCCAGAGCAGGGGCTACCCGCAGGGCAGGGGCAGGAACTACTCTTTTAATTGGAAGTGACAAACAGCAGCCTGGCTCCATTCTCTCTCTCTCTCGCCCCCCGGGCAGCGGTAATGGCACTGAGTCATCTTCCGCGATCGCTGTGGCTCACTGCCACGCTGGAACGTACAGTAGCAATACGCAGCCAGGCAGGGGCCGCTGTGCAGAGCGGGAGTGGCAGGTGACAGCTCAACGCAGAGCCTTTCCAACAGAGGGACAAGGGTTTGTCATGGAGCTGCCGTTTCCGAGCAGCGCCGAGAACACCCAGCTCATCAGCGCTTCTGCCATTGCCCAGAGTGTGTTAAACTCAGGGACCTGGCGCTGATCACAACCTCAACCTCCATCCTGCCTGGCTGGGAACTTCACCCTCCCTGTTTCCTCGAACGTGCCCATGTGGCCTCTGTCAGGCACCAGCTGGGAGCTGGCACTGCCAGCCAGCTTGGCTTCAGCCCTTTAGGGCTGGGCAGGCACTCAAAACACTGCAGGGTTTCACCGGCGTCCCCTGGAACAGCTCTGTAAAGCTTGTAACTGGCGGCACCTTGCCCCGTCCTTGTCGCACGGCATGCGCGAAGCCTGCCGACTGGGTCCTGCCGTTCTGCAGAGTAGGGAAGGGAGGGGGCCCAGAGCGAGGGGCGGGGCATAAAGGCATTTCTGGAGAAGGGGCGGAAGCAGACAAACTCCTCCCTCCAAGCATCACTGCGACGGACTAGCAACGGCGGCAGCACAGCTCTGCAGACAGACACGTGCCCGCCGCGTAAGCCAGGCAGATGTGCAGGCCACAGTCGGGAGCAGAGCTCCTCCCTGCCCGCAGCCACCTTTTAACAGCAGAGCCGTTCTCTGACCCGGGTTAACATTCATTCAGGCGCTTGCTTAACTAGTTCAGCTCAACCCTGGACTGGATTTGGGGGGCAGCATCTGAGCCCCAAGCGAACCCTTAGGAACCAGACCCTGGGGTGCCATTTAGGGGATCCGGCAGCAGAGCCCAGCGTTGGGGTGAGCGGCAGGCACTAGCCTGTCTAGAGAGGAGCGGTGACAGTCGAACTGGGCGAGGGACAGCACCAGGGCCCTTACTTTTACTGGCTTTCTTCTTCTTCTCCTTGCTGCCCGCGGGTTTCTCCCCTTTGCTTTTCTTCTTTTTGGGAGTCTCGAGGCTGCTTTTCAGCTTCTTCGGCTTGGGCTCCGTGGGGCCGGCATCCCCTGCCGCCAGCTTCCTTTTCACAGAGGATTTCTGCTTCTTGTTCTCTTTGTCCCCACGCTTTGGTGCTTTCGCTGCTTTCAGAGCCTTGGCCGATGCCGCGGGAGTTTTCTTCGCCTTCTTCTGCTTCTTCTTCCCTCCCCCCAGCTCCCCTGGCGCTTGCCCGCCCGGAGCCTTGGCAGCAGTGGTAACCCCGTCTTCGCTGTCGCTCACCGAGCTCTCACTCTCTGACTGAGCGATGGACAGCAGAGCATACGGCGACGGTGTCTCCGGAGCACCCTGAGGACCGCCAGCATTCTGAGCCACCGCCAGGGCTTTCTTTGCTCGCGAGGCTTTGTGACCGGCGCCTCCTTCTCCCGCTTTCCCTGCCGCAGTCTCTTTGCTAGAGGCCACTTTTGAGGGGACCGCTTCCGCCCCAGAAGAGGACAACTTGCTCTCTGTAGACACAATTGAAATAAGAGGATTTAGGGAAGAGATTTGGTTATGACCCAACCAGCTTCAGGGAGGCTGGTGTTTAAGAGACGCCTCCAGTCCCCGCCCCCAGACAGTGTAATGTGCAGGTACTCGTGTCATATAGAAATAGTCACTAATCTCCCCAGAAACATAATGGTGTATTGTTACAGGGCTCTATGGGGGGGAAGGGGGGGCCTGCATTAACTCAGAGTACAAAAGCCAGGCTTGGGCTACAAATTAAAGAGTCCAAAGGGCTCATAAGAACGTAAGAATGGCCGAACCGGGTCAAACCAGATGCTTCTGAGGGAATGAACAGAACAGGGCATTCTGGTCTCCAACGTGCGCCCTAAAAAACCCCCAAACCAAAACCAAACAATTTGGGAATTTTAAGTCTCTACTGGCCCAGACTAAGAGCACTGGCTGGATCTGCAGGTGTACAGACAGCTGTACGTGGGCAGCTTGCACTACAATTGTATCAAGACAATGCCATTATGTCCCTCCATTTTGAGAATAGATTCTAGATCACAGTGGTCCCTTGCAGTCATCTAGTCTGACCTCCTGAACATCACAGGCCACAACACAGCTGTGTAGGGAGGATATGGACGAAACCCAACAGATCTTTCAGTCTTGGGTTTCTACTGTTCACTTACAACCACTGAATGGCGGTGGGGAGAAAGGTTTTTAACCATACAAAAATGATTAGGGGCATGGAACGGATGCCCTATGAGGAGAGATTAATAAAACTGGGACTTTTCAGCTTGGAAAAGAGACGACTAAGGGGGAATATGGTTGAGGTCTATAAAATCATGACTGGTCTGGAGAAAGTAGACAAGGAAGTGTTATTTACTCCTTCTCATAACACATGAACTAGGGGTCACCAAATGAAATTAATAGGCAGCAGGTTTAAAATAAAGAAAAGGAAGTATTTTTTCACACAATGCAAGGTCAGTCTGTGGAACTCTTTGCCAGAGGATGTTGAAGGCCAAGACTATAACCGGGTTAAAAAAAAACAAAAACACTAGATAAGTTCGTGGAGGATAGGTCCATCAATGGCTATTAGCCAGGATGGGCAGGGATGGTGTCCCTAGCCTCTGTTTGCCAGAAGCTGGGAATGGGCGACAGGGGGTGCATCACTTTGGAATGAACAGAACAGGTCATCATCCTCTGGGGCACCAGGCATGGGCCACTGTCGGAGGACAGGATACTGGGCTAGATGGACCTTTGGTCTGACCCAGTATGGCCGTTCTTATGTTCATACATTCTGTTTCAATCATCCATCCAAATAGCTCTGTTCCCTTGTGTTTCCCTTTGGCTTGCCCTTCCCCAAATAAACATTTCTGAATGACACGTAACAGGGACAGCTCCATGGAAGATGTAGCAGGCAGGTATTTTGTTGGTAGCATTTGATAAAGTGATTCTTAAATTGGCATTTATCAAGCGTTGACACATTTTACAATAAAAAATGATTCCCAGGAGAAGTGCAGCATATATTTGAAGAGAGAAACACCTCCCAACTTATCAGGCTAGAGAGCGCTCATTGCTAGCTGGTCTTTGACTTCAGAAATAAGTTTGGCAACTATCACTAGAAATGTTAGTTAAATTTCGGAATTCAGAATAGCCACGCACAGGGGAACACCTTGCAAGCTGTATAACTGAGCAGTTGTATGCTTCTCAAACATCCAACCACCCCATCCCGAAAGGATGCAGAAGCCTAGAACAGCTTGCAATGTTTCTGGAGATGTCCAGCAGGGGGCAGCAGCAGACTGTCACAGTAAAGGACAATGTGGGCTTGTGATTCACACTCTTCACCTGGACTCAGATTTCAGAGATGGAGAAGACCTATTAGGTCATCTACTCCATCCCCTGCCAATACAGATTTGTCCCCCCAGCAGGACCGGCGCAACCCATTAGGTGATCTAGGCGGTCACTTAGGGCGCTACAATTTGGGGGGCGGCAACCGCGGCAGTATTTCGGCAGCGGAACCTTCCGCCGCCTCTGTGGGGGGCGGCATTTCGGAGCGGGACCTTCCGCCGCCTAGGGTGGCAGAAAAGCTGGCGGCGCCCCTGCCCCCCAGCATATATTCTCCAAGCTCATCTAAAAGTCCCAGCTGATGGAGTTTCCACCACTTCCCTTGGGAGATTACTCCATGGTCTAAGGTGTCCGGAGCCCTGATATAGAGCATGTTTAGGAACCAGCTGTAAAGCTGCTCAGGTTTGTGAGCTAGATCACAGCCTGGGACAGGGGTCTTAAACACGTGGCCTGCGGGGTTATTTCCTGCGGCCGCCAAGCTTCCCTCCCCCGCCTACCTCCAGGCACTTCCCACCACCAAACAGCTGTTTGGCAGCACGTAGTGCTTTCCAGGAGGGAGGGGGAGGAGCGGGGAGCCGCGCGCTCACGGGAGGAGGCGGAGAAGAGGCAGGGCAGGGGCGGGGATTTGGGGAAGGGGCTGGAATGGGGGTAGGGAGGGGGCGGGGCAAGGGCAGGGCCTCATGGAAGGGGTGGAGTGGGGGTGGGGGCTTTTGTACCTTTACACAGAATCATAGAATATCAGGGTTGGAAGGGACCTCAGGAGTCATCTAGTCCAACCCCCTGCTCAGAGCAGGACCAATCCCCAGACAGACTTTTGCCCCAGATCCCTAAATGGCCCCCTCAAGGATTGATGAAAAGGTGTCAGTGATGCAGCCCTCATGTGGCCCTCTTGGTGATTTGAGTTTGAGATCCCTGGCCTAGGACTAACCTGCCTTCTGTTTGGCTGACGTCTTCTCAGCATCCGTATCGGAGTCACTGCTGTCACTCTCCGAGACGTCGGGCAGGGCTGCTTTCCCGGGTTTGGCAAGGGCGCTGGCAGCAGCTGCTGCTTTTCTACGCCCTGGTTTGGGGGAGGTCAGGGAAGCAGGTTTTTGCGCTTGGGGTGTTGCTGGAGCTTTAGGAAGACCTAGATAACCTGTTAAAAGGGACTGAAGAGCACACACACACACGCTGAGTGAGACACGCAGTCGCCGGGGCTGAACCCTCTTGCCTCGACCCAGGACATTTTAACTGCCACCCCCAGCTGCCCCTTGAGCGGCCCTCCAGGGTGGCAGGCTCCCCTCGGGCGCCCTGCGTGATTTGGGGCCACTTGGAAGTGGAGAGACAGCAGCAAACACAAGACACAGGGAGACCAGGGGTTTGTAGGGAGCCCACAGAACCTTTGGCTCTACCCCTCTGCTCCATTATTAGCCCCTCTGCTGTACCACGCACCGGGCCATGGAGGTGGGTACAGGAGCGTGCTAGGGGGTACCCCGGTGGCGGGGAGTGGCACAGCTGGGGCAGCACACGGAACGAAACCCAAACAGGGAGATTATGTATATGGCTGCTTGACGAGTTTATGACATATGTCGTAATCCACTGCATATTTGCTCCTTTGTTCTCTCCCTGTTAAGCCAGCCTAGGGGAGGTTATTGACTATCAGTGCATTCCTACGCTTGCATGCAAAGCTGATGTATTACAGATGTACTGCGCTCCCTAGATATTACTAATAAAGGGGGTTTACCGGCTTAGACATGGGTTTAGTTACAAATAAAAGTTGCTGCTAGGAGCCTGGCTAGTTTCCCAGGTTTGGCTCTTTCAGTGCTGCAGGGCACCAGGTTCCCCGTACGGGCCTTTTGATTCGACGGCGACGTCAGTACGGCACCAGGCCAGGGCAGAGCAGCAGCAGCGCTGCGATTTGTCCGTCAACCTGCAGGAGCATTCCAAACACCCGAGTTCAAAGCCTTCTCCCCTCTCTGCCCCGGGGCCGGGAGGCATCTGAAGCCCAGCAGCATGAGCGGGTGCAACGCTAGGACTCCAGGGCAGCAGCCGCCGTTTACCCCAGTGCTGAATCTGGCCCGGCGTCTGCTCCATCTTACAGAGCAGAGGAGAAAGGCGACAGCCCTGGCCCACAGGGTACAGGACCCCTCACCTGCGAAGGCTGCTGTTCTTCCTCGCTGGACTCCGAGGAGGTGCTGTCGGCCTCCTTCGTCGCTCCCTGCTTCTGGGGCGCCCCTGCTGGAGAAGCAAAGTGCCCAATGAAGGCCTCCTGCCGGTACAGCACAGCGCACACCTGAACGGGGAGCGCCCCAGCTCTCTCTCTGGGCACCCCTCCCCGATAAAGGCTGTTGTGGGGCTCCCCAGAGACACGCGCTCCTCCACAAGGAGCCTGCTGCGGCTTCTTGTCACTCACAGCCTCGTGTGTTGGCGAGACCCATCCCGCCAGCTAAGCCGGGCCCAGTGCACAGCGAACACTTGTTCTCCGCGCTGCTCACCGGGCCGGCAGCCCCCAGCCACTACTGGAAGTCCCCCAGAGCAGCGTCTCTTACCAGGCCTCAGGGGCTGCTTGGCCGTGTCCTCCTCCTCGCTGTCGGAGGAACTGCTGCTGTCCGGGCTCTCCTGCCCTTTGCCGGATGCCGGGGGCACAGCCTGGCTCTGGGTGGCTCTGCCTGCAGCGCGAAGTCCTGCTTTTCCCGCGGCTGCGACGGGACCTTTGCCCTTGGCAGAAGGGCTCAGCAACACAGGGGCATTTGCTTGCGCGCTCTCCCCTGCGGGGGCAGCGGCTTTACCCGAGGCAGCCCCGTGCTTCAAGCAGGAAGGAGGAAGAGGCTGAGGGGAGGGAGAAGGAAACAAGGAACATTTTAGACAAACTGGGGGTGGGGGATTCAGACCTTCCCTGAGCTTTCCAGAGCAGCCAGCGTACCCCGAAGGCAGGGAGCTTCATGGTGAGGGTTTAGATGATCTGGGGGGATCTCTTTCCCATGGGGCAAGTCACTTCACCTCCGTGACTCAGTTTCCCCATGGGCACACTGAGGGAAATGCCACCTGCCTCACCGGTGGGGCTGAGGAAGCTACGATACCCGAGGCAGTCTGTAAAAGGAGTTAGGATCCTCAAATCGAAGGTGCGACCAAACTGCAGAGTCTCCTCAGTATCAGAGGGAGGAGAACGCCCTTAGGAACACAGCTCGTGCCCGCTACTCCTCAGTCTGTGGCAGGGGCCGCAGCAGTTCAAATCAAAGACAGACGGAGAGGGATAGAGCTGGTCTGGTCACTCCAGATCTTTAGTGTAAAGAGGTGCAGGGGAAGCTACGAGACAGCACTGACGTGAGCCCAGAGCCATTATCTGGGAGGCAGCCAGCAAGACAGGCCTGCGGGGAACGGCTGGCAGCTGAAAAGGAAGTTCTCAGCCCGGCGCTCTTACCACGAAGGAGCCCATCTGAGGGTGAGCCCTGCAGCCTCCTCAGGCAAGGTGACAGGGATTTTCTTTTTCCCCCCTGCATTATGGTAACTGTGCTTAACGTGGCTGTTATAATCGCGCTGCAAACCTCTGGAGGACACTCCGCCAGTCCAGGCCTACAGGCTCCAGCAGCTGCTAGATCTCCCCGCAGCGCCGCCTGTCGCCCTGCACACTCAGCACTTCTCCCTTACCTGTCTTGCAGGCTTCTCTTCCTCCTCGCTCTCCGAGGAACCTGAGCTCGAGCTCTCGGATGCTTGGCCAACTGCGGCAGCAGCTGCTTTCGCCGGGCTGCTGGCCACCCTGTTGGCCCCTTTCCCAGTGGGCAACGTGGGCCTGGCCGCGCCGGCCGTTGTGCCCAGAGGCTTTGCGGCTGGGGCAGGTTTAGGTTTCACCTGGGCCGGTTGCTAGGCCAGACAAGAAAGGAGGAAAGTCAAGACGGAGTAGCGACTTTTAAAGAAATACAGCAACCGAGGCGAGGAGCCTGGAAGTCCAGGGAACTAGACCCCATTTTGCAGGAGGACAATGCACAGCCAAGTAAGCCTCTCTGCTCAGATCCCAGGCTGATGGGGACATACCGAGATAGAGAACAGGACACGTGCTCTCCCACTCTTTTCATACACCCCACGTGGTTTATGACGACGGTTAAGAAGAAGCCGTAGCATTTCATCACAGCCCAGGCCTATCACCTCCCCAAATGGGAGGGCAGTAGCCAATGGGGGACGACGGGACAGCCTTGGAAGGAGCACCTTGCTCCGGGGAGTAGACCATTGGCAGAAGCAAGTGAATACAACGAGGAGGGCAGGTGAAGCGATCAGTCTCCTGGTATCAGTTACAAGCCAGTCTACATGTGTGGCCTCCCCCACTCGGCAGACACCCAAGCTTCAACGTGCCGGGCTCTGTGGGATCTCTCACGTTTCTCGAATACAACATCTGGTGCGAGATGCCATCCAGGGGGCTGTGGATCCAAGGTGCCTTTGAACATTTTCAGCTGTGATTTGAGAGCTCAAAATCACAGTGACTACTTTTACGTAGCTCTAAAATATCAACCCTCTTAATAAACGAGCCCTCGTGCCAGCTGGGGAGTACACAGCTTTCTAGTCATCCACAGCACAGGGGCAATCCTTTTCTATCTCCGACTCCCAACAACAGTGCCAGCGAGGCCGGCGCGTCGCATGGCACGGACACTTCTGGGAACGGGACTGAGAGCACCCAGCCCCTCTCAGAGGCCAGCCAGCAGGTAGCAATGATTTCAAGCACCTGGGAGCTGAGCTAGAGCTGAAAGGCTGTGGGGCACATCTGGAGGCGCTGCCTGGAGCTGAGGACCATGCAGTGGGGCCCACTGGAAGTTAGAAAAGTCACTGGGGCTGCTCTTATTTATGGCAGCTTCTCCAGTGGCATATGGGCCACCCTGCAGCACTGAACAGCTGGAGTACAGAGCATTCTGGTCAGTACATCCCTGCCAGGCCAGGGGGGAAGGGGAGAGAAAAGACAGGGGGTTATGCTGGTGCTACAGGGCTTGGGAACCCCTCCTGGGCTGGGGGAATTCTCCACTGTGGGGAGAAGGGGGGGGATCCAGCTGATTTATTCTTCAGGAGCTGCACAAAGAGGCCCAGATGTGGGCAGGAATCAGCCTGTATGATTATCACTGTCACAAGGCAGCCAGTCCCTCCACTGCTTCTAACCTCCGAACCCTAGCCAGCCCCCATTGGTTGGAAAGGTCCCTGTGCCAGCTGGCTGGGATCGCTCCCCAGAGCCTGGCTTTCCTGAAGAGCAAGCGCTCCAGACAGACAGAATTTCGCTAGTCACCATTCCTCCAGCTCTCAAAGAGGCCAGCTCAGCAAAGCTTCCTCCCCATCGCCCGACCGCCGCGCGGTCTGTGTGCTAGTTACCTGCGGGGGTACCCGATCCTCCTCCGAGTCCGACTCCTCGCTGGACTCCTCACTGCTATCTGCTGCCCCTGGTGCTTTTGGAAGAGATGCTGGAAGGGCCTGGGCCTTCTTGACGCTAGTCAGCTGTGCTGCAGCAGGGGTCTTCATTGCTGAAAGAGGTCGGAGAGAAACCGAGGGTAAGACTGCAGGCTGTTTATAGGAAGACGATGGCTGGAGAGCTGAGGGAGGCTGCTGATGCTTCAGGGTTCTGGTTTTAGACTGGGAGAGAAAACCCTGCTGAAAGGGGAGAGCTGCTAGAAGACAATGATTTCCTCACACCTCCTTCTCCACAAGATTTCTCTTGCTACCCCCAGGCCCCGGCTTTCTCTTCAGTACGACTGAAGGGGCCCAACAGGACGTGGTGCGAGGGGTGGCAGAGGGATGGACTAGTCGGGAACATGCCAGAATAACGGAGCTCTGGAGCTGGAGAACCCTTCCCTCCCACCTTTGTGCAAACAGACAGCCACCACCAGAAGCCGGCAGGAATCAGTAGTGGAAAATGTTAGCAACGGACAGCTGAGCAAATGCCCTGTGCAAAGCCTGCTGGAGGCTTCTGTTCATTTCCTAGGGGGCTGCGGTCTTCCACATCGCACAAACCCTCCCACCCCTGCAGCTGGGGAGCACGGCAGCCCTTCCATCAGCCAGTCGCACTCTGGCTACTAATAAAGCTGACTGGCTGGGTTTCTGCCCGTTTCCTGGCAGCAGTGACGCCAACAAGCAATAGAGGCCAGCCGGCCTATTGCCTGGTGCTTCCGCTAGCCCCAGAACACAAACCAATGGGCAGATCTGTGCATGCTCAGCCTATTCCTCCGCACAATGGGCAGACTCCACTTCTCTCAGCACTCGACCCCACATTTACAGCTAACAAAAGCTCTCCCCACCTCCCGCGTGCACAGGCTGAGTTCTGTTTTACCAGCTCCCTGCAACAAAGGATTTGACATTAGCTCAAGCTCTCCCTGCAGGAAGGTCTTGCAATAACCATTTACAGGTGCAAGACTCCTTTGTAATGAAGTCATTCCCTTCGGCATCCTCCTGCATCCAGGCATCAACTGCGGAGATGCCAGGAATAACTTCTGGTTGCTCACGCCACAAAACCCAGCCAGAGACACGAACCAGCCTGGAGCATGCGTTATCTGCTAAGGCAATGCCTCTGCACTGCAAACAGGGACATCGCTGTGCAAAGACCACAGTCACCTGGTGAGAGTAAAAGCATTGAAGGGTCATGTCCATGGAAGGGAGGAGGCGGGTCAACTGAAAACAGCAAGAGCCAACCTGGACAGTCATCAATCCCCTCCATTTGCTGGGTTCCCATGGGTTGTCCGTGTGCTGCCCCAGCACACCACTGGCCACACCCCAAGTTTCCTTTGCAGGTCTAATGACAGGGGCCCTGCATCTTCTCGGGGCACTCAGACCTGTGCTCTCTGGGCCCTGTAGCTGCAGAGACGCCTGAATACTCTGGAGACGGGGGCAGCAGCAGGGAAGCAGGAGCAGATACATATTCGGCATGGGAGGCTCCACTGCATCTTCGGTGATCTCTCTCTATCCCCACTTCAGACACAACCACATCCTCGTGGGACTCCAGGTTGTAGCCACCCCCGGCCCACTCCAGAACAGCTGCCAGGACTCCCTTCCTACCCCTTCATCAACCAGAGAGGTCACTGAGTGGTGCCAGACTTCCTCACCCACTCCAGGGAGAAGCGTGGGAATGGCAAAACTCCCCCAGGCCACACAGGAGGGGAGAAGAGGGCTTCATTCATTACTAGTAATCTCTTATAGAGCCATCCATCCACGGATCTCAAAGTGCTTATTAATTATGTCAAGGCTCCTCCGTCTGCACACGCTGGGGAGTATGTGTCAGTCAGCAACTGACCCATGCTGGCAATGCTGGAAGGAATAGAAAACAGAACAAAATAACCCCCCCAAAACCCAACTCTTTTGCCAGTTTGGAAGGACACTCTAGAAGAGACAGAAGGGAACTGCACTGACAGGTCTTGCTAACATCAGCTTCAGAGCGACTGGCAGTCTGCATCCCTTGGCAGTTCAGAGCATGCCGGGTGATGGTTCTAAGGGGGCAGCCCAGTCTAGAACACACCAGCTGCTCAAGCCGAGAAGAGAAGCAAACCCCATGAGTACGGAGGAGAGAGGCCCTGAATACCAAGGGAAGGCTAGACTCTTACCAGCGTTAGGAGGCGGTTTCTGGGCTGCCTCGTCTTCCTCACTGTCTGACGACGTGCTGCTCTCGCTCTCAGAGTCCTTGCCCTTCAAGGCATTTCCAGCTGCTTTCCCGGGGCTCCCAGCTTTACCAACCAGGCTGGGCTTGATGCCAGGGGAAGGCTGAGGAGTTGACAATCTCTAAAAAAAAAAAAAAAAGTCAATGATTTTTATGGTCAACAGGTTCAGTGCCAGAGCCAGGGTTCGTTTCCTGCATCCCGTATGCTGCGGTCATCATTTAAAACGCTCCTTTTATCCCCAAAGAACGTCACAAGTTTGGAGATGGATCATTTCTGAAACCAATGAAATGTGGCTACCTCTCTTGGGTGGGAGGCAGCAGCTGTTCGCAGCAGATAGAAACACCACCCAGCAGTTCAGGCAAGAAGGGAAGAAATATACCGTATCCAACTGGAACGGCGTGGGGAAAAGCCATATTTCACTAGAAATTGACCAGGCCACCAGGGTTACACCCCTACTCTTTCAAAAAGGACCAAGGGATATTTAATGAGCAGGGATTCAGCACCTCGTTATCATGTCTCATCTGACAACTGTACCTCCTGCTGCACAGCACTCCCTATCATTAGACCAAAACAACGGTTCGGTTGGACTTGGAAGGGAGAAGGCCACCTTCGGAAACCCCACTACCACTGCCTGTGGGGGCTAGATGTCCCTTGAGGCTGCTCCATTGAATACTGACTGTCTGACCCTGGTGGCTTGTGACGTTTGCAGGGATCCGAGCACAAGGTGAAACGACTGCCCGATTCCACCATCCCAGCGGCTGCCTCCCGGACCCAGCATTAGAGCGGCGTTTAAGGGAGACAGCGTCGCACCGTTCCTAGGAAGCACTTTGTCCACCACGGGAGCGATTCGTTTGTCCATGCGCCTAAATAAGCGGCCGTGAAACCCAAACATGGCGCTTGGGTTGAACAGCGGCTGGCAGCGTTTTGATTTCTGTGACTCAAGGCAGCGCGTGAGCCGCGTCTCAGTGTCTCACGCAGCTGAGGAGTCGATGCAAGGAGGTACCAGTTATTTTGGCACTTGAAAAAATGATTCCAGCCAGGTCTGATCTTCTGGCCCCCATGCGGCGCAGAGAGAGCTTCCGTGCTCCTCTCACCCTTTGGCTGCTTGCAGAGGGTGTGCTAAAGAGAGGAAGTCCCAGAGACTTCCCTACCCTTTGGGGTTCTTCAGGGGCGGACACACTCTGCACCCGCTCAGGCATCCAAACACGGCCTGATCTTCACATGCTGGGCTGAACGCTCAAGCACCAGTTCGCTCTGGCCGAGCAAGAACATAACAGCCACGCTGGCCCAGCCAATGGTCCACCTGGCCCAGGATCTCGTCTTCCCACAGTGGCCGGTGCCAGATGCTTCAGAGGGAATGAACAGAACAGGGCACTTGTTGAGTGATCCATCCTGTGGTCCAGTCCCAGCTCCTGGCAGTCGGACGTTCAGGAACACTCTGTTTGCCAGGCACAGTGGGAGCAGAGTATCACCCAACCTGCCTGTGGCTGTGACCCACTTTTGGGGCGGTGTCCCCTGGCCTGGGAGCCGTTACCAGAGCTCTACTCAGGGAAGACGGAGCGTGACACTAACTCTACCATGAATGGCCCAATCCCCCCCAGCATTCAGTCCCTTTACCCCGCGTGCCTGACTGGTACACGGGCTCCCCCCACCTCTCAATACCAGTGAAGAACTAGAACATCACAGCTGTTCTGACAGCCTGTAGGGGTGGCTGCTCCTTGCCAGTGGCCAAGAGCCCCAGGTTTGCAGCTTCGTGAGATGGAAGACGGTGTCAAACCTGGCTTTCTGGCACGGTCCCGCCGAGCGCTGCCCCCGGGGCAGCGTTTATTACATTTAAACCAGCTGCTGAACAGACGTCAGCATCGGAGTGTTTACCCATTACAGAAGGGGCTCTCCAAACAAGCCAGGCATCTCTGCACAGAGACACAGAAACCTCCACAAGGACGAGAGAGGAAAACAAACCGGAGTCTCTGTTGTGTTTTGGTTAACATGAGTCACTTTCTCCGAGAGAGGGGCCAGCTTCTAAATGGCAAATCGAGAGCGTTATCGGAAACAGATGCAGAGATGTAAATGAATCACCTACTTGGGAGCACACCAGACTCCTCCCCACTCAGACACCAGCACTTGCGGGATCTTGGATCTAGCCTACCTAGTGACAGGACGGACTCTTGCTCACGTTCAGCGAGCGAGCCCATGTATAACAGGAGGATGTACTAGGGAACAGCTCAAGGACTAGGAAGACAATCAGATAGCAGCATCCGGACACTACGTAAGAACACAGAGCAGTGTGCAGAGGGAAGCTGCTGGAAATCTAAGTCTGCCCCATGCCCAGCTGGAGCAGGCCAACTCCCTATCTTCTGCACAGGTGTCATTTCCCTAAAAAGGCAGAGGTCTCATTTCTCCAGGGCTGCCACGGGAATGAGCCCAGGCAGGGATTCACCCTATAGCTTGGCTGAACTCCGCTGGCTGTAAAACGCCCCCAGGTGAGCCGTGCAGGACACGATCCGGGCCAGTGTGTTTTATGGACTCAGGAGACTGGATGAAGCCTAAAGTAAAGGGGTGGAGGGGTTGTGGAGCAGTCTGCCATACTAGAGATGCTGGTACCCGGGAGAAATTCACGAGATGGTGGAAGTGTAACTACAGATGGAGCTTCTTGTCCTCTCCTCCCTCGCTTCCTTTCTCTCTCTGCTGCCCTGCAAATAGCTCCGGGCCCAGTGGTGGGAGCATGCCGGAGTTGAATCACCCCCCTCCCCCATGCTCTTTAGTTTATTTGCATAATGCAGCGAGTCAGAAAGCGAGCATGCTCCCCAGAAGCTGCATCAGTCACACGCCAACTCTCGTCTCCCGGCACACAGAGGAAGCACCCCCAGCATACCAACAACGAGCTTAGTAACTGGGGACGCGTCACGCTATGAAAGAATAAAGACTTCCGCTCCGAGGTCTGAGCTCAGGACGCAGTCACGCTTCATCTCCCCGAAGGGTCTAGTGGGCCATCACCTCAGCCCCGAGTCCAGATAAAAGCTCACAGCCAAGTTTTCCGTCACGTCCATGAATACCGTACGCCTCCATTTCTGGGCGCTGATGGGAGACGTAGACTCGCTGCACATCTAAAGTGAGGCCCATATGACATTTTTGGCCTTATTGCACAGGTGGGTTTGGAAAGTTTGAAAGAGCCTGCAGTTTCTTCAAGGTCAATCTTGTTTGCTTCCCCATTGCAGGGGGCGGAACAAACAAAACACACCTTTGCAAACAAATTTCTTTGACTAAATAATCCTAAATCTTCAGCGGTAAACATACTAATTAAGCAGTTCGATGTAGGCATGATGTTCATTTTAATTGTGCTAATCCGCCCCCGTAGTGAAAGATGAAGCAGCTTGCAATTCTCTGTACCTGTCTGGATCTTGCTTAGAAGTGATCGGAAGCTGCAGGATACCGTAAACTAGTGGTTAAACACATGCCCAAGTACTTCATGTTCTCCATCTGCCCAGAGACGTTCCACTGGGAGAGCCAGACTGTGGACACAAATGGGCAGAATGGCTAAACACCAATCTTCATTCCAAGTCCTTGGCTGCTGGCATCATGAAAGCCAGCCCATTTTGGTTACTGCCTTTCTCGGCAGCAGCGACTGGTACGTGGGAATCCCAAATTTGCAAATCCTTTAATAGCCCTTCAGCAAGAGAGACAGCTACTTCTGCCTCGGGTAGGGTATTCTCTTCAACTGGGGAAAACACGTTCTTCACATTTTACTATTGCTAGAAGGGCCAAGTCCCACGGGTCTTGCACAAATTCTTCATGCAGCATAAATTCCCCCATTCCCCCGCAACACCCCTTGTTCTGAACCAGCGTTAAGATTTGAATCGCAGTGTAGAAATGCTGAGAGACACAGACTGGGATAGCGCCAACCACTCAGAGATGTTCCCCGAGGCGGCAGACCAGGACAATCCAGTGTAAAAGCCAACATGCAGAGCTCATCGGACTCTCACTCATCTACACCAAACGGGCACAGAGAGAGAGAGAGGGAGGAAAAAAAAACTCTCGGAGATGCAGGGGGGGACTAGGTCACAATCTTGCACGCACTGTCAGACTGCACCTTGCGGGGTGCCATCTTCAGGAAGACTGAGCGAGCACTTGGGGCCACCATTGATAAGGATGCGCCCTACCAGTAATGACTCCCCAGGGCCGTGCTTGCGGCCAGATTAATCATGAACAACTAAGAAGTGCAAATCCACGCCGTGTGGATTCCTGCCTTGCAAAACACTCAGCCTGACCCCGATCCCACTGGAAGCAATGGGAGTTTTGCCATCAGCTTTAATGGGAACTGGTTCCGGCCTATGCAAGCATGAGCAGACTCCCCGGGCACACAAGAAGCAAGCCCAGGCTGCTTGTGGCCCCATATGTATCCATTCTGGGACCTATGTCACGAGTTCCAGTCGAAAGGAAGCAAGAGGGGAGGGCTCCGTCCAGCTACTATTCATATGACAGACCAGCGTCAGCGTTTGGATGCAGGCAAATGAACTGTTTCACTCTGGAGTTCTCCATGTACAGTTTCTGCTGGTTTGGCTCCTCAGACTGCTGAAGAATGGGAGACGTTTTAAGCCAAGTGATACTACGCTCCGGGGCCCCCCACGCCTTGGCTTGTATTTTACTATAGTGTTTTGCAATGACTTGTGTTTGATCTTATTGGCAGCAGCCAGTTCTCTGGCAAAGCCAAACAAGTTCTACAAAGGAGCCAGAGAATTCAGTAACTATAAACTAGTCACTTGGAAACGGCTGGTCTTTAAACGATGTATTAAAGCAGGGGGCCCATCAAATCAGAAAACAATTCATAGTAGTTCTACAAAGCAAAGATGGAGGGACACCTTGCACAGGGCAGAGATTTCATACATCAGAAAGATTTAGCATCCTAAGCACAGCAGCATGAAGAGCCAGCCACTAACACGGCCATCACCAGCATCTCAGAACCCAACTAGAGGCAAGAATTACAAACCTTCTGGCTTATCGGCACTGGGGGTGCCTCGTCCTCGCTGCTCGATGAGTCGCTGCTCTCCGAGCTCTCTTCTGGCTTTGCACTTCCAGCAGCCTTTGCAGCGGTTCTGGTTGTTCCAGGCCCCACGTTGGCCTGGTTGGGCACAGCTGGTTTGGAGGGCTGCTTCCACGGAGCTGGCGTCGAGGCTTTTGCCGGAGCTGCCTTGGCGGATGGAGGAGTGGCTGGTGCACTTTTCACTAGCGTTGCCGTGGCCTGGGGAACTTTTGCAGATGGGCTGGTCTAGAACCAAGAGACAAGAACAGAATAAACACAACAGGAATCCATGATTCGGGGTGGGGAGATGCGTCTTCCCAGGATAAAATATAAGGGATCAAGATGTAGATCTGGAAAGCAACTGCAAGATGTGCCAAGGCTGAAAATGCCAAGAGAGGATGGGTGACCAGCGTGGCGAGCCAGGCGCCCCCCATCAGTCCTCCTGGGCACTGGAAGAAATCTCCTAGGGTGAGGGAGCAGTGACTGACATTCCTCAATAGTCTGCTGTGTAACTGGTCACAGCTGCACAAACAGTGGGGGGAGAAAAGGCTGCCCACTGCACGAGAACATGAACGGCTCCGTTCCACATGCACCACGGCACAGGAACCAGTGGTGAAAAGGACCAAACCTCCCCTACCCAGGCACAAAAGCAGCAGCAATCAGGTGACGCTAGAGTTTGCTGATGCTAGATATTGCAGATATGAATCCATGGATCAGATCTAGAACTCGGAGGGTTTGGAGTAGAATTTTCCTTTCTTGGGTGGAGAAGAACGCCTGTGTTGGATTTTAGTTAAAAGCACCCATGCAACTTTTGCCTGTTGAAATCAACACACTTCATTTTCAACTGGTCGCTTACAGTTTACAGTGGAAACGTTAACTGGGACCATTCCCTACCCTGTTGCAAGTGCGACCTTGGAGTGCACTGTGCTTTTTACGAGGTTCCCGTTCGTAGCATCCCCAGGCCTCAGGACAGGTGTGAGGGACAATAGGCTCAAACTGACCCACCTGTGCCGCTGACGTGGCTTCCTCATCATCACTGCCCGACGAGTCGCTGCTCTCAGAAGTGTCCTCTGCCTTTGCACTCCCAGCAGCCTTTGCAGGAGCCGTCACCTTTGCAGCTCCTGGTTTGCTCTGGGTTGGTGTATCTGCTGTTGGTTTCCATGGAGCTGGGCTGGACACTTTCCCTGGGGTCCTCTTGGTGGGCGCTGGAGTGGCTGGCACGTTTTTCACTGGTGTTGCGTTGACCTGTGCTGCTTTTGCAGCTGGTTTTGTCTGGAGGCGAGAGAAGAGACGGACTGAGGAGGGATATCGAACATCTGTGCAGGAGTGGGGGTGGGAGGAAGCCGAAGGGAAGTCAGGGGGCGAGGTTAGCTCAGAGCACAAGCCTTGATCAGGGGGTGGGATTAGCTACAAACAAGGCTCCCTCCCTCTGCAGCAAGCTGGACCATAATTCTGTGCAAGGCCCTTGGGTCGGGCAGCAACTGGCAATTCTGCAGCAGGTTAGTTTACGCTAGAGATGGCGGTGTGGGGACTTTCATTTAATCAGCACAACAGGCTGTTATTCATTTTACACTCTCTGGGTTCTCATTATCCCACACGTCTGCATCGAGTGCATCCTACAGGTCAGAGCGGCTCAGGGTTTGCTCCTCTCTCTCTGCTCTAACCCTCTAGTGAGGGAGCGGGATCCAGACTTTGAGGCCGACAGAGACTGGGAGGTGCTGTCGGGTGGGTCGGGTCTGTTTCCTTAGTGCCCTGGCTTCAGAGAAAACGGTTCCTAGTCCCTGCCCCACTATCAGTCTGGGGAAGGGCCCTAACAACACTCGGCCCTGGGAGGTTAGAGGATGGGTATGGGTGGTGGCGGTGGGGAATGCTTAAAGCACTCAGTGGACCCTCTTGGAGGCAGATACCTGGAGCGCCGGGGTTTTTAATTCCTCTTCAGAGGAAGTCTCATCGCTCGAGTCCTCACTGCTACTCTCTGCCTTTCCCACCGTTTGCTTTAGTGCTGAAACACCAGAGAGGAGACGTCACTCACACCGCGCTCTCTTGTCGAGTCCATGCAGACAGCTACGTTCATGCAACTTTTAGGTTATGGGAACCAATCAGAAGGCACAGGGGAGAGGTGACAGTCATGTCACGTGGGGGCAGGGCCCAGTGATACCGCTCAGATCTTAGGCGGCTACTGAGCATGTCAAACAATTTTTTCAGTCACATATTTAAGATTAACCCCCGCACTCCCTTAGGAGACCCTCCCTTAAGAGGACCAGTCATCCCAAGTCCCCGCTTCTGCAGCGTGGACACTTACACACACACCCTCATTGCAGGATCAGGTCCCAAGCTTGGAGCATTTCTTTTTCAGACTTGTGTGCCAATGATGAGCAAAGAGTGTTTTTCTTAACTATTTCTCCTTCCCTCCCTTCTTCACCTCCAAAATGATGGAAGGAATTTCCCCTCAAAACGTCAATAACAATTCACTTCTGGCTTGAGCCCAAACATGGAAAGTTTGAGTGACTTCTTCAGAGCGCTCAGAATAAAGCAGCGTTCTGGTATCATCCAGTGACCCTGACCCGTCAGCGCTCCATTGTACTGGACACTGAACGAGACCCTTAACTGTAGCATTTGCTACCCCAGACGCTAGATCGCTTCTATTTCGCTATATCGCAGAGCCGAGCAATATGTCCCTTAACGCAACCTGATCTGGTTGTGACTGGCAGTGCTTGTGTTGCTCCCTCTTCTGCCAGGTTTCTTTAGTCTCTACAGGGAGCAGTTTTGCTTTGATGGTTAGCTGCCAGGAGAGCTGAAGCCATGAGGCCTGCGGCAATACTAGGAAAGTAATTCAGACCTGATACACTGTAAAGCCAGAACAGGGATGCACGTCTCACGACCAGCACAACAGCTGTGCAATGCCTTAGGAAATGCATCCCAAGCCCCTGGGCTTCTCACCTGACTTGGGAGCTGGGAGCGTTGCTGCTGGCATCTTCTCCCCTTCCTCACTCTCTGATGAATCGCTGCTTTCAGAGCTCTCTGCTGCCTTTGCAGTAACTGCTGCTGCTGCTTTGCTCTGTCCTACTTTGGCCTGAGTTGCTGCAGCAGGTCCTGGCTTACCAGCACTGGCTTTCTTCTGTCCTGCTTTGCCCAGAGCTGAAGAAGTAGCCGGAGCACCAAGCGTGAGCTTATTTGAGATGCCTTTGCTCTTTCCTGCTCTGGTCTGAACTACAGCAGCGGCCCCAGGCTTACCTGACGTGGCATTGGCTTTGTTTTGGGCTGCGTGCTGCAGAGAGTTAGCCGCTTTGCTACCCGCTGCAGCAGTTCTCACCTGGAGGAAACAACAAAAGAAGTCAGTTCCAAGACATCCTTTGGTCCTCTTCATGGATCGTGATGCTCTGAACTAGATTTGAGGAACCACCGCCCAGAAAACGCTGAAATGCATCGAGTCGTTAACACTCTCTGACACAGAAGCTAAGTCTTTGCATTTAAACGGAGGCACTCGGAGACACGTTCATCTATGGAGCACCACCAAGGAGCTCAAGGGACTTGCACCAGCAATGTAGCTGGCCTTCAGAGTGCACTTCTCCAGGACACCTGCAACCCAAGCAGAGTTTTGCTGTGGTCACTGCCCCAATCAGGCAGAAGAGGTTTGGAGGAGGCTTTTGTTTTCCCCCCTGAAGTGAGCACCTAATTAACTGGCGCATGGAGTAAAGAGGGAGTTCAGTGCTCATTTAACCTCTCCCTCATTAGTGCCACATCTAAACAACGCTCGAGTCTCTTAATGCCTCAAAGTGAATGAAAAGCACTTTCCATGCAAACAGGTTCAACCTCCATAGTCCATTCCCCTTTTACGAAGCCATACGCACAGCTCCCTCAGGCAGCAGAAGAGGGTTGTCAGTACAGCCATACTGGAAAACCCTCCCAGAGCTGAAGCATATGTCAGTATAGCTTATACGGGCTCCCCAGATGAAAAACTGGAGCATCAAAAGCTCTTTTTTGCTGTTCTACTAGGGTGTGTGACGAACACCCTCCCCCGCGCAAGCAGGCATTGCTAGAACTTTCTAATGCAGCCCTGGCCACAGGTCACTAGCAGCCTTGGGGGCTGGCACGGAGACAAGCGTCACCTTACCTCCTTGATTTCCTTTCCAGCTGCTGCCTCGTCTTCTGAAGAGGAGTCTTCGTCCCCGCTGCTCTCTGCCTGCACCGTGGAGTTAGTCACAACAGGGGCGCCAGCTGCCACACACAAGGGAAAGCCACAAAATGCAGAGACTCAAAACACAAGACTAGCTTCCCATCAACTGGAGACAAAGGTAGCACTAGCTACAGACCCCTGGTGATGCAGAAGCTGGTTCTGCACATTACCACAGTGTTGGAGGAAAGGTTCAGAAAAGGGCAACAAAAATTATTAGGGGTATGGAACGGCTTCCGTATGAGGAGAGATTAATAAGATTGGAACTTTTCAGCTTGGAAAAGAGACGGCTAAGGGGAGATATAATTGAGGTCTATAAAATCATGACTGGTGTAGAGAAAGTAGATAAGGAAGTGTTGTTTACTACTTCTCATAACACAAGAACTAGGGGGTCACCAAATGAAATAAATAGGCAGCAGGTTTAAAACAAATAAAAGGAAGTATTTTTTCACACAATGCACAGTCAACCTGTGGAACTCCTTGCCAGAGGATGTTGTGAAGGCCAAGACCATAACAGGGTTCAAAAAAGAACTAGATAAGTTCATGGAGGATAGGTCCATCAATGGCTATTAGCCAGGATGGGCAGGGATGGTGTCCCTAGCCTCTCATAGACTCAGACTTGAAGGTCAGAAGGGACCACTATGATCCTCCAGTCTGACCTCCTGCACAACGCAGGCCACAGACTCTCACCCACCCACCCCTGCAACAAATCCCTGACCTATGTCTGAGCTATTGAAGTCCTCAACTTGTGGTTTAAGGACCTCAAGGTGCAGAGAATCCTCCAGCAAGTGACCCGTGCCCCACGCTGCAGAGGAAGGCGAAAAACCTCCAGGGCCTCTGCCAATCTGCCCTGGAGGAAAATTCCTTCCCAACCCCAAATATGGCGATTAGCTAAACCCTGAGCATGTGGGCAAGACTCACCAGCCAGACACCCAGGAAAGAATTATCTGTAGTAACTCAGATCCCACCCTCTCTAGTGTCTCATCACAGGCCATTGGGCATATTTACCGCTAATAGTCAAAGATCAATTAATTGCCAAAATTAGGCTATCCTCTGTTTGCCAGGAGCTTGGAATGAGCGACAGGGGATGGATCACTTGATGATTCCCTGTTCTGTTCATTCCCTCTGGGGCACCTGGCATTGGCCACTGCCGGAAGACAGGATACTGGGCTAGATGGACCCTTGGTCTGACCCAGTAGGGCCGTTCTTATGTTCTCTTCCCCTACCTCTCACCCCTCCTCTCTAGGAGTTGAGAGAAATCCCCAGATGTCTGTGGCGGCCATAGAGCAGAGATGGAATCACGTTATGGACACGGCGGGAATTGCTGTATATTAATCTACAGACATCGAGACGTAAGGACGGTATTATCAGAGAGGCCTTATGTGGACTAGGAAAAACCTGCTCTCTCCTCACCCACATCAAGTTAGCTTCACTTGACTGAAACACCACTGAACATCAATGCAGACGCAATTTAACCCACTCAACAGGCTGAGCTCGAGGGGCTCTCCCGTAAGATTTACCTCAGTGAGTTTAGCACATGCTAGAGTTCGATGGATTTTCCTTAGCTAGAGTTTTAGAAGGCAGTAATTAGATTGAGCTTGGTAACTCGATCTAACATCCCACCTTTAAACACTAGGCTAGAGGAACAGTCTGCTGGAGAGGCCGTGGAAGAGCTCACCTCCTCCACCAGAGAGAAGCAAACCCCGTGAGTATGGAGGGAAGGCTAAGACCACCTGGCTGAAATCACACGGGTAAGCTTTAAACACACACCACATTCCCCCCTGGGCTGACCTATGGCAAGTGCTCCTAAGAGCCTGCTGCTTGTGCATTCAGCTAATCCTGAGTTCTCTGTCAGTCTGCCCCAGACTCCTTGCCGGGGAAAGGGGCTCGAATGGGAAACCGCCGCTCCTCCCAGCAGCTGCATTCAACTGCACAGATAGGGAAACTGAGGCACAGAGGCAAAAATGACTTGCCCGGGGTCACCCAGCAGCATGGGCAGCGGGTAATAGGCCAGGGGAGGCTCTGCCTTGTTGTGGGGGTTGGCAGTGAAGTTTTTGCTTTATTATGCCCCATGCAGGTTCCTGCGCAGGTTGGGTCCGGGGAGGGGAGGCACTGCATGGCTTCGGCCATCCCAGGGCTCCTCCAGGTGGGCCTTGGGGCTTTGGCTGGCCCAGGGCACCTGTGGCTGGAGGGGATGGGGCTCTCTGGGCAGGGGGGCTTGTGGCTCCAGCTGCCGGGAGTGAGGGGGTAGGGGGTCTCGGGGCTCCAGCCATGGGCGGAACAGGGGGTTAGCCTCCACAGAGGGGGGGCTCCACCCACCGCCCATGCCCAGCAGGCCAGTGGAAGAGCTGGGAATAGAACCTAGGTCTCCTGAGTCCCCATCTGTAGCTCTAACCACTAGGCCACAGGGTAACGAGCTCCACTATAACAGCGGTGAGCCACATATTATTAAGCTATCGGAGCATCAGCCGCACCCGTTGCCTGCTAGCCCTCTCCGTTGTCCGCTCCACGTAGCCTGTTCTTGGCAGCGAAAGGCTCTTACCCGTCACAGCCTTTGTCTCTTCTTCCGAACTTTCAGAGCTGCTCTTGGGATCAGGTACCCTGATCTTCGCTGGAATGCCTCCCCCCAAGTTGCTTGCCTTTCGTTTCTTGGTGTTTGAGGGAGTTCTGTAGGAGAGATTTTGCAAGAACGGGGAGATGGTGTTAAAAAAGGAAACCGCATTAAATAGCAGAAACACTTATCGATTCATCCAGCCTCGTTCCTCCAAGGTCAGAATAGGAACTTCCACTGCTCTGCAGTAACCTCAGGTGGCTGACTCTGGAATGACTTATGGTGATCTGAAGAGAATTCCCCATAATCCTTCTTAACCAAACCCTGGATGGGACACCTCACAGGACTGTGAAGAGAAGAGATGGCTAGAAATGAATTCCATCTGTATAGGGCAGGGCCGGTAGCCAGAGTCAGGAAATTTAGCCTCAAGTATTTGGAAAAATGCTGTTCTTGCTGACAGTCAAATGATTAATAATAAACTCTGATCTAGCGCTTTTCCTCAGCGGATCTCAAGGTGCTTTGCGAAGGAGGTCAGTAGCATTACCCCTATTCTGCCAATTGGGAAACCGAGGCACAGAGCAGGCAAGCTGCTTGCCCAAGGTCACCCAGCGGGCCAAAGGCAGAGCCAGGAATAAAACCCCGAACTCCTGAGCCCCAGTCCAGTGCTCAATGTCTGGTCAGCCTCACGTTAGAACTGCAACAATGGCTAGACTTCTTTTACATGGCTTGGTCCTACTGGACAAGCTCCAACTGGATATATGGAGGCTAATGGATTGTGATGCAAAACTGACCCATGATCTAGAGGCTACACACCCATTCAGACTTGGATGGTCACACCTAAGGGACACAAAATTACTATATGAACTGGATTTATGGGTGAAAATCATGGACTCGTAGGACTGGATGACCTCTTGAGGTCCCTTCTAGTCCAGTCCCGTGTTCATGGCAGGACTAAGTATTATCCAGCAGTTCTCAAGCCTCGGCCCAATTAACACACAGCTGTGGCCCAGCTGTGTTTAAAAAAAAAAAAAAAAAAAAAAGGATTCAGTTTGTCACTCCGGTCCGGCAGGGGGCGTGGTTGGTTGAGGGGGAGACGGCCCCACGGAGCCCGGCTGGAGCGCTCCTGCCAGCAGGGAAGGCCAAGTAGCTCAGCAGTCCAATGCAGGGGGCCTGGCCGGGCAAGTGGGTCCTGAGGGAGCCCGGCCTGGGCAGGCCCCGCTCCTGTGATTGCCTGGTGGACACAGTCATCTCCCAGCAGGGCTGCAGGAGAGGGGGTTCTGGGGGAAAAAGGAGGTTGGGAGGGGATCTGGGCAGTGAGGGGGTAGGGAGTGCTGGGCATTGGAGAGGTTTGTGGGGGTGCTGGGCAGCATAGGTGCAGGAACTAGGGGTGTGGGGGATGCTGCAGCACCCCCAGGTTTTACACGGGTCCCCACTCCTGGCCTGGCCTGGGTGCCGGCTGCCGGCCCTGTGGTCGGGGTGCTGCTCCTGGCCCTGCTCTGTTTAGGAGTCTGGGTGGAGGTGGTGGGCGCTGGACAGGGGAGCGCTGGGCATAGGGAATCGGTGTGACACGGCCTGCCTCCGAGGGGAAGGGGCACACTGGTAGTGCAGGGCTGGGCAGGCCAGTGTGTGTCCGGCACAGTGGTTCGCAACCTGCAGACCACAGTAGTAAATAGGTTAAGAACCACTGATCTAGACCGTCCTGGACAGGTGTTTGTCTGGCCTGCTCTTAAAAGTCTCCAATGGTGGAGATTCCACAACCTCCCTAGGCAATTTATTCCAGTGCTTAACCACCCTGACAGTTGGGAAGTTTTTCCTCATGTCCAATCTAAACCGCCCTTGCTGCAATTTAAGACCATTGCTTCTTGTCCTATCCTCAGAGGTTAACAAGAATAATTTACCTTCCTCCAACCTTTTATGTATTTGAAAACTGTTATGTCCCCTCTCAGTCTTCTCTTTTCCAGACTAAACAAACCCATTTTTTTCAATCTTCCCTCACAGGTCATGTTTTCTAGCCCTTTAATCATTTTTGTTGCTCGTCTCTAGACTGTCTCCAATCTGTCCACATCTTTCCTGAAATGTGGTGCCCAGAATTGGACACAATACTCCAGCTGAAGCCTAATCAGCGCAGAGCAGTGCGGAAGAATTACTTCTCGTGTCTTGCAAAAAAAAGCAGACATCATTCTGGGATGTATTAGCAGGAGTGTTGTAAGCAACAGTGTTACACTGTTAACTCATATTTAGCTTCAGAGGGGTAGCCGTGTTAGTCTGAATCTATAAAAAGCAACAGAGGGTCCTGTGGCACCTTTAAGACTAACAGAAGTATTGGGAGCATAAGCTTTCGTGGGTAAGAACCTCACTTCTTCAGATGCGATTGCATCTGAAGAAGTGAGGTTCTTACCCACGAAAGCTTATGCTCCCAATACTTCTGTTAGTCTTAAAGGTGCCACAGGACCCTCTGTTGCTTTTCATATTTAGCTTGTGATCCACAGTGCCCCCCAGATCCCTTTCCGCAGTACTCCTCCCTAGGCAGTCATTTCCCATTTTGTATGTGTGCAACTGATTGTTCTTTCCTAAGTGGAGTATTTGGCATCTGTCCTTATTGAATTTCATCCCATTTACTTCAGATCATTTCTCCAGATCATTTTGAATTTTAATCCTATCTTCCAAAGCACATGCAACCCCTCCCAGCTTGGTATCGTCTGCAAAGTGTACTCTGTATGCCATTATCTAAATCATTGATGAAGATATTGAATAGAACCGGACCCAGAACTGATCCCTGCGGGACCTCACTCGTTATGCCCTTCCAGCTTGACTGTGAATCACTGATAACTACTCTCTGGAAATGGTTTTCCAATGAGTTTTGCTCCCACCTTATAGTAGCTTCATCTAGGTTGTATTTCTCTAGTTTTTTTTAAATGAGACGGTAACGTGAGACAAAAATAAAAAGCTTTACTAAAGTCAAGATATAGCACATCTACCACTTTCCCCCATCCACAAGATTTGTTACCCTGTCAAAGAAAGCTATCAGGTTGGTTTGACACGATTTGTTCATGACAAATCCATGCTGAGTGTTACTTATCATCTTATAGGTGTTTGTAAATTGAATGCTTAATTATTTGTTCCATTATCTTTCCGGGTACAGAAGTTAAGCTGACTAGTCTGTAATTCCCCAGGTAGTTCTTATTCCCCTTTTTATAGATGGGAACTACATTTGCCCTTTTCCAGTCCTCTGGAATCACTCCCGTCTTCCATGACTTTTCAAAGATAATCACTAATGGCTCCGATATCCCCTCAGTCAGCTCCTTGAGTATTCTAGGATGCATTTCATCAGGCCCTGTGACTTGAAGACATCTACCTTGTCTAAGTAATGTTTAACTTGTTCTTTCCCTATTTTAGCCTTTGATCCTACCTCATTTTCACTGGCAATCATTACGTTAGACGACCAATCACCACCAACCTTCTTGGTGAAAACCGAAACAAAAGTCATTGAGCACCTCTGCCACTTCCACATTTTCTGTTATTGTTTCCCCTCCCTCATTGATTAATCGGCCTAGCCGGGTCTTCCTCTTGCTTCTAGTGTAATTGTGTTACCCTTTATGACTCTAGCTAGTTTAGTCTCATTTTGTGTCTTGGCCCTTCTAATTTTGTCCCTACATCCTTGTGTTATTTGTTTATTTTCATCCTTTGTAATTTGACCTAGTTTCCACTTTTTGTTGAACTCTTTTTTGAGTTCCAGAACCCCGCCCATCACTGTAGATACCGTAGCTGCAGCATTTCAAGTGTAGACAAGCCCTCCGATTTTTCAGGCCGGAAGGGACCATTCGGATTATCTAATGTGACCTCCTGCATAACACAGGCCAAAGAACCTCTCTGCATCAGGCCCATAATCTCTGTTTGAGCTAAACTGTCCAAGGCAAAATCTTTTACTGCACCAACTTCTGTTGGCGAGAGTACCTTTACCAGACCCAAAGAAGAGCTCTGTGTGGTTCGAAAGCTTGTCTCTCTCTCACCAGCAGAAGTCGGTCCAATAAAAGATATTACCTCACCCACCTAGTCTCTTGAATATCCTGCACAGACACGGCTACTGGTACCCTGCATAAGGCAAAATGTGTAACAACAGATTGGGTCTTCTCTTCCAATCCGATCCTATATAACCATTCCATGTATCAATTCCCTTCATAACCCATCTATGTAAGACTAGAAGAGCCTATTAGATCATCTAGTCTGACCTCCTGGATAGCCCAGGCCATTACACGTCACCCAGATACCCCTGTATTGAGCCCAAGAACTTTAAAGATTTACTTGTTTAAATGAAGACAGCGCTACCTAGACCAGGTGTACACTCTAAACTACTGACAGCATAGCAAGGTTGGTTAGGGGTGCGACATTGCTGTGACTTTTCTATGCAGGCAAAAGCTCTAGCATAGACTCATTTATACCAGCATAAAAATGTGTTTGCCGGTCTAGTTTACGTTGCTCGCCAACCTGGTATAAGCTAGACCAACAACAAAAGGCGGTTTTGCCAGTATAAGCGGTGTCTTCACTAGGAGGGTTTTGCCAGGATAGCTACACTGGCACACCTTGTTCTATTGTACACAAAAGCCAACAGTTACCCTATATTTTGAATAAGATGATCAGGCTAAACTGCTCAGAAGGCCACTGAAAATCTAATTTCTTCCAAATTCAGTGACAATTGAGAATACCAAAGAATGTTGTAAGAATCAATTGATTGTACAGGACTTTGAGGATGTACCAAGCTATGAACGCGCAGCATCCTCATTATACAGTGATCCTAAGGTACCACCCAAAGAGTTTTATTTAGATGCCATTCTGCCTGACAGTCCCCCTGTTAACTTTCACTGCCACCCACAGGCTCACCTGGCATTTCTATCTAACTGAACGACTGGACGACTATGCCTTCGAATTCCACAAGGCGCAAATTCAGTCCCAGGGGGAGAATATTTTTTACCACTTAAATGAAGCCTCTCTGGCTGATTAAGGAGCATATTAAAAGTCTCCAAAGAAAGTCCCATCCCGTTCTTCTTAGCCAGACGTGTAATGGCTGCAGAGCGATGGATGAAAAAGAGTGTGCTTAGAGGCTATTAAGATGGGTCAAGAAGGGGAGGGGCATCATCTTCAAGGCCAAAAATCAAGAGAGATAAAGTTGTTCCAAGAATAACAACTTCTCCATGTTACGGTGCTTTTGGTGAGCATGGTATCGGATAGATAAACACAATGATAGGTCCCTGCCCCAACTAGTTTAGACTTTATTCTAGACATAACAGCAAAGAAAGACAACAAACCATGTGTGTGTTTGGGGTTGCATGAGTGGGGGTGGTATTATAGGGTAATATTACATCCGCATTTTTTAAAATCTAAAATAAATTTATGTAATATAGTGGTGGTTGTAGGAGTATCTAGAATAATCTGCATTGCACCATTATATATCAAGACATTAAGGTAGTAGCACAGAGAATAAAATCTCAGCCGCACTGTTGCATCAATTGGCTTTTAGAATCAAGTTGTAGAGTTTCTAATGATCACACAGGCCCATAAACATGAAAGACGGGAGATCAGAGAGATACACAGCAAGAGTGAGGAGAGGGCCAAGGATGTCAGGATACACTGTATTTCATTGTGTGATGCTTTAGATACAACGAAACCTATAAACTATTCTCAGGAGTTATTAGGTAGTACAATTTGGTTCAACCTTTAATAACTCTACTAGGGCATTTCTCCTGCAAATGACTCAGTGCAGGCTGACTCTTGTAGGATTGCGGCCTAGCTAACAGATTTTTCCGATCCCTTTGACAGCTGTCATAAACTAGATTTCATCCCGTGTAGCATCACCCTTCCATGGGTTAAAACACAGCAAACAGCACGCGGAGAACATGTGGTTACTGAACACATTTCAGTCTTTATTAACATGAAGGCCCCAATGCTGCAAACATGCCCACAAGTAGGTTACTCACACAACCGGTCCCTAATGAAGTCAATGGGGTTAGTCCACAGGAAAGGGGAGAAAAAGAAAAATCACTAGGAAAACATCTTAACAGGTGAAACATAGTCCCCCTCCCCTAATACCTCAAAAAAGTCACCAGTGAGAATAGCATCCAGCTTTCTAATGTAATAAAGGTAAGGCCTGCCCCCCGGGCTGAGAAATTTCAGCCCAAACAGGGGTGCTGTTTGGTTTCTCAGCTGAGCAGACACTTTCATCCTAGGTACACGACCATCTTGACATTAGTGGGAATATTTCCAAATTGCCCCATTCCAATTAATCAGACATACCAATGTAATCAAACCTGTTTATTTCTATGAGAAGAGAAATGACCTGCCTTCCACTTCATACCCATTGCCTCTCAGACAGACTTACTTTTGCCAGTGTGTGAAGATGTCCTCAAGAGAGGTCAACTGCGGAGGAAACTGCTTCTGTAGGAGGAGAAGAAAGGAAAGAATGGGCACCGTATTTACCCCACGAAAGCCCACAGATTATGGAGTCCAAAGAATAAGTCCATGGGGCATGACAGACATGAACCGGTATGTCTCACCCTGGCCCCTCCAGACTAGCCCCATGTGCTAGTACTGCCAGGTCACCTGCCCACGGGCTCAGGAGAGCACAGCCCCTGGGACAGCCATGCCCTGGCTGCCACATGGAGGTGCTGCAGGGTTACACCTGCCCACGCACTCGGGGAGCCCAGCCCCTGGGGCAGCCATGCCCTAGCCCTCACGTGGGGGTGCTGCAGGATTACACCTGCCCACGGGCTCAGGAGAGCACAGCCCCTGGGACAGCCATGCCCTGGCTGCCACGTGGGTGTGCTGCAGGATTACACCTGCCCACGCATTCAGGGGAGCCCAGCCCCTGGGGCAGCCATGCCCTAGCCGTCACGTGGGGGTGCTGCAGGATTACACCTGCCCATGGGCCAGCCTCTAGGGCAGCCATGCCCTGGCCCCACGTGGGGGTGCTGTAGGGTTACCTGCCCACGGGGTCAGGGGAGCCCAGCCCAGGGGAGCCATGCCCTAGCCGCCACGTGGGGGTGCTGCAGGATTACACCTGCCCCCGGGCTCAGGAGAGCACAGCCCCTAGGGCAGCCATGCCCTGGCCCCACGTGGGGGTGCTGCGGGGTTACCTGCCCACGGGCTCAGGGGAGCCATGCCTTGGCCCCACGTGGGCGTGCTGCAGCGTTACCTGCCCACGGGCTCAGGGGAGCACAGCCCCTGGGGGAGCCATGCCCTGGCCCCGCGTGGGCGTGCTGCAGCGTTACCTGCCCACGGGCTCAGGGGAGCACAGCGTGCCCTGGCCCCACGTGGGCGTGCTGCAGCGTTACCTGCCCACGGGCTCAGGGGAGCACAGCGTGCCCTGGTCCCGCGTGGGGGTGCTGCGGGGTTACCTGCCCCCGGGCTCAGGGGAGCACAGCGTGCCCTGGTCCCGCGTGGGGGTGCTGCGGGGTTACCTGCCCACGGGCTCAGGGGAGCACAGCCCCTGGGGGAGCCATGCCCTGGCCCCGCGTGGGCGTGCTGCAGCGTTACCTGCCCACGGGCTCAGGGGAGCCCAGCGTGCCCTGGTCCCGCGTGGGGGTGCTGCGGGGTTACCTGGCCGAGCTGCAGCTGCAGCTCCCGCGCTGCCTTGGCGTAGCCAGCGTGGAGCAGGTGCTGGTGAATGAGGGCCAGCAGCTCCCTCTGGCCCGCGCCGGCCGCGGCCATGCTGCTCCCGCGCAGCCTCCGCCCTGACTAGGCCTGGCGGCTCCTGCACCGGGGCTGCAGCGGGGACGCAGGGAGCCACAGGCCCCCCCAGGCCCCTCCTGCCGCCGCTAGTACCCTTTGACCACCGCCACCACGCGCCGGGCTTCCTCTTCCCCTTCCCCTTCCCCACGCGCGGCCCGGGGCCTGCTGGGAAGTGTAGTCCGCCCGCACGTGTCGCTGCCGCCGCCTCGTGGCTCCGGGCCGCCCAAGGCCCAGGGGCTGCGGCGCTGCCTGGGGGCGGGGCGGGGCTCGGAGGGGGGCGCGAGCAGGGCCAGCGATACACTCACGGGAGCCCCGGCAGAAAGCTAACGCCCCCCCCTGTACGGGGCTGCAGCTCTGAGCCCCACCACCCAGGGCTGCAGCCACAGCCTGAGCAATGGAGCTTTGCAGGGCCCCCTGTGGCGTGGGGCCCCCAGGCGATTGCCCGGCTTGCCACCCCCTAATGCCGGCCATGGCTGTTATAGGCCGAAAAACAGTTGTTGTGGCACAGGCGGGCCGTGGATATTGTCTAGCATGTCTGGGGGGGGCTCGGAAAGGAAAAGGTTGAGAACTCCTGGTGTAAGGGGTGAGGGACCAGGCCCGGGCACGGCGGGTGCATTCAGCCAGAGGTGGCTGGTTTGCCCACATGTGGGGCTGGCCCCTCTCAGACAGCTGGGTGTGAACGGAGGGGATTGGTTGCGGTGAAGCACACACACTGCAACGGAGTCCTTCCTCGGCACAGGGATCCTTTCAAACCGGACTCGCTGTCCCCCCAGTGAATGCAGCAGGGTGGGTGTGCGGGTGAACCGTGCTTTGCTGAGGTGTCCAGTATCAGAGGGGTAGCCGTGTTAGTCTGGATCTGTAAAAAGCGACAAAGAGTCCTGTGGCACCTTATTCACCCACGAAAGCTCATGCTCCAATACGTCTGTTAGTCTATAAGGTGCCACAGGACTCTTGGTTGCTTTTTGCTGAGGCGGGAGAGGAGTTTTTCAGTCTGTTGAGGGTTTCTCAGTTGAGTGGCAGACAGTGAGGAAGGACAGGGGAGGCACGGAGAAAAATCACTGTTTCAGGGCATTTGTTTGGTGGATGATAATAATAATTGATAACCATTTACATGTATGTTGCGCCTCCCAACACAAAGAATTCCAAAACACTTGAGAACTACAAGCCTGACATAATGCCGTTGTAGTCGGTGGAAGTGACTTCAGTGACTTAGATACCTAGAACACCCCTGGATGCAGCCACTTCTGGGGTGGAGGGTATCAGAGAGGGACATTTGAAAGATTTAAATAAAGACTATAAATAGGGGCATTTATACATCTTCTAAGCCAACAGAAGAACATGAACTGGGAGATCTTGAGGGAGAGTGTTGACAAATGATAGCTACTTTCCTAAACAATTTTTGAAAATAAGGCTATTTTCTCCTAAATAGGGACAGATACTGTATGCAGAAATTTTGGCCACTGACACGAGTTCAACTCTTTAATGAAAAGTGCCACAGGATAGTTAACAGACAGCAGGCAGAACCTCCATTTTAAACAGCTCCCCAGCAGTACTGCCAACTCCACGTAGTACAAAAAATCATGAGTCAGGCTCCAAAATCATGAGATTCCCTTAAAATCTTATGATTTTTTAATTATAAAAATTTTGGAATTCTTTTTACTTGCCTTTTGGCTTTGAAGGTGATTGTGGGTCAGATTTGCACACTTTTCTCTGCGAACACGTGGGCTAGAAACACTTTTAAACAAAAGTGAAAGCTGGGATTCTGGCATAATCCTCAAAAATAACAGGAGTACTTGTGGCACCTTAGAGAGGTCTCTAAGGTGCCACAAGTACTCCTGTTATTTTTGCGGATACAGACTAACACGGCTGCTACTCTGAAACCTGGCATAATCCTGCGACTCCAGGAACTTTAAGATAAACACCAAATTTCATGAGGCCTAAAACACATTAACAGCTGCATGGAACTCAGTGTAACCACCTCAGAATAGTCCTGATCTGACAGCCACTTGGACTGCTTCGGTGCTGAGTGGGCAGTCGGCTGTTTTGGGGAACACATTTGTGTTCCATCATTTTTTCTTAAAAACCAATCCCGGGACACAAAGTAGCAAAGAGTGAGTGGGACGGGGTGGACAGCCCAGTAACCACACAAACACACAGCAAACCCCCTCCTCCACGGTGCTGATACCTCCCAGGAAAAAGCTGGCTACGTTCACTATGGCAGAGGTGTGGGTTTATTTTTGGAAGGTTTAATAATGTTCTAAGTGCCTCTGTCACTCTTATTCAAATACAGAACCTTTATTTGTATTTATTGACGAGATTAAATATAACACTGGCTGAGTTCCCGCTGGCTTTGAAGCTAAATCTCCCCAACCATCATCATCATCATCTAAAGTAATAAAGCCACTGGCCAGGTGGCAGCCTTACAGTTACAGCAACACAGACTCTGGCTAGTGGTTTCAGTGAGTGACTCATTGGCGGATCATTGACCAGCGATATGAATATGCGCAGTGCATTTTGGTGAGTGGGTCGGAACCCCTGACTGAGCTGCTGAGCTGGACAAATTTAATTGAGGTAGAATTCAAACAGTCCTTTGTTAGGTTTTAAACGACTCGTAATGCTGTAAATTGCTTCATTGTCAGAGAGCAAGAGATTGAAGGCCTGATTTGTCTTTCACTTGCTCTGGGGCAAATCAGGAGTGACTCCATGAAAGTCAGTTCAGTGTACAAACAGCATGAGATCAGAATTGGACCCAGAGACCATGGGCGCCAGGTTTGTATCATTTTTGGTGGTGCCCAGAACGGGTCGCAGAGCCATCCCGTCCATAGGCTGGACTGGGGCAACCGCCCCGGGCCTCGCGCTTTGGGGGGCCCCGCGCTTCAGGGGGACTCAGGGTTCAGGCAGAGCCGTCCCGTCCATAGGCTGGACTGGGGCAACCGCCCCGGGCCTCGCGCTTTGGGGGACCCCGCACTTCAGGGGGACACAGGGTCCAGGGCAGCCTGGGGGATTAGTGGAGGGCCTGGCACCGGCAGCAGTGAGCAGCCTGGCCCCAGTCCACCCTTGCTCCGCCCTCTCCCAGCCCCCATTCCACCCTTTCCCCCAAGCGCCCACCCTGCCTCTTTTCGGCTTCCACCCCCTCCCGGTGGAGCGGGGCAGGCTGAGGCCAGGTCGCTCGCTGATGCTGTCACCAGGCGCCCCGCTTACCCCCCAGGCCACCCTGGACCCTGTGTCCCCCTGAAGCACGGGGTCCCCCAAAGCACGTTAAGCCCAAACAGTATTGGTGGAGCACAGGCACCACAGACCCATATAACTCGCTGCCTATGCCAGAGACTTACATGGGGGACACTGTCTTGTAGATATAATTAGACACAGATTTTGACCTACTTTGACATGGTCCCTTCTGGAAGGTTGTTTCATCTCCAGGAGTCTTTCCAGGGCTGTCGAGGGCTCTGTCCGCTGGCACCCCCGTCAAAAAGTTTCTGTTTGTTGCAAAGATTCATTTAAAACCAGAACCCAAAGGCAGAGCTTGCCCCACTAGTCCAGAGGTTAATGATCTGTCTGTCAAGCAGCAGACTATATTCCTTAGCACTTTCCAGCTTCAAAACTCTTTACAAACAGTCATTCTCAGCGCTCCTCTGGGAGATCGGTGAGTAAAGTATTACTACAGAGAGGAAAACAGAGACAGGAGGGTTAAGGCCCAGATCCTCAAAGGGAATTGAGGAGAGAGCTAGGTCAGAGGTTCACAAAACTCATGAGCAGGATTTCAAGTGCTCAGCACCTGTAGACGGCCAGATTTTCAGAAGAGTTTCGCTTCCATTTCAGTGCCTAGCGATATTTTCCAAAGCACCTCAGGGATTTAGGTGCATAAGTGCCATTCAAAGTTAATGGGCGTTGTGCTCCTAAATCCCATAGGTGCTTTTGAAAATCTGCCCCCTTGTGGCTAGAGCTGTGATTCGCATGCTGGAATCACAGCTTATTCCAACCCCAAGAAAGACCACTAATTTCTCAAGGCCTGGATTTGACTTGTGCTCGCTCTCTCTCTCTCTCTCTCTCTCTCGCTCTCAGTTTAACATGATGGAGAAGTCCCATGCAGGCTAAAGCTGTGTTAGACGGCCATGTTGTAGCTTAGGCTGCCCCTAGCCTGAATAGTAATGGAGCTTTTCAAGCAGGTTAACTCGCTTGAGCTAGGGTGACCGAAAAACATGCCCCTTTTGGCCCTTTGGGTCAGCATGGGTAGGAGGGCTGCTGTCCCCTCCAGTTGTTTGAGGAATGAGGTTGAAGGGCTCCAAAGAGGAGGCTAATTCCTGCTGGCCGCCGCCTTACTCACACACGCCCTCCCACTGACTGCAGGGGCACTGTTTGCAGGAGTAAGCAGGATTTGGCTTGGAGCCTCCTTCGCCTCAGCCAGAAGAAAAGTGGCTGAAATACAGTAAGTCCTAATAGCAGCAAAATGGAAAGTGGAGGGAATAAGTTGGCCTGGAGGCTGAGGGACAGATGGAAAGACGGCCATAAAGACACCCAGAAGGGACTGCTGGCAAGGCAGGACAAACACTGTGCATTCAAATGTTGAGTGCATCCCTATAAAACTGGCTTTAAAATGAGAACTAACTGCCCGTGATTCACACCAAGCGAGTGACACTTTGCAGGTCCGAGGTTCAGGGTCACTTGAGTCCAAAGCCTCACATGCTTGAGTCATGAATAGCCCTTCAGAAACCACTGTGCAAAGGCATGTTACAGCAACGCCATCCCATTTAAACGAGTGCATCTGAAGAATTTTGTTGTTGCCCAACAATTACAGGCAGGGAAGGTATTTGAGTCGTTTAGTAAACATGGCAAATAATAAATAGGGCGATTCAGCAAAGCAAACAGCTGCACAATTATAAATAGGAAAATCTGCCTCAACCCAAACCCCAGTGAGGGGAAAAAACCCATCAACAACGTGCAGTTATTAGAAGGTGAATTTTTTCTTGCATTTTTTGACAGGAGTTGAAACTAGTTTGCCCACTCTTTATTTTTAGGAAGGTAAAATGTCCCTGGTGGATTAAGAAAGCTAGCCTTTTAGGTATGTGATTTCCATGCCAGGACAGTGACTCATGAAGGGATTGCAGGAAGCTGTTTAAAATCCAGACAGGGGATAAAGCCGTAGTAGTTTAGTAGCCAGCTCGGTACGCTAATGTCCAAACAGCCCTGTTCATGTTCACAGCTCCGCAAGCTGAGTGCTTTGCTCATTGTGTAAAATTCCCCCACACCTACTCCATTATGAATGACTCCACTTGTGTCCAGCCCAAGGCGCTACTCACCAGAACAAGCAGGGTTCAGGAGAACATTAGCTCTTTTGCACAATATGGAAACTGGCATTCCTCAGTGGACCCCACGGCCTACGGGGACACTTTCCTTCCATCCTTTACATGGACATTGCGTGAGGGTTGTTTGGGTTTTTTATTTGTCCAGGTGCAGATTTTTAATATTAGCAATTTACGGCAGTGAGACATGCCTCTTAGCCAGGGTCTGAGCCGTGAGATTCAGATTGGCCTTGCAACCCCCCTTCCTTTCCCCCCACCCCGCTCAAATTTGGGGGCATTTGGATCCTGGGGGGATGGTTCTGTCCATTGTGGAGATAATGAGAGCTGCAAAATCTGCAGCACAAAGAGATCTTAGGATCCTTATTAGGGTCTGCTGGAGTGGCATGAAGGGGAGTTAGCCTGGGCCGAGGATCTGGCCCCATGTTTTCTAGTGGGTCTTATACAGTATCAAATGCATCTGTCAGCACTGAATGACAATTCATAATTAATTTCAGTCCTCCTGTCCCAAAGTACCCTAAAAACTCGGTGTCAGGGGAGAATTTTGTCCCCTGTGAGCAGGCATTTACTGCACTTATCTTCTGCATGAGAGATCAGAATTTGGCCCTAACAGCAGTTGCCAGTTTTGGTCGGACATATTCCTGGAGGTTTCAGCACATGACATCATCTTTAATTAAAGATTAATCTTCAATTGCTGGAGACTCCAGGACAATCCTGGAGGGCTGGCAACCCTAGTGCCCCACAACACTACACAACGGGTTGAGACCAAAGGTGAAGTGTCGCCTTGTTCAGCTGAAGCTGCCAGGGGTATCTTGGTAGGCAGCGGGTAATTTGCATGACCCAGTTCAGACAGGAAACCATGTTTAATACTCCTACGATTACCGAAATGACTAGGGGAGCTTTAATGACCAGAAGTGGTTAGGACCTCCTCTGAAAGGTGATCTCCCCAGCAGGGGCCCATGCGCCGTGCTGAGGCATTGGTCTAGTACTCACTGAGATGGAAGAGTGCCACAGAGTGAATCCTCAACACTGCTCCCTGAAAGCATCTGTTGTAGGTGTTCCTTGGAGGCCTGCTGCCCAAGTGCTGAGCCAGCCTCTCCCTGCTCAGCCTGGGAGAGCTGGCAAGATTGCAGCACCAGGGGGCATGACCGCAGGCAGAGGAATAGCAAATGGGGACTTTCTAGCCCTGCAACGGGGCTCGAGCCTACAGTTCAACACATGCTTAATGGCTTTGCTGGATCGGGGCCTTGGTCTCCAGTGCTGACCCGGCAATGGGTGGGGAAGGATATTGATCTTTGGTCCTGTCCATGGTGTTACATTTAGGTCTTTCTCCCCATCCCTGGTCTTTCTTTCCATCACCCCACAAGGAAACAGCTTCTAGTAACTGAGGTTATCGCCAAGCTGGTAGTGAGCAGGGTCTTTCTGCACAGACCCTGCACTCCCAGGAGACCGCTTCGGACTGCACGTTTAAACCACTGGGGACTATCTTGAGGATAAACAACACCAAAGCAGGGAAACCCCAAATCCACACGGATGCATTTGGTAAGCGAGAGGCTAGTGCTGCTGGAAAGCGCCGCCCGCTCTGATAACCAGCCTGGGTGGAAGGGTGTGTGGAACCTACCAAACAGCCTAGGGGAACCGATTCCTCTGCCCGCCTACAGGACACAGAACAGGCAGGAGCTGTGTGAGCTTTGTCCCTGGCTGTGTTCCTCAGTCCTAATCTTAAAGGGCTGCCTCTAGGAGGGACCGTGGGCCTGCCAAGTCTGACACCTCACCTGGCAGCCTGCCCCATCTGAAACATTTCCTCCATCCACAAATACACCCCTCCTCTGCACCGCCACACGCTCCAACCAGCCTGACCCACCCCCAGCCTTCCCCAGCACTGTGCTGCTTCTTCCAGTGCTGCGGGGGCACTGTGCAGATCAGGCATCTTGCACTCCATTCACCTCCCTCCTCTGATCAGCAGACAGGCCTCCACCTGTGCTAGTGGAGCATAATGCACTGCACCTGTAGGTGGCGATGGCCAAAGAGCAGAAGTTGAGCAAGACCAGAGGCGTTGGAAAGGGGACAGACAGAATGTAGCGAGGGAAGCAGAAGGGAAAAGAAAAGAGGATGAGAAAACAGGTGGGGAAAGCCAAGAGGGAGAGAGAATTGAATTGGGGGAGGAAGGGGCCATGGGAAGAGAAAAAGAAACAGAGAGAAGGGAGGAAGGGACACCATGGACAGAGCTAGGGGGAGAGGAGACGCTGTTTCGCTCCGGAAGAAGAGAAAGACACTCTCATTTCAAAGAGGAAAGGAGAGGTTGAGAAGGAAAAGATTTGAATGTGTACAAAGAGGCCAACAGAGATGGAGGAGGAGTCGGTGGAGAAGCAGAGGGACTGGAGAAATGCACTTTGTTTACACCCCTCCATTGGATAGTATTCCCCTGGCAGGCGTCCCGTAGCTCCATATGTTGGGGAAGGGGGAACGGCAGAGTGCTGTTGCTGTGGGGGTTTGAGTCACCGCTGAGAAGATCTGTATTTTTAGAGAACATGCCTAGGTGTGTGCTCAGTGGAGCAGCGGGGAAATGTTTCGGATTGTAATTCTAAAATGCACCATTTTCCAAACCAGTATTTCTCGGGAATCATTTTTGCCTTTGTCTGCTAATGTGCAACAGATGGGAGGAAATGACATTTCAGATGCCAGAGCATCGTGATGAAATGCAATGGGATACTAATAACAGAGAGTGAACCGTTTAATCTTTTTGGTCACAGAGGGCTATAGTACAGCCCAGCCTTATCTGGGCATTCATTTATATGCCTGCAGTTTTGCAGGTATAATTAAGGTCATTTTGCTGTCAAAATAGCTGATTTGCTGGTGCAAACCGGTACTCAGAGGTTCAAGTAACATTGAATGATTCTGCATACAACTGGGGAGTCAAAATGGAGCTGACAAGAGGTTATTGGTGGCAAAACCAGGGGCCAGCTTTTAAACATCTGCTCCATAATGCCTGGGTGTGCGTGTGTGCTATGTATTAAATTCAATTCCAGTCTTACATTGATATGATTTCCTCACTGGGTGCAAACGTTTGATCCTGACAAGCAACCAGATCTCGATCAAACGATTCCAGCACTGCGCAAAACGTCCTGCAGTCTCCAGCTGAACCTTGCCAGCTCCGGAGAGCGGAGAGCTGCCACCACGCCTGCTCATTCCTTGGCCTCTCTGTTGAGACTGCCCTTTGGTGCCAAGTATGCTGGTGGTTTTTGTGATGTGGGCACCTGTCCACCGGGGACTGCCTGAGTCCCTCAGGTCATTTCACGTAAGCCACCAGACAGCCGTCAAATAGCATTGGCTCAGTCACTACCGGCCCGTAGCCAGATTAGAAAGAGAAGTAAAAAACTCCATATCCCGTTACTAAAACCATGAGCCATCCAGTCCCATTAGTTACATGCTAATTAATTGTGGAAAAAAGTCCCCTCTAGGCTTGCAGAGTATAAAGCACTCTTTTAATTTAGTTGGCTGAGACAGCAGATTTGAAAACTAAAACTAACAGAAGACGTGACATTAAAATTCAGCTGCCATAGGCCTGTTTTTAATAATCTATATTAGAAACATATCTCCGCACATACATAGATGTCTGCACGTCTTGCTCGTATCAATTACTCAGTACAGGCAACGAAAGGTTAGCAGCATTAAGCCATTTAATTTTTCATTATTGTAAGATCTAATGTATGTTGAGCCTCTGTTGTTGCCAGCTCACGGGCTATTATTATTATTAATTACCCGGAAAAAAAAAACCCTCTGCTTTCACCAGTGCCGTAGCTCAGGGCTAGCTTTGTAAGTATATCCTCATTAAACGGCTTGGCAGCGTTGCTGACGAACGCAGGCCAACACCAATAGTTCCAACAGCACTTTTGTGTTTGTACAGATTTCTGCAGCTCGGTGTTGATGGAAGTGAGAAGGGTTGCAAAGGGGAACGGCGTTCATGTTCAAGAAGTGCATTTCCTGGAGCGCTTACGTGGCTGATTTAAGTTCTGTCAAACGCTGCGTGGCAGGAAGAGGCGCGGGCAGGAGCAGAGCGAAAACACATACCTCAAGGCAGGTCGGGGAGTGGGAGAGAGTGAGTCTGGGGCAGGCGCTTTGTCGAGGTCATTAATGCTGCATCTGCATCTTCCTGACGCCCCCCAGATGTTTAGGGCTCCTGCCCTCACACCCGCCATGGCTGTGCTGTATGGTAGAGCGAGAGGCTCACCGTGCTCTGAAATGTGGCCCAGTCCAGCTCTAGCGGCTTTTCAGAACATGCTTGGTCTAGATTCTGATCTCTGTTGCACCGATGGAAATCCAGAGGAGCTGCACTGAAGTCAATGGACCTAGCGGTCCAGTGGAGCTCCTCCAGAATTGCAACAGAGATCAAAAGCTGGTCTTCCCTTCCAAAGGAGTTTGTTAGAATGAGCACAGCCGGCTCTGTCCATTCCCATTCCCTCCTGCTCCTTCTCTCCTCTTTCCACTGGAGCCTCCCGCTTGCTTTTAGCTACTTGAATGATAAAAGTCATTTTTAATGGACTCTTGACGTGTGTTTACTCTGTTTTGGGGCGTCCTGGGTGCCACGGAGGGATCTTGATAAAGACAGCAATTCATTAATGATGATTATTGCTTTCCCTTTATTTAATGAGAAAGAATCATTAACGTTAATGATCGTTAAAGGGAGACTGTGGGCAGAGATTGAGGGAGAGAATTTGGACGCATTCGCACTTTGGAGAATCCAGATAGGGCACATTTAACGCAAGGTTGTTTTACTGTTGACTTGGGTGGGAAGAGGATTGGGCCCAGACTAGCCTTGTCTTGCTCCCTTGGTATTTCATTACTTCTCCCCCGTGCCCGAGGGCAAAGCCGGGGAATGTGAAGTCAGCCATTGGTTTGGAGGTGCTTGTCCCTGCTTGGATCCCCAGCTCTGGCTTATGGCTGTTGCCATTGGAGTGACCGTAGTGAGGTCAGACCTGGTCTGACACGGCTGGTGACCGTGGCTGGCTACAGAACAGGGGCAGAATGGGCTTTGCTCCCATTGCCCTGCCATGTGCCTCATCTCTAACCTGCAGGAACCACCCGTAGGTCGGAGAGGGCTGTTCATCCTCCACATGGCTGACTCCCCAGAGGCCGTCCATGAGGGTGACGGCAAGTGCTGGGTTTCTTTCTTTGTGCTGTGGATGCTTATCCACTAGGGACTGGGCTGTGATCACCGGCAAATTTCACACAGGCCACCCCATCCCGGTGACCTCCACATCCTCTCACCAGCTTCCCTGGGCCAGCCAGTTCCCCCGGCATGGTTTGATCTTGGATTCCCTTCAGCCAAGTGGGTTTTGTGCGACCTAAAATTCATTTTTACCACACAGCCACCACTCTTATCCTTAATGTTACAGGAGGGGTGTTGTTAGTCAGACAGACAGTCTGAGCTAGCCATCCTCTAAAGCTCTGCTTCTCCCTGTGTGACTGGGAGAAGCTGGCTCAGGCCAACCCTCACTCCTCTGGAAGGAGGCTCCCTCACTCTGGTTTCATTTGGAGGCAATTTTTGAAACCTCCCCTGGCATCCCCAAGTGACAGGTTGACAATCCTACTGCAGGGATGCTGGGTCATTATCAGGGCCAATGGCTGCTCTTGGTGCCCTGCATGGCGTGGTGCCAGTCCCTCTTTATCACAGTACACGGGGCCACCGCTGAACGGGTGGACCTACTGTTTCATAACAGAACTCATTGTACATGGTCCTGTCTTATTCCTTTGTCTAACCACTGCTGTCCCGAAGTTGCTGCAGGAGGCCTGGTGGGACCCAAAAATAAGGCAAAGAGGTTAGGTAGCTGCTTTGCAGATTCACCATTTGCTGGGCAGTGTTTCTTTACCATCTCCCCATGTTCAGGTGTGATACAGACACCTGCTGCGGTAACCAGATCCAACCACATTTTTAGGCCCTGCTGAAACCTTACGGGTTCAGGTTTCAGACAGGAGCAAGACATACAAAGGGGTCTGCTTAGAGCGGCAGCAAGATCCAGACTGTCTCTGCTGCCCCAGCACTTCCAGCTCCCTCCCCACTAGTTGGAGCTAACGGAGAAACATAGGGTTAACTTTTAAAGGAGAGGAATGTTATGCTCCATCATCATTCAAGATTGCCATGGAAGAGATTCGGCATCTGAGACAAAGCAGAAAGTTTCCTCCCAGTCTTGCTACTGGGACAGCCCAGGACAGGGGGATAAGCTTGCTTATCTATGTGGGACATTAATAAAAGGGAATTGCACTCAGATTCTTGCTTTGTTTTGCTCAAGGGACAAAGCAATCATGGGATTTATTGCCTTTTGCCAACAAACACACACAAACATTCCATCAAATCATATATATATTTATCTGGGAAAAGCAAGAAACTTTTGAGAGTCCAACCCCTCCCCTCCCCTGTTATTAATCTGTGGGTTTTATCCAAGTTTCATTAAAACATGGACATACTTAAAAAGGATTTTAGGATAACAGTGACTGACTCTGTCTGTTGACCTGTGATAGTAGTCAGACCTCTGGGGCCAGATTTCCTGGCTGAAGAATGTCAGCTCTTGGTGGGGTGAGGTTTGGGGCCAGGTGCTACCCAGCAACCTGAGCTGAGAAAAAGGTGGCATTTCAAAAGAACCAAATCTAAAGGAATGTGGAGCCGTCTCGTTGGCAAGGCCAAGGCCAGAGTGGATGGAGAGAATGATCCGCCTCCTCTCTTGAGGGACTGCCACGGATCAGTAGTAAGACACATTGGCAGGAACCTGGTAATTAATTTATTGCTGCCAATGCCTGTGCAAGGTCTTTGAACAGAGAGCAAACTTTATTCTCTCGGCATGTCGATAGGTGGATACCTTTCACGACATTCACTGGAGGGGTCAGGGAGGGAGAGTGTCAGGGTAATGACACCCATGGCTGGGTAGTCTTCAGGGACTGAACCTGGGATCTCTGGGTCTCAAAGCATGAGCCTCGACTGCTTGAAATAAAAGGCGAGAATCATTAGCTCCAAGGCAGTATAGCTCTCAAACCTCTATACCTGGTGTAGCCACAAGAGGGGGACAAAGAGCCATACTGTTAGCTTGGGTCTCATGTTTATTACAAGCAATATCATGCCCAAATATATACTCATCGGCACCACACTGAATAGCACAGCTGACGCAATCACTCTCACACAAACCCCTACAAGAATGCTTCTGCGTTATTTGAGCTTGTCTGGATAACAGAGGAGTTTGGAAAATCCTAGCTGGAGTCATGGCTCTGGGAGAGCACTAGTTGGAACCGGAACTCTTTTATTTAAATCTTTAGGACTCGTCTTTATCCCTCCTGGCTCTAGTTAATGCCAGAACCGGCCTCAGCAAAATCTGCCTTTTTGCCAGAAAAGAAGAAGGATGAAAACTCCCAAAGATCGCTGTAGCAGTCAGAGAAAGAGACTCATTCTCACCCTCCAGGGATGGTATAACGTGATAGTCATATTGCACAGTAATCAGTAAGAACAAGACTAGTTAATCAGTAAGTGTCCCTTTGTACGGATAGGGCAAATACTGTACTGTATACTCCCTGGGGCTCTGCTCTGGGCAGGCCACTACACAGAGAAGGAAAAGGGGGAAATGAGTGGGACTGGGATATGAGTTACGTGCAAAGACACCCAGGCTCAGCACATAGAAAGGGGCAAGGAAAGAGTCTCCCCAAGGTGTCTAGGTTCCTGCTGATATGGAGCAGACCTTTACCCACCAGCTGTTTCACACTGGATCTTGAGGGACAAGGGGGGTGAGGCGATATCTTTTATTGGAAGTTGGTCCAATATAAGATGTTACCTCACCCACCTTGTCTTTCTAATATCCTGGGACTGACACGCCTACACCATCACTGCAAACAACGTTGGGTCTTGAGTCGTTTGCAAATGAAAGGCCAGGTGCTGGTGGACACCAGCACAAGGGCAGATCCTGCAGCATTTCTTTAGCGAGAAGGACGTCTGGCAGGCAAAACCAACTGGAAAAGAGTAATCAGGATGCACAGTGCCCATCAGCTCAGCGGGGAGCTGGGCGCAGGCTGGCTGCCATGACTTCTAGGAGAACGACTATGGCTACACTGCAGCTTCAGCTGACATAAGTTATGTCACTCAGGGGTGGGAATTTGCCACCCCTCTGAGCGACATAACTTAGGCCGACTTCAGCGCCGGTGTGGACTGTGTTATGTCGGCGGGAGAGCTTCTCCCACTGATGTAACTACCGTCGCTCGTTGGGGGTGGAGTCATTAAGTGGACAGGAGAGCTCTCTCCTGTCGGCTTAGAGTGGCTACACTAGAGGGCTTACAGCAGCACTGCTGTAAGCTCTCGAGCGTAGCCCTGGCCTGAGAGCTGGAGGGTTAGCATGAAGCGATTCAGGTAGAATTTGGGATTTCTGTGCTTAGCCCTTGACAGAGGAGATAGTCCTGCCCTGTGTGTTGCGATTTCTCACTCCCCTGGTCTGTTCTTAATTCCTGCTGGCATGAAAGCAGGATCGGCTTGCTTCCTTGCTGCAGAGTTGGCTCAGGCTGGGAGCTTTGATACCTGTCACCATCCAGACTGATTATGATTTTGCTGAAGTTTTTTTGGTTTTAAACAGAAAAAGCTAATTTATTCCAGCTGTCGGTTTTCTCAAAACTTGATGCAACGGATTCTGCATCGCAAGCTGGGCTTTAGAAGAAAGAGGTGTCTGGGGGAATATGGATCCCTGGGAATGCACCTAACAGGAGAGAAGAAGAGAGAGGAAGGGTGGAAAAGAACCAGAAAGCAAGGGAGGAGGAGTCAAAGGGAAACCTGTCAGCTGAGGGGTGGAATGAAGGTGTGGCTTGAATTAGTAGAGGCTTTGCTATGAGGGCAACTAAGGGGACTAACAGAAGTTACAAGCGTAACCTGGACGAGAGAAGAAAGCTGTCCTTTCCCACAGGAGCAGCTCTATTTACACACATCCATGCATCATATGTATTTGTCACAGCCAGACCTAGTGATCAGAGCCAGGGTCCACTGTCACGGGACAGGAATCAAGAGTCATCTGGGTCAGGATACCGGCAGACTAGAAGCAGGGGACAAACATAAGAGCACAACCATGAATTGGTAACCAGAGTCAGGCCAGGCTGGGATACCAGGGAGTCAGATACAGGAATCAAACAGGAGATCAGAACCACAAGTCGAACAGCAGGAAGTCAAGCCACGGGAGCTACCAGGCACACAGTCCAAAGCAGGGTGAATCCCAGCTGCATAGACAACTTCTTGTACCTGCTCTGGGTTTATATAGAAGCTGTGGACCAATCAGGACCCCCAGCAGCCTGCCATTCGGGTTCTAGGACTGGAGTCCTCTATTAAGGTTCAGCTTCTGGATGGCAGGTGGGAGTGTACTAGCTCCTAAGAGTCCTGTGGTCTGGCATTCAGGTCCTGCAGTCCCTGATATCCCCCCTTCCCAAGGGGTCCCCTCAGGGCAATGCGGGACTAGGCTTTTTGGGGGGATTCTTATGGAACGCCCGCACAAGTCTGGGAGCGTGTACATTTTCCGCAGGCTCCCAGGTGGGTTCCTCAGGCCCATACTCCTCCCAATCGACAAGACTCCAGAGCCTGCCCCATTTATGTTTGGAATCCAGGAGCTTGTGAACCGCATATTCCTCACTGCCGTCAAATCCAGCCTTGGTTCTTCTCTGGGGAACACAAAGATCTGTGGTGTGTCTGTCTCTTGCTGCCTTTCCATTGTGCTTCCCAGGCTGGAGTATCACCACACACGCAGCGGACACTGGTGGGGAATGAAAGATTGTTGCCAACTGATGTTTTTTATTTTGTTTCATAGGGGACAACACAGCGATTGTAAACAACAGCCAGAGGCGCCATCCGAAGATTAAAGAGCTTGGGAAGTTTCCAGGACTAAGTTTCCCTCCTCCTCCTCCTTTCCCAGGGGCCAGGCCGGTGGGTGTGGGCTTTGACGGGATCTCCTGCAACAGCTCCAGCCAGCTCTGTTATAACTTCATCTGTCACTTGGATGAAAACAGATGTAATGCCGCAAATGTCAAACCCTCTGATCTTAGCATCTGACCAAAAGCTGTTGGGTTGGGGTCTTGCTTTGTTGTTTGGACGGGACTGGCACAGTGCGTGAATCGGGGTGGAAACTGAGACTTTACGGTGAAACCTTGGAGTGTCCTGTTTTAATGGTCGCTCCTGTGTGTGCGAGTGAGTGTGAGTGCGTCTGATGTATAGTGATATGGGTATTTGGGAATGTAGATTTGCTGATTTCCATCCACCTGCCCCTTTCCCATACCGTTGGCTGATTAAAGGAAAAACACTTGAGAAAATATAGGAGCATAACATTACTTGTAGGGGAGGGTTCGTACCATCATTTAGGTTGTACCATCACATCCGCCCCCAGGTAGAACACTGCTTGGTAAGTATGTTGTAACATCGCTCGGTATGTGTGCAGGAGGGGTTGTGTGCAGTGGGTGTGTTTATGGATGGGCGTGTGTGTAGTGTACTGAGGGCATACCTGGAGTGTGTGCACATGTAAAATGTATCAGGGGGTAGCCGTGTTAGTCTGTATCTACAAAAACAACAAGGAGTCTGGTGGCACCTTAAAGACTAAGGGATTTATTTGGGCATAAGCTTTCGTGGGTAAAAACCTCACTTCTTCAGATGCACAGAGTGAAAGTTACAGATGCAGGCATTATATACTGACACATGGAGAGCAGGGAGTTACTTCGCAAGTGGAGAACCAGTGTTGACAGGGCCAATTCAATCAGGGTGGATGTAGTCCACTCCCAATAATAGATGAGGAGGTGTCAATTCCAGGAGAGGAGAAGCTGCTTCTGTAATGGGCCAGCCACTCCCAGTCCCTATTCAAACCCAGATTAATGGTGTTAAATTTGCAAATGAATTTTAGTTCTGCTGTTTCTCTTTGAAGTCTGTTTCTGAAGTTTTTTTGTTCAAGAATAGTGACTTTTAAATCTGTAATAGAATGACCAGGGAGATTGAAGTGTTCACTTACATGTAAAATGGTGCATGTATTGTTTGGTGAGTGTGGTGAGGTATGTTTGCTGTTGTAGCGGTATCCGCGAGTGTTGTACTATGTGAATTTAGAGGGTGTATGTGGAATGTGTATTGGCTAGTGTGTGTCTACATTGTGTTGGTAGGTAGTTTGTGTGATCTGTGTGTGCGTGCAGAGAGATGTGTGGGGGGTGAGTGCCTGTGGAATACTATGTGACGCATTTGCCTGCTAGGGGAACCTTTTCCTCAATGGAAGCTCAAGAGGTCACTTACTCTTTAAATATAAGCAGCGATTAGATGCTGCACTGGGCATTTTCTAAGACAACAGCTTCTGTTTAATGTAACTTTAAAATGGTCCAAAGTGAAATGTCTCCAGATCTGTTACAAGCACTCCACTCCAAGCCTGTCATGGTGCCCTGCGGGGAGGGAGGGTGGGGACAGTTTTAAGCCCTTCACTCCTGGGAAGATTCAGACTCCCCACTCACGCCCGGGGCTCGGGCTGCTGCAGAGATTTCCCTTGGGACGGAGAGAGCACTTCAAGTGGTTCAGCCGTCAGCCATGAACGCTGTGGTACAGTCTCCTCAGCCCAATGGACTGTCAAGGCACAGGGCCTTGAGGAAGCAGAGATGGTCATCCTCCTCTGGGCAGGACGAGGAGGCTGGGTAAGGCTTACAGGACAATGGGGAATGGCTTCCTTTGTATTTATGTACACTACAAAATCAACGTGTGAATGAAAATTCACTCCCAATTCCTGAGCCAAACCCTTGGAAGTCTGAAAACTTGGCGCTTGAGCAGCGAACCCCTGAATTTTACAATGGTTAGTGAAAACAGTGCCAGTAAAACTCACTCTGGGTTCAGCAGTAAGTTGCCCCAATGCTGCAAAAAATCTCAGCAAATTTCTTCTTGACTCTGGCTGTTGAAATGCTTCACTCTGCTACAGTCCACGGAGTTAATGGCCAGGAGATTTTCAAGTCCTTGGCCGCGGAGAGGCTGGTTTGGATGAGCCGCTGGCAGGGAAAGCGTGGCGGGAACAAATTCCATTTGGTGCAGTCAGCAGGTTTTATCGGTGTAAGCGGTACGTCGGCGGATGAAACGCTGTACATCAGAGGTGAGGGATATTTCCTGCTCGAGTAAGAGGATTCTGGTGGGGGGAATCATGCGTCTGAAGCTTGAAAGAGGCCAATGAGTAGGGCTTGATGTTGTGAAAGACACTCTGCCTCCCTTGTGTTATTGTTGGGATTGTCAAGGAAGAAGCAAATGTACCAGAAAGGGCTGAAGCCTTCCATTCCAAACCGGCAGAAAGTGAAATCTTGTCTCTCTTCGAGTGTGGGCTTGGCACTGGGTCAGATCCCGAGGCAGATGACCTTACAAGGGATGTTTATAGGAGTTGCCTCTGAATTTGCTTCCTGGTTCTCTCATCTCGCTCAGGGCTGGGCCTGAAGACTTTGTGTTACTGTGAAACCCTGCTCATGCTGGGAGCAGTGCCCTGCTAGCCGCAACCACGTTTAATCCCGAGTGTTGTTCACCCAGAGCGTGGATGTTTTCCCTGAGCAGCGTGTCTGAGTGCTGTGTCAGAGCCATGTTCTAAGACCGTACTCCAGCCTCCCATGCTCTTACCTGGAGCCGTCTCACTGGTGCCTAGCATGGGCCTCACAAAACCCCCTGTCTGCAGTGGTCAGGGAGACACAGTGGCAGCCAGCACAGTTCCTCTCGAAGGGGGAGATTGTGCCCCAAAATCCATGCACAGGGGAATCACTCCACACCTGGATCTCTCCCCATATGCTCAGAAAGGGCATTGGGCCAGCTATCTCCAGGGCACCTTTCCCCCTTTTTTCAGACCGAGGTAGTCTCTCCACTTGTCGGAGACCTGTGCATAGATAGGAAGGGCTTGAGGACTGGATTGGCTGGGGAGAGAGGAGGTGGGCGAGATGTGTGCAGGGGAGTGCACATTGTCCCCTCATCCAGTGGAGATTACACAGTACATACAGTGTGGGGCTTATTAAACAGAACAGAATGCTGGAGGGCATGCAGTGACCAGGGGCTGTTCAGATACCGGGGTGATGGGTGTGCCATAAACCGATATAGGGATAGAAACAAACCCTAACTCCTTTAAATCTCTCTCTCTCTCTCACACACACACACCCTTTATACTCAACACCTGTACAAAATAGTTCAGTTAGTCTATTGAGAAAAGTAGCCCATGTTCTCGGCAATGAATCAGAATCACACTTTGCTAGAGAGGGCTCAGTTTTACCAATATCCTGAATATGGTTGGATCCATGGTGAATATTAGCAACCCACGTGTCTTGTTGTATGATAGGATTAAGCAAACTGTACCTCATAGGCAAATAATCACAAACCCAACACCCCAGAGAGTGATTCCAGGGTTTGACTATCCTGCAATTATCAGTCTTTGGGCTTTCATGGGTAACTGGAATAGCTTAACTACCAGGTACGGATACAAGTACCACAAAACCCATGTCCAAATCCACATCCCCACTCCTGGATCCCTTTGTCCCCCCCACAATACAGGAGATAAGTATGTTATATGGGAATTTAGTGTTGTTGCAACCATGTCAGTCCCAGGATATTAGGTGGGTGAGGAAATATCTTTTATTGGACCAACCTCTGTTGGTGAGAGAGACAGAGCTCTATTCTGTGTAATCTCGAAAGCTTGTCTCTCTCACCAACAGAAGTTGGTCCAATAAAAGATATCACCTTAACCACCTTGTCTCTCTAATTTGGGAATTTATACATCCATTTTTGCTTTCTGGCAGATAGAAATCAATTTAACACTTAACCAAAGTCCCCCCCCCCATTCACTATTTTCTAACTAACTATATGGATTCCATTTTTCCACGGGTCCCTGTGTGGGATAAACCAGAACTCATGCCTTCATTTATATAACAGTATTTATGAGATATGAACATGGGTTATATCTTTCCATTTATAATTGTCAGAAGCATGATTGGATTTTGTTCCTCTAATTCTTTATCTTGAATAAAATGTCGGATTTGAAGACCTATTATTAGCAAATTTATATCAGCTCTGGAGAGCTGCAGATGATAATGAATCACCTTCTGCAGTATTGATACAGGGACTTTAAGCCGGCCAACAACCATTCTTTAAACTGTGCTTTGGACTTAGGTGGAGAAAACCTCAGATGGAATTAAAATGGGTTTACAGTGCTCCTAAAGTTTGCCCTTGTGTAAAATGGGGAAAATGAAACTGACCTTTGCAAAACACTTTGAGATATCTGGATGAAAGGTGCTATATAAGTGCTAGGGATTGTTATTATATACCTGGAAAACAGATCCCACTGTTTCACTGCTGTGTGCCTAGGTCGAGCCTGTTCCAGAGACACATATTGACAGCAGATAAATGGGAAATCCCAAACAGGAGTCCCCAATGCATACACACTGACTCAACTCCAGTTCTACTCAGCAATACACTGGATACTGCTTGAATCCGTGTCTTAACACAGACAAGTCTGGCTTCCCAAAAATATATTTTAGTGTTGGGAATTGTCATATGTCCAAGCCTTTCTGCACAGCCAGAAATGAGCGAGACAAATCTGAGTCCTGTAACTCACCCCAGTGCATCTGGAGGAGTACTTATTGACCGTTCTAAAAGCTCTCTCCAGCATTGCTGCAGGCAGGTGTTGAAAAAGGTAAGAGGTCTTGTGTTATTTCCATCTGTAAGAAGCCAGTTCTTCTCCCTCCATCCAAGAAACTGGCAGCTGAGACCATGAAGTGACATCATTCCCAACACCTTCCAAAACCGCAAGGTAATTGTTCTTCTATAAATCAAACAGTAGGAGTAACCTTTAATCCTAAATAAAAGCTCTTTTGTAGTGACTTAAAAAGGCAAACCTGGATGGAGCACAAAACCAAGTGCCCCCCAGAGCTCTCTCATATACGTCCTGAGATTTCCACATGAGCTTCAAGATGTGTGAAAGAAAGGGAACTGAAATTTCCAGTGGCACTAAATATAACACATTGTCTTCTTGATAAAGAGAGCTCTCTTGTTGACAGGCAACCACTTGATGGCTTTGAATCAAATTAGATTGGCGTGTAGCTTAGCCATGGAGTTCATCTACGCAGCGGATATTGAACACACCTGCAGTGAAATGTAGAGGGAGTTTTGCCATTTACCTCAGTGGGGCCAGGATTTCATCCCAGGAAAATAGAGAGACACAATTTGCCACTAGCCTTAGCTTTCCGGTTTGCATGTAAAGCCCTAATCCAAGGCAAATATATTTCCCCAAGCCAACCTCTAAAGCACCATAAGCCAATACCCCCACTCAATGCAGACAGAGACTTCTCTAGGTGTTTCAAGTTTCAAGATCAAAACCAGAGACCATTTCTGAAACTTTTGCCCCGGTGTCTGATTTGTCACAATCTCCCCAGAGTAGTCCAGTCTGCTCAGACATAATCGTTCTGCCATTTGTACTGCCAGGTGAAGGATCTTTTAACAGCAATGGACGTTTCAGTTCTGGTGGACTAGTATGCTGAACATCACTATATGCCTCAGAAGCGGAGACATTTATGCTCTGGGAAAGCGTTCTGTAGAACACCCAGGAGAGCCGGAGGCTTTTCCCACCTACATTCTTCCTGTACCACTTAGTCAAGGAGGATGTAGAGCTAGCCTCCGAAGTTGATGGGAGCTTTGCAACTGCCTTCAAAGAGCAGTTCAGTCCGTAATTCCCTTAAGAATGCATCCATTTTTTTCCCTACACCCAAGTAGCAGATCGCAGACTCACTGGCACAGCGCCACCTGCTGGTCATCCGGGAATTAGCTCAATTTCAGCACTCGGCGCGCCTCCTGCTGGCCGGTGTCTCTTCTGCCGCAGGCCCCATGTTCCTCCCGGACCCAGGTGCCCTTTACCTTGGGATTCTGCCCACAGCAGTACCCCACACTCTGGGTCTCCCCTCCCAGGGGAACACCCTCCCCCTATGCCCACCTTGCCTCAGTGGCTACTGCCAGTCGTCATCTAGCCCCCTTTCCCTGGGGCAAACTGCAGTCTGTAATGGCCATTCATCATTGGCAGGGGGTTGGACCAGCTGCCTCTCCCTATCCCCGGGCTGCACCTCTGCAGCCCCAGTACCTCCTTAGGCCTTTGATAAGGCCTCAGCCTGGGGAATTGCCAGGCTGGAGCTCCCCAGCTCCTTTTGCCCTTCCCCAGCACTGCTCTGCTTCAGGTACCCTGTGCTCCCAGGCAGCCAGGCCCTTCCCACTCCAGGGATGGAGTGAGCCTGACCCAGCTCCTCCCTTAGCCCTTATAGCAAGGCCAGCTGTGGCCTGATTGGGTGTGGTCACAGCTGTGGCCACCTCCCCTGTCAGCCTACCTTTTTTTCTAGGAGTGGGGTAACTGCCCCGCTACAACCCATTACCTACAAGTTATAAAAAAAAAACCCATCCACTAATACTTGGCTTAAGTACAGTGGTCACATGGTCTGCGAGTATGATTCCAATTTAAAATACAAGGAGTTCTGGTTTCAGGGCTTGGACAAACACTCCAAGAGAGTGAAATCTCATTTACCTTTAGAGTTTGGTACCCAGGTATAATGGTGGCAAGGACTTTAGAAAGGCGTCTATGATGGTTCACTGTCACGGACTCACAGATCGTGCCCACTCTTGGCCCCGTGCGGTCCGTGGGGGGTGCCCCTTTCAGTGCGACAGCCCTTCTTGGCGGTCCACTCTCTCTTGGGGTCAGGCCCCTCCACCTCCTGGAGCCGCACCTCTCTGAGCCTTAGCACGTCTGTCTCTGCCGTGGGCCCCCTCAGGGAGTCCACTCGCTCTGGACCCCCGGGGCCTCCACCCCCGAAGGGGTTGATGCAACCCTGTTCTCTAGACCGGAGTGACTCTCAGCCAGCATAAAACAGGAAGATTTATTGAGAGTTGAACACAGCACAGGAAACTCTCAGGGCCTCAGGCCTGGCCTCCCTCAGCCCAGCACATCCCAGTCGCTCTGCATCCAGGTGGGCTCTGCCTGCTCCCCCTCTCCAGCCCAGAGCCCCCCTGCTTCCCAGCTGGGCATCTGAGATCCCCGGCCCCAAGCCCCGCCTCTGTCCATTGTCTTCTTTCCAGGGAAACAGGGTGGGGCCTCCTCTCCTCGCTTCTGTCCTCTGGCTGGAACCGGCTGGTTAGGTCACTGGCTCCTCACTCTGCAGGCCATTGTCCGCCCACTGGCCAGAACCGGCTGCGGCTCCTGAGCTGGGTCTCTGGGTCGGGGTCTCAGGTCACCGGTCACTGAGGTATCCATCCTCCCGGCCATTGGCTGGGGTCCCACGTTCCCTCTCCGGTCCTCTGTAACAGCAAACTCCCTCTCCCCTCACCTCGTTAAACCAGTAACACCCAGGGAAACTGAGTCCCACCCCCTCCGCATGCAAACCATTGAAACCCCACCGAAAACAAGAAAACAAACAAGAAAATCCCCCACTTCGTCACATTCACTCTTTCAGATTTTTTCTAAGGGACCATTTTGATTTTTAATTTCCAAAATTTCTGTCTTATTTGGTTTTGCTCTGGTGGGCACTTTTCTCGCTTTGGCTCCACTGACCCCATACTTTTCTTGTGGAGAGCCATATTTCTTTTCTAGATCTGCAGTTTCTATCTTTGCCAGACAGCCTCTGGCCGCCTGCAGTTTACTAAATAAAGTTTACCCTGATTTGCCGGTCCAGTTATGATGCTGTTCCAGACTCTCAATTGCTCTGCATAAACCATTTTTGCATTCTGGATATCTCTCATATTGGAGGGTTTAGCTGCAAATGAAATATATTGCCCCTGAGGAATTCTTCCTAGAGTTTTCCATTTAAGCAAAGTACTCTAGCGTGTTCTGCTAAATTCATCATATGGAAACTGATTTTTCAGGAGGGGGGTGTTGGTCCATTTCCCACTCAGGAGTGAAGAATCCGATCTCCATACATTAATCCAGATTTAGTTGCTGGAAGGGTTCAATGCACAGATACCAAGTGATGCTCCAACAGTATTGGGGGGGTCATTCTGAATTGGCAGTAGTAATGGAATTATACTCCATGACTCCACACCCATAGCTCTGGCCTCCACTAAGGATCTGATGGGAGGGGGCTGTGGCTGGCCCTGTGATTTGTTCCATAATGGGGCTGGACCCTCCTCCCACCCCTCACAAATGGGGAGAAGTCCCCCAGTTGGGAACCTCATAGAGGCTTCCACCTCTTTAGGCCCCACCTGTGGTTTCTGCTGTGGGACGGAGAGTTGGGCCGTGAGGACCTCAGGAGTTGACCCACAGTGAGGATGTAACAGAAGCAGCAAGGCCAGTTCCTTATAAAATCAGGACAGCAGGGAGTACAAACATAACCAGTCAAAACTCCGTCTCTCTCTCTCCTTCCCTCCTTCCAGTACAACAGCCCTGGGCATTCTGGAGCTCGGAAGAGACTTCAAAGAATCCTGCGTGCTGCTGTCACCACTCCTCTCCTTTTAGAAATGTAGAAGGATGAATAATACACCAGACCCGCCCACTCTCGCTTTAATCTGTCATGCTCCACGGAAATTAAGCTGTTCTCTTACAAGAAGGCAATTTGTGCTCCTGGTATCCTCAGTGGGGAAAGAGCTCATCGCTGGAGTCGGGTTATTAATACCTTGCACGTTAAGCAATACAACTTTTGAATTGGCTATTTGCGCATTCTTAAATACTTCCCTACCAGTGTTCCATGGACCAGTGACCCTTCAAGATGGCATGGCTTAGCCCCTTTCTTAGTTCCTCACACGCGCTCCACCCCATCCAAGTCGAGGGCCCTGAGATAGAAATTCTTATTGAAAAGAAGGAAAACCCTACAGCACAGCTAGCCTACATGTTGTAGATACAGCCCCGCTAATTAAAGTGCAGGACCTGATGGTCGCCAAGGGGAGGTCACATGGACTAGTCAAACCTTCAACTCATTCTGATCAGCATGAAGTAGCTATTGACAGGCAGAAGCCCGAGGGGAAGGGAGGGGCGGGGATGTTAACCTGCCGGGAGTCATCACACACAAGCCTTTTTCTTCCTCAAGTCCAAGCCCTCTGTTCTCCTGCCTCAGAATACCGATGTTATTGGGAGTTCCTTGTAACTGCCATGGGGAAATAGAACCTGGGGCCTTTCAGTTGGACCAGTCGGTATTGGCCCATCTTCAGGTTCTTTTTCATATCTAATCACAATCAGACTTGGAAGTTAGAAGATGCATGAATGGGTCTCATTCCTCCCAGTCTGACCCTCCTCCATAACCTCACTCACTCACTCACTCTATCTATCTATCTACTGCAGCCCATCACCAGAGTATCTTAGCACCCTCCACAAAGTCTCTAGCAGACTTCATGGAGTCTCTGGCACTTTTCCCTTTTCCGGGCCAGAACTCTGCTTGGGGTAGGGTTTTGTTTGACTTTTTGCGGGGGACTAGAAGGGGGTGTTTGTATTGTGAACATTACTAATGGTGGAAAGGCTTTCTCCAAGAGGAGGATTGTGCATCATTTCCTATGTCCTCCCTCTCATTGCAGCTGGATAAAGAAGTGGTGCAGATGGTCCAGTGTTTCCACCACTAGTCAGGGGGCTCAGAATGGGGTCTCTCCATGCCAGCAGGGAGTCTGTACCCCATCCTCCAATCTCTCTGTCCTAGATTCTGACTTTCCAAGATCAAGTTAAAAAGGGCATGCTGGGGCCTTCCCATCCTGCTCCACCAAAGGGAAACAACGCCCACTCCTATCTCTGGAAATGACCCCCACCCCCAGCAAAAGCTACCAGGGACACAAAGGAAACATATTGTGGAGAAAGAGGCTCCTGTTAATACATTGCAGGTGCTAGCGTGGGCCCAATGCAGACAGGTGTGTTTTCCTTTCTGTGAACCGGACGTGGCTTATAAATAAACAGAGAGATCAGGTGATCCCGCTGGCTCTGCCATACCCCGCCGAGTGGTCCCCAAGCGAGAAAGCACTCCTTGTTTCAGGCAGGGGTGTGAGCAAGCTGAGGGGGGTTGTTTTTTTAACGCTTTGTGCCTTGGCTGCTCCTACAGGGAGCTGCAGACCTCACTGCGAGGCAGAGCTCCTGGGATCCGCACGTGCTCCGGGCACTTCAGGTCTCCTGCCAGGCAAAACTCAACGACTGCTTTTGGAGTCATCCCACCTGAAAGGGGAGACGGAAACTGGCAAAGGAGAGAGCGCTAAGGAGTCTGCAGGCTGCTGAGCCAGAAGAAATGGGTGGGCTGGCCCCCTTCCTTCACCGGGCGTAGGAAGAGAACTTGGTGCCAGGCCTGGATGTAAATAGCATAAGATTGATGGTAGCCAGAGTGAACTATAGAGTGTTTGTGCTCAGTCCTGAAACAGCGCTAAACATAAAGTGAGACCTTTCTTTTTCCAGCCTGGAGAGAGAAAAATCTAATTCACTGGGCAAGTTAAGTGCCAAAGCACTCAAGGTGGCATGCATCCCTTATGTAACAATAATGTGCACATACCACTTAAGCCCTAGCTCTGTGGCTGGGCTGCCTGCTAGCATCAGTGTTACTTAAGACTAAAATTGCAGGAGAAGGGGAAAACCACTTAGCATCGAGTCTTTATCCCAGAGCAAGTCTACGGAGGCTGCCTGAGCAACAGAGGGCCCGCATGGTGCAACGGGTGAATTGGCAGAGCGTGTCTTGTCTGGTAATATGGGCAAGAAGTCCAAAAAGAGGGTGTGAGCAGGCAACTGAGGGAAGGACGTTAGCACATATTGGGGCTCACCCAAAGCCCCTCTGAAGTCAATGACAGGTGGCTCTTAGCCCCTCTAGCTGTAGCAGAGGGAGGTGTCTGGTTTGTGCTTTGAGGGAAATTTGCCAGGCTGGTGCCGGGAAGAATTGTTCTTTCGTGCTCAGCCAGGATGAGGCTGGAGGTCATGCCAACATCTTACATACTCCGAGCAGTGAGAAGTTACTGTGTGTCCCATGAATAATCATGTCAGGAATGGAGTTCGAATAGTCCAAAATCAATAAGCCCTTGCACCCAAGTGTCAGGGTCATCATGGGCTATGGAAAGCACTGCCAGGAACCAACTAGGCTAAAGGCTTAATTCCTTCCTTCCGCCACCTTTGGACCTACTCCTCCAGTTCAAAGAGGGGCCTGCAGGCAACAGTAGCCACTTACTCCTTACTGAAAGGGTCAGCCCCTTTGTCCATAGAGCCTGGCCAGTGAGGGACACATACACAAAAACAGCTTTGATGGTTAGAAAACCCGGTGAGACAACGTGAAAAACTTCTCTAAGGTGAACGAATTTAAGCTTCGGTCTCATATATTCAAAAGTTACCCTGAGTAGGAAAGGTTAAGATTCCTTCCTGAACCTCCTATCAGTCCATAGCATTTCAGCATGGCCAGAATTCAGGTCTTCCCCAGCTAATCATCTCCACAAGATCCTTCTGGGCACTGTTGTCTAACCACGTCCATCAAATCGCATATGGCTAGAAATCTTAGCAAGAATACAAGCTGTCCTGCTGCCCTCCAGTCTCTCCATGGAAGTAGCAATCCCCAGGATGCTGCCTCAAGCATGGATGCATTTCAGGTCCAATGCTGGAAACTTGGGTCCAAGTTAGAGTGAGAATGGAGTGCGTCGAAGCCATGTGGAAAGCATCAGACATGTGAAGAAAGGAGCAGAGCCAAACCCACGGGCTCGTCTCCAGCTTGTCAGCTCTTCAAAGAAAATACGCTGGTCATTAAGGAGAGAAGCTGAGCTGTAGTTTACCAAGGGATCGGGTGGACCGAAATATTAAATAGAGGAACTGTAGCTGATGGAATGAAATCTATCAAAGTGAAAGGAGGAAGAAAGAAAACAAACCAGTGAAGGAATATTTATAAGTCATATAATGAAAGCAATTTGCAGAGTAATTGAGACGTATCATCAGTGACCAAACATGGAAGAAAAATTCCTCAGCACAGGAAAGGAAATATCTCTGATTTAGGTATTTTATTTTTTATTTGTCTAATGGTGGGGAAAGGAGAACTGCGGTGCTTTGATTCCGAGCGTGTCCAAGCCAAGTCCAACATGTGTTAGCAGGCGCTGTGGTTTACATTAGAAAAGTGCTATAATATTGCTCTACAGCTTTTAAGTGCATTTTTATTATGATGATGATTATTTTCAACTACGCAAATGAGATGCATGTGGCACAGGGCTTCAAAAAGGCCCAGTGAGTTCCAGAAAGTCATCTAATGGCTGGAATGCTCGACAGAGTTGATTTCTCATATAGGGCAGATTGAAGCCATGCAGCAGGGACACAGACTGTGCTGTGACTCCACTCTGCGTAGAAAATGCATCACCTCCTATTGCTTCAGTGTCTGACATCACAGGGTGTTGCTGTAGCAATGATCATGATTGCAAAAGAGGAAGATCATGCGAACTTGCTCATTATTCTTCCCCTGGCCCCAGCTCAATCAGAATGAGTCACTGTGGCCTGGAAACCTCTGACTCTTCCACAGACATACAAATTAGTCCTGAGCCGTATAATTTTGTCAGGCTTTTGATCAACCATTTTATGGTGGTTGCCATTAAAAAGTCAGCATTTACCCACAGCTACCATCCCCAGGCACCTGAGAAACCACCACACTTCCCTCCCATGCTTTTACTTGGAGTAGAAAACCACATGGTCTAGAGGGCACCGCTGGATATTAACGGGAGATAAATGGTGATTATTTTTATGTCATCTAGCAGTTGTCCAATGAGGGAACAGAGACAATACCATGTGACTTAGGTGACCAACTGCAAGATAAATAAGGAATAATCAACGTGAACAGGTCACAAACAACCCATAAGCTAAGACCAAGGGCTCGTCAAGGTGAGTTACTGCGTGTTAAGCCACTAAGCACAGTAACTTCTTGTGTGGACAAGCCCTGATTCATTAAGGGTCTGCTCCAAAGCTCACTGAAGTCAAAGGAGTGACTCCCGCTGAGTTCGGTGGGCAATGGATCCTGACCCAACATTGTTAGAAAAATACTTACAAATAATGACTCCATTTGGAAAAACTGGTGTTGGTTCATGAAGGATGGACTAAGCAGCAAAGGGGCTACATTCGGAATGACGATTACTTAAAACGAACACCTTGTCCATTCTAGGACAACTTGAGATTTGGCCCATTATTTACATCATTTTTAAAAGTCAAAGCTTTTTTTTTTAAATCGCAAAATTGCTAACAAGAAATTTCTCTCTTTGAGTAAGAACTTGTTGCCAAGTTTCCACCTGGAGGGAGTTTTTACAGCCAAGTTCTAAACTCTGTAAATCAGGGCTGATATCATGGAAATGCTGAGATGCCATTATCTACAGCAGCAAGCGCACGCCATCACAGGGAAAGTTCCACACGATCATCACAGTGACAAACTGAAGCAAACTTCATTGCCATGTAGCTCTGAGAGGCTCTGCTTGGGTTTTGCTCCAGTCGACAAGCTCCCACCACCCTCTGTCCTGTTTTTTTCTTTTCCAGACTAGGTCTTTCATCAAAAGCCCAATAAAGAAAAAGAAAAATCAAACAGTGGCTAGGGAGAACGGAAGCCCTTAAACATCTAAGGCAAGGAGAGCAAAACACTCTACATTTCAGACCTGGTCTAGACCCTGATGCCCTATTAGGTCAAAAGGCTTGCTATGAAGAAGGAGAAATGGGACTTATTAAACTCCTTTCATATTTTCAGTTGGGGGATGGGAGATTAGGTGTGTGTGTGGGGAGGGCACGGGGGTGGAGGAGGAAAGGGAACCAGCAGCCCATGCAAACAGATTGTGCAATATTTTGCCCTGCACAGAGCTCCCATTGAAAAGCCCAGGAGTTCTGCTTTCAATAATCCTGCTGTTAATAATGCCCCATTGAGTGCTGAGAGAAAGGCAGTATTGAAACGCTAAGGGGCTAGGTTCCCAAGAAGGGTTTGAAAAAAAAAAAAAGCGGGGGTTGATGCTTGGTTTTAAACTTCACTTTGTGGCCCTTATGGTAAAGCATGGCTGCAAAAAATATGCAAAGCCTGTGTGTGTAACCCATTTACCGCCAAGGTTTTATCAGTCAAAACGCTAGTGTGCAGAGATTGGGGCTAGGGGGTTGTGACGGGTTGGATCACAGAAACCCCCTTGGGAGCTGCCACCTAGGTTGGACATTAGGAAAAAGTTCCTAACTGTCAGGGTGGTTAAACACTGGAATAAATTGCCTAGGGAGGTTGTGGAATCTCCATCTCTGGAGATATTTAAGAGTAGGTTAGATAAATGTCTATCAGGGATGGTCTAGACAGTATTTGGTCCTGCCATGCGGGCAGGGGACTGGACTCGATGACCTCTCGAGGTCCCTTCCAGTCCTAGAATCTATGAATCTATGAATCTATAATGTGCAAAGACTACCCCTGCTCCTGTTTTCCCTGCCAGCTCAGGACTCCAGGACCCTGTCTTGCTTAGCGAGACACTCCAGTCAGCTCCAACACAGACCCAGGGTCTGAATCACTTGTCCCAAAGCTGCAAGTTTACCTGAAAACAGCTCATAGAAGTGTGCTTGTCTTTAGCACTCAGATGCCCAACTCCCAATGGGGTCTAAACCCAAATAAATCCGTTTTACCCAGCATAAAGCTTATATATTAAATACAGACAGTAGGATTTAAGTGGTTCCAAGTAGTAACAGACAGAACAAAGTAAGTCACCAAGCAAAATAAAATAAAATGCGCAAATCTATGTCTAATCAAACTAAATACAGATAATCTCACCCTCAGAGATGCTTCAGTAAGTTTTTCTCAGACTGGACACCTTCCAGGCCTGGGCACAATTCTTTCCCCTGGTACAGCTCTTGTTCCAGCTCAGGTGGGAGCTAGGGGATTCTTCATGATGGCTCCTCCCTCTCTCTGTTCTCTTCCACCCCTTTATATATCTTTTGCATAAGGCGGGAACCCTTTGTCCCTCTGGGTTTCCACCCCCCCTCACTGGAAAAGCACCAGGTTAAAGATGGATTCCAGTTCAGGTGACATGATCACATGTCACTGCAAGACTTCATTACTCACTTGCCAGCACACACATATACAGGAAGACTCACAGGTAAACACAGTCATCTGCAGACAATGGTCCTTGTTAATGGGAGTCATCAAGATTCCAAACCATCATTAATGGCCCACACTTTACATAATTACAATAGGCCCTCAGAGTTATGTTTTATATTTCTAGTTTTAGATACAAGAGTGGTACATTTATACAAATCGGATGATCACACTCAGTAGATTATAAGCTTTGTAATGATACCTTACAAGAGACCTTTTGCATGAAGCATATCCCAGTACGTTATATTCACTTTTTACCATATTTTTCTAAAACTATCCCAGTTACATTATATTCACTTATTATCATGTTTTTATAAAACCATATAGACTGCACAACGTCACAGGGGTAGTGGCAGCCAATGCAGGAAGAACCTTGATTATTTTCATGCTTGCCTCAGGCCACGTAACAATTTTTTTTTTTTTAAAGAAAGTGAATTTTCAAAGACTTGGTTAGAGAAACAGCCGAGCAAATGGGAGGCAGTGTGCCAAGTGCGGCCCTGTGGAGAGAACTCACCTAGAGCTAGGTCAAGGTTCATCTCTGCACAATTAATACAGCAGCAGGAGGGCACCAAGCACGTGGCTTCTGTCTAGCTCACTAGGCTAAAAAATGTCACTTGGTTTTGTCTGAAATGTTGCTCCTCACCCCCCCCCCCCCAATTCCCGGCTTCTCCCAGTGTAGGATTTGCCTGCCCCCCACTTAAAGAACTTGACCCTGACTTGAAGGAAAGTCCAGATGTGCTCCTAAGGTTCCTGGTCTCAGCTGGGGATTTTAATAACATGACATCTGTAAAACTGGCATACTGCAGGGGCACAAGTGATGGCAGGTATAAATGTCAAGGAGACAGAGGACTGCTGTGGCTAGTGATGGGAGGTATAACCAGAAGCAATAGGAACACATGTTGGACAAAGTCAAGGAAAAAGCCAATAGTTTTGCCTAAGGACGGCAGGATTTGACCAGCAGTTCTTTTAGCCTCTCCTCGTTCCTGCCAGCCTCTAAGGACCTTTGATGACCTCTGAATTCCCTCCAGTTTGTCTCAGTCTTTCTGGTATTGAAGTCTCCAATACGTAACACATTATTCCACCCACAATCTCACTAGTGCCACAGAGTCAATCGTCGCTCTGCCCTGTGATTAACTTCAGTGGGAGCTTGGAATGAGTAAGGATTGCAGGAGCTCTTAATTGGCTAAGTAATCTCTAAAGCCTTAATCCAAAGCTCACTGAAGTCCATAAGAGTCTTTCTATTCTATTCAGATCAGGCCCTGAGGGAGGCCATAAGAAAAAGGCATTGGGGAGATAAGAAGGTGTTTTTGGGGTGGTATTGGAGGGCACAAATAGAAGTAATGGGAAGAAATTAAAGAAAGGATCATTAAAGATGATTATCAGGGGGAACTTCCTAAGAGTGCAGTCCCTGGTCTCTCCAGGGAAGCTGTGAAATTCCCCTCTCTTGAGACACTTAAAATTAAATTGGACAAAGCACTACAAAACATACTGATACACAACATTCTCACATTAGCAGGCAGGATGCACTAGAAAGCCAAAAACGAAGTGTTTTTTTTTACCTCTAAACTCTATGAGGCATAAATCATCCACTGAGTGGCACTCACAGCTGGCAGAAACTCGGCCTGATCCCGAAACGCCAACATGTCATTTGTTACTTCACCAGCTCAGGGGACGAGTGTTGCAATTACCCAAGGCCCGCATCTCCTGTGTGGCTGCATGGCCACCTGCCACTGCACCAGTGAGCCAGATCCTGGCTTTAGCAGCAGCTGTGTGCAGAACCCACAACAGCTGCATATAACAACTCCTCCCAGGGCTGCTGCGTAGCTCCAATCCCTCCCTCGCTCCAAGGACTGGGTCTGTGACTTTGCCCTGCTCTACTGCCACTTGGGACAGCTGTACACTAGCGTAATGCGAGGGATGGCAATGCCTGCCCAGTGCCCTGGAGATAAGGCCAGCTTCCTCTCCAGCTGAAGGGGAATCAGGGAGAATGAATGGGTCACATAGTCCAAGACAGTGACCCTGGCTGTTTCAGAGAGATAAGGCAGAGAGAAGAAATGGGATAACTGAGCTAAAATGCCCCACCCAAAGAGATTGTGGGAAGAGCTGAAGGATCCCCCAGTGAGCCACTCTGTCCTCACGGCAACCTGGAACCCAGCTCCCCCCACCCCCGCCTCCCACTGGAGCTGGGCAGCAGGATTGAGGGAGATAGAAGTAAGGCCTAGACTAGAGCCATTTTATCCCCCTGGCTACACCAAGCATGAGCTGGCACAGCTCAGCATCAAGCCCCTTCTTATAACTGTCATTAATTATTTCTCCTTTCCCCCCATATTTTGCTGCTTCAACCCGCTTCCCCCACCAACTCCTACCTCCTCTTCAATCTGCCCTTGGCTCCCTCCTGCACTCTTTCAAATAGGCCATTGGGGGGTCCTCTTTTTGCCCTGGTTTCTCCACTTTTACTAAGTTCAGCGTATCAATTCTTCCTCTTACCTCCCATTTTCTCGCCTTCTTACTCTTGCTCAGGGGAGAACCCATTTCACACACTTCCCTCTCCAGGTGGACATGTCTACCCTGCGCGTCAGTTGACGTCTAGAACCTTCAAAACTGACTCACTGCTGGTGTATTAATATTTATCTGGGATGAAACCCACACTGGAAATTAGATCCGGCCTGCGCTGTTCCATCATAGCTGCTGACCAGTCAGAAGGCTGGATTCTATTACATCAGTCATAACAAGCATGACATCATCACAACACAGCCTCACTGGCTGAGCACAGATGGAAGACAGGTCACTTGTTACCTAGCAACAACTGCCAGAGATGCAACATGAGGTCAGAGCCGAAACGTCCCACAAACCGGCTGAAGGAGGTCAGGCCATTTTACTGATTGTCAGAAAGATAATGAATTATGACCTGAATGGATAGGACCCTCGGTGTTCCCCACACTCCATTGCTTCCTGTTGAAGTGATGTAGGCCCAATGTGTCTGGAGAAACACCTCAAATCTTGACATCTACAGTGATTATGTCTAAGCCTAAAATTGGTGAGTGTCTGGAGGAGTCCACGTGCATCACTGAGAAAGCTCCTCTAATTGTACGCACGGCAGCTCTGGACAATTAGGGGCCCTGGGGATCTGTCTCAGAGGTCGGCTCAGGCAATGGTGGCTCATGGGCCTAGCACAGCCGTTATGACCCACAGCCATGACAATACTCTTTGCTCCCCTCAGAGAAGGGGCTTGAAAGCTCTGCAGCTACAACTTCATGTGGTGGCTGCCTGAGGGGCTCAGCTGTCTCACTGCTTGGCTTACTATGTGCACTGTGGTCCTGCTGTTTGCTGGCTCTGGTGCTCGGATTGTGCACACGGCATTGTGGGGTGTCTCCGAGCATGCCCTATTATGCATACTATGGTAGCATGCTAAATTAAAGGGCAAGGGGCAACAGAGGGTAGTCAGAGCCAGCCCATACCCCCACCCACATACCCTCCTGCTTTTCCTGGACCCAATCTTTTCTAGTGGTGGGGGGCCCCCTCCCAAATAGATCGGTAGATCGAAGTTCTCTTGGGTCCTTGATCTCCGGGCAGCCAGGACTTGGATGTACAGCTCCATGCTTTCTGTGCTAAACCTGACATTGCATGGAGGAGTCTTGGCTCTTAGAAAACTTACATTCTCCCTGGATCTCTCTAAGTCCTATTTGAGGCCCGTCTAAACCAGCCCTCCCGCCCCAGCCCATCACTGCCTTCCCTCTCTGATACCATGTGTATTGAGCTCACGTGGCACCCAGGAGCAGAGGTATCTCATTATTTTGCCTGCGCTGGGGTTAAAGGCACGTTCTGTGCTGCTTACAGTTGTGCAACTCTTCTTGTTTACACCCTCGGTATCCAGCAGGATGTTGTTATGCACAGACTTGCATCACTCCCTTCTATTCCATTCCTGCCCCCCCCCCAGCTCTGCCAACCCACCTCAATCCTGACCTTGCTATTCTAGTACTTCCCTTCCCCACCCCCAAAACCTTGTCAATGTGCCTCAGTCCTGACATCCTCCAGACTGCTCCAGTCTAATCTCGCTGCTCCTCCTCCTGGTCCCTCTCCTCTTTCCCTTCCAACTTGGTCTGGCACTGCTGCTCAGACAGCACAGAGAAATCAAACTTTGCCAAGTCTGCTGCCTGCTGGTATTTTTGCTCTCCAGTTGAGGATGATAATCTGGTTTAGGGGGATGCTGGTAAGTAGTTTAGTCACAAAATGTGCCGTATCTTCAAATTGTTCCAATCATTGTTGACAATCCGTGTCTTATGGATTCTAAATATGACAGCCTTCTAAAACCCAAACTGTCTCTCTGCAACAAAGAAAATAAGCAAGAAGAAAAAATAGACACGATTTGTATAGGACCTATAAAAATATGTGGTGTCTGTGCAGCAGCAGGTAACTTAAAAAATACCATTCCCAGAGCAATTTTGATGTGATCAGTGGTACCAGGGCACAGACAAAGAAGAACATTAAGAAAAATCTCCTGTTAATGTCAAGTTCTGTTATAAACAAAGGGAATAAAAAGCATTGTTTTTAAATGGTAAAAGACAAAATCAGAAGGGGAAAGCCCAGTATGTTCGTGTTTCTAGGAGACATTTACCAAAACCAACTACTATTTATTATTTAGAAAGTGCCCGGATTAGACTTGGAAATGACTCACTGCCTCTGGCCTGAGGATCTCAGAGTGTGTTACAAACATTAACGTGCTTCCTGGGAGGTTCAGCAGGAATCCCCGTTTTTATGGATGGATCAAATGAGGCACAGAGAGGTTAAGTGACATGCCTGTGATTAAGCAACAAGTTGTGGCAGAATAAGAAACAGAGCCCGAGAATCCTGGCTTCAGCCCCCTTTTCTACCCACTACATCACACCACCGTGCTTCCCTAAGCATGCATGAATCTTTGCCAATGTGAAAAGACACAAGGCCGCTGTCCAGAAGATAGAGCGATTTATCTAATCTGTGTATCTATTTTTGGTTTTTCTATAGCGCCCATCACCTTAGTCTCTACTAAATAACTAAACGGATGGTAACAGCTAATGTGCACCAACATATGTAGATATAACCATATAGTGTCCTGGGTAATGTGCAGAGTTCCAGGGCAGGGACTGAGTTGATTTCCACCCCTTCCTTTAAATGTTTTGTACTTGGGAAGACAGGTGGAAAACTCCCTGGGGTACCGGTGGTTCTCTAATTCTTTCTGCCATCACAATCCCAGTGAGTTTCCAGGGACACATCCTCTTCCTCTTCCACTCTCAATCTATCGGTGCCGTCTCCCATCCGGAAACGGCACTGTGAAAAGCACCCACATCGGATAGGAACAGTTGCATTTTCTTCCAAGTCCCCAACCTCCTTTAAGTGAGAAGCATTCTGTAGCCTGCTGAATCTTTCTTCCCACTTCTCTGGGGCTGCGCCTGGGATCTTCATGGGGAAGAGTTACAAGCTCTGGCTCAGGGACTGTGGGGGAAGTAGACAAGCTTTAACGTGCCAGGGGAGCCACAGTTCCAGTCACGGCTTCCCACAACTGGAGGAGAGAGTGAGACGGCAAGAGAGCAGAGTAGTGCTGAATAAACTCACCCAGCTGTTTGACTGAGTCAACAGAACTACAAGAGCCTCACAGGGGGACTTGTCCAAGAAGCTGAACTGAAGCTCCTGCCCCTGCGGTCCTAAAGCCCGACGGCTCCCTCGAAAGTGCAGCTGCCCCATTTTGCTTGTAAACCTAGCCCAGTGGCTCTCAGCCTTTCCAGACAACTGTCCCCCTTTCAGGAGTCTGATTTGTCTTGCGTACCCCCAAGTTTCACCTCACTTAAAAACGACTTGCTTACAAAAATCCGACATAAAAATACAAAAGTATCACGGCCCACGATTTCTGAAAAATGGCTGCCTTTCTCATCATTACTGTATAACTATAAAAAGATCAATTGGAACATACATATTGTACTGACATTTCAGTGGATAGTTTAAAGAGCAGTATAAACACGTAAGTGTTTGTCTATATGAAATTATAGTGTGCACTGATTTCACTAGTGCTTTTATTGTAGCCTGTTGTAAAACTAGGCAAATAGCTAAAGGAGTTGATGTACCCCCTGGAAGACCTCTGTGCACCCCCAGGGGTATGTGTAGTTGAGAACCACAGGCCTAGGGGATGAAACTGGTGAATGGGATCTCAGAGGCAGGAGATGAGCCCCACTGCCCAGCCCATGTTGTTACATGCCATATTTTTTCTTTTAGTGAGGTGTGAAGGGGGTTAGAGTACACTCCCAATTCCCCCGTTAAAGATAGGGAAAGCGGAGAGGGAAATGTCTGGGGTCTGATTCTGATATAACTTGCTCCAGGTGAAATCAGGAGTCGTTCCACTCAAGTCGCTGGGGTAAACCAGAGTAAGTGAAATCAGAATACCTCATCATTATGCATGTACATACATATAGATAATTGATGCTGTCAGTGTCAGGGAATTTGAGACAATTACCACCTCCTTAGAGCCTGAGAAATCTGTGGTGCAGCCTCCTCTCTGCTGTGTGAATGACAACCCAGGTGCCTTGAACTAACGTTTGACTTTCCCAGGGCCCCTGGGCTCTCACTAGGCTATCTCAAACACGTGCAACTGTTTTTTATTAGAACAACATATTCTGAATGTGAGGTTTTCCCATTTCAAGCCAAATCCTGCTCATTAAAGTCAAGAGGAGAAGACTCATATGAGCAAGGTGAGCACGACTGGGCATCAGCCTGGACTTGGTGATAGGATGTAGCAAGAAAATGGCCCTTTTCATTGACATACACCAGCACCATTGGCACGTAAGTAGCTATTGAAACAATGACAGGTATGCCTAAAACTGCTTTGAACTATTCTATATTCAGATCTATAGGGGAGCCACATCTATATACCTACACCTACATGGGAGCAACACCTATATATCTACATTGACAGCTAGCTGAAGGGTTATATAGTATTGCACCTAGGACACCAAACTAATTCTTGGGGACTGATATAATCAGGGCCGCCGAGAGCGGGTTTGGGCCCCGGTGAAAATTTTTTTTCGGGCCCCCCAGCAAGGGCAGACCAGCTAAACAGGGCTGATGAGAGAGGGGGAAGCCGGGCCCCGGTAATTTGTACCGGCTTCCCCCCCCCTCGTCGGCCCTGGCTATAATGCAGACCATTTAAGTACCTATGTTGGAAGAGACCTTGATTCTATTAGAAATCTTGCTCCTCACTTGCCATGCAACCTTGGACAAGACATTTAACTGCTCCCTGCCTCAGTTTCCCCATCTGTAAAATGGGAATAATAATGCTAACTCAACTTTGGAAAGTGCTTTGAGATCTACAGTAGAAGAGTCCTGAGTACCATTAGATAGTCCTGTGTTATTAATTATCCAAGATTCTCTAACTAATCATTGTCATTTCCCCTTAACAGGGGATCTTTCAACTATTATTTATTTATTTGTATTACTGTAGGACCGAGGGTGGGCTCCACTGTTTATCCACCACTATTCCAGGCCTACCGCTGCCACCAGCTCTTTATATCATCTGGACACTTCTCTGCAAGGGCGAGAAAGGGAAAGCAGTGGGGGAAGGTTTTTCTGCAGTCTCAGGAATTTGCCCTGCAGTGACTCCAGAAGAACATATTTGTCTGGCTGGGGGTCGTGGTGAGGAATGCCAGACAGGCCTACCAGGAGCCCTGATGCATCTGGAGGGTGAAGCATCCTGTTTAAAACCTTCAGGTTCAGAAAAATGAAAATGCCTCCAGGAATGTGGGCAAGAAACCTCTGCGTGCTGGTCCTGGAATTAGTTCCCTGCACACATCAGAGAAGGAGACATCCACGCTGCAGCTATAAAGCAGGGGAACAGAACCAGTGTTAGGACCCTGCAGGGCTCTGGGCTTCCCAGCTTTTTTCCTTGAAGTCAGTGAAAGAACTGGGAGGGGCTGAAGCTCAGGCTCCCCTTAAACCTGGCTGCTTAGCCTGCCTCCTGGGCAGATGTTACAACTTTCTGCCTTCTCCTCCAGTCTGATCAGGAGGGAACTTTCTCTTTTCCCCTCTGGCTCTGCTCTCATCACTTGGTTTGCAGTCTGAGCAAAGCTAAGCAGGGAGCTTCCAGAGCTCTTTGTCCAGTTTTGAAAAACTTCAGGGATTCTTGAGGGAGCTAATTTGGACGAAGCGGAAGGGGGAAAGGAAAAACAAAAGAAAACAAAGGAAGGAAGAAAGGAGAATAATGGTGATCTGGTCTTGCCAAGAAATCTTTTCAGAGCAAACTGTGAAGAAGGGAGAACCTGGCTCATCACCGTGGGGTGAGGAAGAGGACTCAGCAGCTGTGGGCTTGAACTTTGGCTCCATCTTCCACTGGAGTTTACATAAAAAGAACATCTTCTGCTGAGGCAGGGCTCAATGAGCCATCTGGCTAGCCCGGCGTTCAAACAGCTGAACGGGACAAGAATCCAGCTTGGTCTCTAGCTGGGTTTTTGGGTGGTGGTATTAAAAACGAGACATTGCAGCACTTCTGGAAACTTAATAACATCACAGAGGAAATTAACTTTATGGTGCATGTGTCTTTGACTGTATCCGCTTGAAGATTATTTTCTTTTTACTGAAAACAGCTCTACTGCACTGGTGGATTTAATTGCTTTTATTTATTTTTTTTTAAAGAGAGAGAGAGAGAGTTGTTTCTATAAAACTTGCCAAAGGAATTTGAAAGAACAAACCCTAGGGTGGGAGGGTAGATTGTGATTTTTTTTGGAGGAGGAAGAGATCTCCTATTCCTCTTTCTCAGTGGAAGATGCTTGGACAATAGCCTCCCTTAGAAGTCTGAATGCTTGGTCCAGCATGGCTGTTTATGCTCTCACAGGTTTCTCGCTAGTCAGCCTGCTTAGTTTTGGCTACTTGTCCTGGGATTGGATGAAACCCAGCTTGGTAACGGATGTTTCCATGGACCCAATGGAGAAATCGCTCCCTCCTGCCTTTTCCAAGCCACCTCACATCATCTTCATTCTGACTGATGACCAGGGGTACCATGATATTGGGTACCATGACTCAGACATACAGACACCAATGCTAGACAGGCTAGCAGCAGAAGGAGTTAAACTGGAGAATTATTACATCCAGCCCATCTGTACCCCATCCAGGAGCCAACTTATAACGGGCAGGTAAGACAACAACTGCACCTGTCACTGTCCTGGGAAACGTAACAGTTTCTTCCCTTCTCTTCTGACCAGTTAACCCCAGCTTACTGAGGGCAAGTGAAACAATAGGTGTTTATGGGATAGCCCTATGGAAAATACCCAAGTAGTAAAACCGTGAGGCTCTCTTAGGAAGAATCCCTTGGAAAAGAATTGTTTGGTGTATTGTGTAATAAACTGCTTGAAACTTTACACTGTAGACTCCATGGGGCAGGGATCTTGAACCAAACTGAGCCCTGTGTAAGCAGACAACTCCCATTGAACTCAAATGATATTATGCCAGGGCTAAATGCGGCCCGTTAGACCTGGTGGTTCAGTGGTTCGGGTGCTAGCCTAGAACCTGGGAGAGAGGGATTCATATCCCTGCTCCGCCATGGACTTGTGTGACCTCGGGCAAGTCATTTAGTCTCTGTGTCTCCGTTTCCCACCTGTACAATGGGGATAAAAGCCCTGCCCTGCCCCACAGGGGCGTGTGAGGATAGATAAGAAAGACTGTGAGGTGTTCAGACACTATGGGACTGTGGATCCAGATAAGTACTTAAAGAGATATAGCATGATCTAGGCCAGGGGTTCTCAACCTTTTTCTTTCTGAGAACCCCCCCCCCCACACACACACACACACACCATGCTATAAAAACTCCATGGCCCACCTGTGCCACAACAACTGGTTTTCTGCATATAAAAACCTGGGCTGGCATTAGGGGGTAGCAAGCAGGGCAATCGCCTGGGGCCGCATGCCACAGGGGCCTCTGCCAAGCTAATTTGCTCAGGCTTCGGCTTCAGCCCTGGGTGGCAGGGCTCAGGGACCCTGAGCCTCAGCGAGTCTAACGCTGACCCTGCTTGGGGGACCCCCTGAAACCTGCTCGCGGCTCCCCAGGGGCCCCGGAGCCCTGGTTGAGAACCACTGATCTAGGAGACCAGGCATCAGGCGGGGAGTCAGGAAGCGTGGGGATCTATTCCTGACTTGCTGTATGAATGCTGGGCAAGTCACTTAGGCCAAAAGTTTTAAAGGCGCCTTCAGGTAGGCAACCAGAATCACTGTCTGTTTTTGACAGTCGTAGCCTGTGCCTATGCCGCAGGCTTCCCATCTGTAAAGCGGCTCAAAGGGTGCATGCCCATGTCTGCAGAGCCCTTGGAAACTGATGGCCATAACACAAATTAATAACCACCTGAAAAGGGAGAACCTCCGGCTCCTCCATCAGACCCCCAAAACGGAGGGAGACAGCTGCAACCTTTGTGAACACCTGGGAAAGAAAGAGCTGGTATCTGCACGGCCATGGTGTTAATGTGATAGTCCCTTGTGGCTGTGCATTATATGATCCTTTCTTCCCTTTACACCGACTCATGGGGTCATACAGTGGCATCGTCCATGTGGTGTTTGCTTTGACCATGGGGCCATAGGAGGCGTTCCTCTCATAGTAGTAATAACAATACTTGACATGTTTTTAGCGCTTTTCCTGCTTGCTTGGTTTTAGAACCATTAAGTGATGGGTTCTCACAATGCCACTGTGAGGGAGGTATGTACAACCACCTCTAAGTCCATAGTCTTCTCCTGTAGGGTGCAGACTGAGTCTCTGTAGTGACTGTAGATGCATCTTGTGGTGGTGGCGAATGGCTGCGTGTCTCTAGGATATGCTGCATGTCCACAGGAAAACTATGACAGCGCTTGGAGATCAGTGTTCATTGTATGAAGCCTGCCTCATCTCAGTCGCTTGGTGCCAAGGATCTGGATAGAACAGATGCCACCAGAAGAGAGAAACCACCTGAATTTGGGAATGGGAGGAAGGAAGCTAATATTCCCAGGACAGACTTAGTCACCCTATGGACACACAGCAAACTGCTAGATTGTGCAAGCCTTACTCATCTTGTTGAGCTCACTCGAGTAGCCCCACTGTCCTCAACGGGATGACTCATGCAGCACAAGTAAGGGTTGCACAATCTAGCTTTTTACAGGAGAGCAGACCAATGACCAGCCTGCACTGCTGACTTGAGGGGCATTTGCTGAACTGATTTTGCACACCGTTTGTTCCTGTAGGATGCATAAGGGTCTTCCTGCTTCCCAAATGATAGTGGATGCAATGGATTTGGATAGAGCAACTTGGTCAGGAGTGTGTGGTTGTCAAATAGGGGTCCGCCATGTCAAACCTAGTGCAAGGTGTTTCCTCTCCCAGGCACACGGGCAGGCTCCACTGAGGAATGGAGGCTCAGAGCTTTTCCGGATCAGAACTAATTTCTCTTTTTGTTTTTCTTCATTCCCCTTGCAGGTACCAGATCCACACGGGCCTTCAGCACTCCATTATCCGGCCCCGGCAGCCCAACTGCCTGCCCCTGGATCAGGTCACGCTGCCCCAAAAGCTGCAGGAAGCCGGCTACTCGACGCACATGGTGGGCAAGTGGCACCTTGGCTTCTACAAAAAGGAATGCCTGCCCACCCGGCGAGGCTTCGACACCTTTCTGGGCTCCCTGACGGGCAACGTGGATTACTACACCTACGACAACTGCGACGGACCCGGCGTCTGTGGCTACGACCTGCACGAAGGGGAGAACGTAGCGTGGGACCAGAGTGGGAAGTACTCCACCTTCCTCTATGCCCAGCGAGTGAGCAAGATCCTGGCCACCCATAACCCCAAGGAGCCCATCTTTATCTATGTGGCGTTCCAAGCCGTGCACACGCCCCTGCAATCCCCCAAAGAGTACATCTACCGCTACCGCTCCATGGGCAACGTGGCTCGGCGCAAATATGCCGCGATGGTGACGTGTATGGACGAGGCCGTGAGGAACATCACCTGGGCACTCAAGAAGTACGGTTACTATGACAACAGCGTGATCGTGTTCTCCACGGACAACGGCGGGCAGACGTTTTCCGGGGGAAGCAACTGGCCTCTGCGAGGCCGCAAAGGGACCTACTGGGAAGGCGGGGTCCGCGGCATTGGCTTTGTCCACAGCCCCCTGATCAAACGCAAGCGCAGGACCAGTTGGGCGCTGGTCCACATCACAGACTGGTACCCTACGCTGGTGACCCTGGCTGGGGGCAATGTGTCTGAAGCCGAGGGCCTGGATGGGTACAACATGTGGCCGGCCATCAGTGAGGGCAAGGAGTCCCCGCGCACTGAAATCCTACACAACATCGACCCCCTCTACAACCACGCCAAGCACGGCTCCCTGGCGGGCGGCTTTGGCATATGGAACACAGCTGTGCAGGCCTCCATACGGGTGAGGGAATGGAAGCTGCTGACTGGTGACCCCGGCTACAGCGACTGGATCCCGCCTCAGATGCTGACCAACTTCCCAGGGAGTTGGTGGAACCTGGAGCGGCTGACGGACAGCGTGCGCAAATCCGTCTGGCTCTTCAACATCACGGCCGACCCCTACGAGCGCGACGACCTGTCGGACCAGCGCCCGGACGTGGTCAGGGCTCTCTTGAAGAGGCTGGTCCATTACAACCGGACTGCAATCCCGGTTAGGTACCCGGCCGAGAACCCCCGGGCCCACCCGGACTTCAACGGTGGTGCCTGGGGGCCGTGGGCCAACGAGGAGGAAGCGGAGGATTGGGAGGGAGGTGGCGGGCCGCTGAGAAATAAAAACAAGAAGAAGAAGTGCAAGATCTGCAAGCTGCGCTCCTTTTTCCGGAAGCTGAACACCAGGCTGATGTCAAACCGCATCTGATGGGGCTGCCGCAGAGTTCCAGATGCAGCTGCTCAAGGTGGGTGTTCCAAATGGCCAGGACAATGGGAGGGAGAGAGGCAGATGGTCACAGAGACAGCAGCGCCTTCTCACTTTCCCTTGCACCATTGGACACATGCACAGGGCCAACCACGCACAAAAGCCTCCAGATGTCTTTCCCTCCGGTCTCCCCCAAATTGAGCAACCTGTAGGGATCCGGTCTGCAAGGAGCAGGTGTCCAGGTTAGGGTGGCCGAGGGAGAGTGACGGGGGTCCTACAATCCTGTTTAGTGGACGTTACAGCGGTCGCAGGTTGTCGAGCTGTCCAGCCCGTTCCAGTGCAAAAGAATGAACCTTGTCTTAAGCGATCAACCCAGGGACCAGTTCAAACGCACCATCCTGAGAGCAAAGCTTTAAACGCAGATCAAACCCACGGTACTTGAAGCTGCATGGGGATGTTCTCGTGTGGTTCATATGAGGACGGTTGGCCTGCTGAAGGCTGCTCTCAGGTTGTCTGTCACTATAAAATGTGCTGTCACCCTATGGAACCCTAGTGAGTGTGCCACATCATGTGCCCCTGCTCTGGGAAAACAGCCTGTCAGTCCTCACTCAGCCCCAGCCACAGCTTTTTCCCCCTGAAGACTTTACAGCAGGTGGTAGTGCGGAGAAGGCAAGGCGACTTATTTTTATGTTGAAGGTCCCTGGCTCAGAGACCAGGCAGAGCCTGGGACAGCAAGAGAATACTATCTCTAATGGACACAAAGGCAAACAGACTGTATATGGGCCTGGATCAGCGTGGCCCTGCAGTGTATTGGAGACACGTTTGCACTGAGAACTTGTGGGGCGTTAGCTGTTTCAATATAAAGCAACCCCAGTTTACACTCATCTATCGTACAGACACATGCATGTACCACACACTTGGACACATATGTGTGGACTCACTTACACCCTCCCCCCAACCACAGTGGGTTCGAAAGAAGGCAGCTCCCTGATTCTCAGCTCCCAGGGGGTGTCCTCTGCCAGATAGCCACCCCCCGCCCCCACCTTTGCAGGGACAGCGACACAGCAGAGCAGCTTGCCTCATGGCCTTGCTGCCATTTTGATACCAACTCTGGAACAGAGGACCAGGTCTCTCGGACACTTGCTCTGCGCGGTCTATTTTCCAGGGTGTGCATGGATTCCCCACAAGGGGATCCACAAGGAGCTGGTGGTAAATGCAGTGCAGCTTGGCGACGGGGATGTAAGGAGGGATCGGTGTGTAGTAACACCTTGCTGGGCTGCAAACCGCAGGCGTCTCTTTTGTTTGTTCCCAGAGCAGTTCCTTACTCAACACACTCCGATGATGTGTTTGCACCAAACAGGCACCCACTGCTTCCCTGGCTGCCAAGTGAGTCTCCATCATTGCTCGGTCCTGCCAGCAAGGAGGGGACACCATACCACCCTCCTTCCCTGGGAAGTTAACTGAGGAGATCATCTGAGGCCAGTCCTCTCTGAGCACGACAGAGTGCAAATTGCCCGTCCTCCACTTCCGCTTCCTTCTACGGCTGACCTTTCTGTGGCGTGTGTGAGAGAGAGTGTGAGCCCGTGTGTGCCACGGATGGGGGCTGGCCAGGAAGAAAGAGGGTAAATGGCTTTAAAAGCATTTTTAACATGTGGCGCATTTACATTTACACAATGCATTTTACATTTCTCCCCACAGGTTTCTCTTGGTGCACTGTGTGTAGGCGACGGCCCTGCTGTGAATTTTGAAAATAGCTATTTTTGTCTCTGGAAAATGAGGCCTGTTAGGACTTGTCAGCTTTTGGATGAGCAGTGTGGGCCTTTTTTTTTTTTTCAAAATAACATTCATTTTAAATCTGTCACTGAAGGATGTGACAACTGGCAGCATTTTCACTGAATACCTTGCGGAGTGCTTTCCCCTTGTCTCCGTATGCGTGTGTGAGGAAAGAGACAGAGACAAGGGGAGGGGAGAGGAATACAATGACATTTGTATTTTTTTATTATTATTTAGAGGATTGTGATTTTATATAGAAGAAGGGGAAAAAAAACCTCAACAACAAGAGAAAGAGAAATGGGAGGCCATGTTACCCTAGAGATGGGCAAAAATGGGAGCTTTCGCATTACCCACAAGCAGGGCATGAATCGATCTACCTGTCTATACGGTACCCATCACTGCACTATGGCCCCGATCCTGCAAGTTGTTCCATGTGAACACCCTCCCCTCCCCCCCCAGAGTTCAGTAGGGCTTAGCGTGGCCTCCGGGGCCTGGCCATGTGGAACAGTTTGCAGGATTAGAGCATTGTGCAGAGTCTCCTATCAAACTCACAGATAGGGATGGTCGTTTCTCTCTCCTCATCCCCTGGTTGAGATCTGGGTCCTGTGGAGCTGCACTCTGCTCCATTTGGGAGGGAAGTATTCTGACACTGGGAATGGGTTCCGGTTCTGGGTCGTCTCTGTGTCAAACGGTGGTGGGCGAAACTGGCATCAGAACCGGCTTTCCAAAACCAAAGCCAGCAGTGGCAGTGGTGGCTGAGATTGGAGTTCAGTTTATTCAGCTCTGCCATCACCCCACCCAGTGTAGAGCGAGGTGCAGATCAATAGTTCTAGCTTTGGCCCATCTCCCTGGTACATTGGCAGGGTTACGACCAGTTACAAAGCAGCCACATAGAGCCACTGACCATAACAGACCTAAAATCGCCTACCAGCTCTGATGACCCCGGGGAGAGACTATGTTTTCTAACAAGCCACTTATAGCTATTATCACAGCAACAGAGTGGAGCATTCCATCCCCTTCTGCATCTTGCTTCATTTAATGAATAAGTACGTGAGATTTCACTTATGGCCCCCATTTAGCAGAGCACTTCAGCAGGTGCTTAACTTTAAGCATGCGCTTAAGTGTGTCCGTATCCAGCCAAACACATAATCACATACGTAAATACTTTGCTGAATAAGGACGGATTTAAGTACATGCTTAAAGTTAAATATATTTTAAACACTTTGCTGAATCAGGGCCTATGGGAAGAAGCCAGAGAGAGCAAGAGAAAAGGTGAAAAAGAGCTAATATAAAGATCAGACGCGGAATCAAAGCAAAGGGGGATGTTATGCAAAAACAAATAATTGTTGATCATTTGAGAAAACAGCTTTACTGGGAAGTTGGACGTGGGCAACTGTTATAACCAAATTAGCGACTGGGGAGGTGTGGTGTGACAAGAGTTGGTCATAAAATTTTCTCTGACATTTTTTAACCAAATTTTGCCATTTTTTCAAAAATGGAAATTTCCATGAAAACATTTTTGATTTTTTTTTTTCAATTTTTCCATGTTTGGATGATTTTCTTTGCTTTGTTTCAAATGTTTTTCCTTTCTTTTCCATTGCCAGTTGGAGCGATCAGTCTAATGCAAAGCTTTTGAAAATGATTCTGAAACAGAAAACTCATTTTAGACAATTTTCATTTTTTGGAAAGAACAAAAAAGTCGAACCAAAACGTCTCTGGAAAAATTTGAAAAGCAAAAAATGAGTTCATTTCAAAACCCAATGAAATGAATGAAACTTTATTGGAAAATTTTTAAAGCCTTGTAACTTTTTTGGTAATGGTTGGTTAGCTCTAGTGGTGACTTCACAATGATTGCATGTGCCATCTCTGAGCATGCTTAATTCCATGAGACCAGATCTGAGGGGCATGAGAGAAAGTGGCAACTGGTTCTGGGAACGGGAATATTGGCTCCTGGTGACAGCAGCTGGTGCAAGCTACATCGTATTTTCTAAGCGTTTCTCCATTTTGAGCCAGTGACCACTTTGTCCTGCTTCTCAGCAAATCCTCTGTCACTCCCAGAGATGCACTGTGGTCCCATCCCTGTACTGAGACACGCTGGCTCAGTTTCCTTGCTCGGTGCTGTGCTTCCAGGTGCGATGGGACAGGCCAGTGCAAACTGCTGGAGGACAGCTCGGCGGAAACAAAACAACCCACAAAAACCACTGGAAGAAAGGAGGGGTCTCAGCCTGAAAAGATAGGCCCCTGGACTGCTTTGGCTGATAGGTGAGGCCCCAAGGAGTGTGTGACACACTCCTTGTCACACTCCATCTCCTTTCTAGCTCTAAGAAAGTCCGTGGGTGAGATTTAGCTAAGCCCACGGCCGCTCTACTTCTGCCTTGTCATTAGTGGCCATGAGGAGCTGCCCACACGCCGAGGAGATCTGTTTGCACAGATATGCTGAGATCACTCTCTTGTGAAGCTGCAGAAGCCAAAGTATATTTAAAACATCAAGCCTTAGGAGCTGAGTGACAGCCAGGTTCCCACGGAGGAAGCCGGTCAGTGAGCAGCGTCTCGGCAGGCACCGGCTTTGGCACAGGAGGACTAGAGTGCTGGGAAGGGAGAGCTCAGCATTATGGCATCTGCCTCTCCTTGGCCAAGTCTCCCTCTCCCTCTCGTCGACGTTCCCGCTGAGACCCAGCAGTGTTGGGCTCCTTTTTGGCCTGGCTGTTCTCTCTGTCACTGAAGCGGAGATTTGGAAGGCTGCAAAGATGAGACTCGGGAGGCAGCTGTCTCTAAGCGCTGCTCCTTTCTCCCCCTCTTATGCCCAATAAAGGCCACTTGGTTGGGAAATTGCAAGGAGGTTAGAGAGGACTTTGCAAAATACAGGGTTGCAAAGCAAAATGGGCCTGTTTGTTCCTCATGACAGTTACCCCCAGCATTACCCAGGATGCACTGCAGCAGCCAAGTCACCGATTGGTCCTTAGCATTAGTGGTGGTGATGCTGTCGCTGTTGTTTGCCATGTCCGGAATTGCCAGTGTTGCTAGCATCCTTTGTCTCCAGCTGGGCCCAGCCCCCTACCCCCCTGTCTCTTACTCCTTCTCCTCCATTTTGTTCTAGGATGCCGTCAGTTGATTAATAAAGTATTAATATAATGCACCTTGTGGTTATGTTCTGGGATGGCGAGGATGAGGAGGACTGCGTGAGCGACCTTGGCCTTTCCTCAGACACACTTGTCACTCCTTCATTAATTCCCCTCTCCCGGTTTCCTCTCCAACGGGAGTGGTGCAAGGGACAGACGGACGGCCCTGGGGTTGCCTCTCTTCATCCATGGGGCAAGGGGAGCAGCAACGTGAGCAATAGCACCTTGCTGCACGCGTCTCCTCCGCTCAGCCCTGCCTTGGAGGGGCTGACCTCCAGGGGGGAGAGGACAAGCCGACCTCCATTTCAAATCAGTGCTCAGCCTGGGCAGAGACTACCGAAATGGGGGCCAGGGTGGGCTACTGGTGGGATGGCTTTGGGGATGTGTCCCCTAGGAAGTGAACTGAGTCCACCACAGTCACTTCACATAAGGTACATGTACACTGCAGCTGGAGGCTCAAGTCCCAGCTCGGGTAGACGGACACGGGCTAGCTCTGATCAAGCTACGTGCTAAATACGGTGCTGTGGTCACAGCCGCATGGACAGCAGCTCTGGCTGGTTGCCTCAGTATGTACCTAGGCTCTCAGATGGGGCTGTACGTGGGTGGCTAGACTGAGCTGCTCTCTGCGCTCTACCATCATGCTGCTGTTTTAGGGCAAAAAGAGCTAGTGTGTGTATGTCCCAGCTATTGTGCAGAGGTGCCCTGTGACGCCATGGAGCAGCTAACATGCCTTTGGTCTCCTATGGGTCTACATCAGCCCCATCCCCCTGCAACCCCTATAAGCCTGTATCAGTCCCTTCTTCTGTACCACCTCTAGGCATTGTCTACCTGATTACAGGTTGCCCATGGGCTCCAGAAGAATTCACATCCCATGCTGCTCGGCCAGAAACCTGGGAACTTCAGACTGGAGCACGAAGGGAAAGGAAGGAAGTAGGGGGTATCCAAAAGGGGATGCACGGGATGGAAACGAATCACCCCGCTCCATGCCCGTAGCCTCACTCTACTAGGCTTCATGGTCTCTAATGCTTCTGAACATGTCTCCATTGCCCGATTCATCACACAGGTGTAAGGCTTCACCCCTCAGCCTCCAGCACTCAGCTCCTGCCCTCACCCCCCTCCGTCATAGCCTCAGCCTCCAGCCCCCGGAAGTCCAGCGCAGGGCGTGGACACTGGGATAGTGGCTGGAATTCCAGATACAGGCTGGGTGTCAAGTATCAAAAGGGGAGTGCTAGATCGTTTGCCTGACTTCCCCTCCCACCTTTCCCTGGTGTGGTTGGTCAATGCAGTGCAGCTTGTCTTTTGAGGGGAGGGCAGAGGGCCTGAGAAGTGTCTAGGGTGGCAGCCAGCAGCTCCTAATTTGTCTGGGGAATAATAATAATATCCAATAATATTTCTTTATGTTTAGTGCTTACACAGAGCTCTCCATACCGGAATTTCAAAGCACTTTCCATATTAAAGCATTACGTCTCACAATCCCCGGTGAGGGAGGTAAGTGTCCTTATCCCCATTTTACAGATGGGGAAACTGAGGCACGGTGAGGCAAAATGACTTGCCCAAGGTCACTGAGCGAGCCAGTGACATAGCCAGAACCTGCTGCAGTTACACACTCTAGATGTTCCCCTACAGTGCTCCAAAATGTGCCAGCTGCTCAGACTCACCCTTCCTTGCTGCCTGCTACCATAACAGAGGCCTCCACGCTCCTGACTTCCCTCCCTGCTTACGACTGGCAAAGCGAGGGCCAAGTGAATGGAAAATGCTAGCAATTCAGAGTGGTAGCATTTCACGCCTTCTGTGCACCGGTGTACGGGACTGCACAAGGGGCAGGGCAAGCGGGAATGGGGCCCATTGTGCCTTCCCATACAGATGAAATATCATGAGAGTTATAAGCATCTACAAGGCAGCATCCCAGGCATTGTCAAAGCACGGGCTTTTTGGCATTTCATCACACATGCGTAACAGCCACACATATTTATCAATGCTCTTTTCCGCCTGTTTTGTTTACTGAGGGTTGCAGTGCCCCCTAGTGGCTCCTGGTGTAAAATATACCTTGCAGCATGTCACCATCATGTGATGGTTTCGCATTTGACCTTTTGTCCGGAGGCCTTAGAGGCATTTATAGAGGGATGCATCCTTGACCCGGGCTTACAGGCAGATAGCAGCTGGTGGCCTTCTCCTGTAAGCAAAACACCAGACAAACCAGTTTAACTTGCACCAGATTGTACTGAATGACTGTGGAAGATACAGCGTAGGGCAGGGGCGTGCGAGGACAGTTCCCTGGAGAGGGTTGGAATAGTTCCAGGTGGGAAGGAATTCCCCTCTATGTGACCTCTGCTTAACTTAGACAGAAGGCAGTACTCTGGTATTGTCTAGCCAGAGGGATCCTGGCCAAATGCACCTGGGATGAATGGATGCATGCGGATTTTCTGCTCTGTGAGGAATTGGCACGGATAGATAGAGAGATGTGCTATATACTGGAACAGGCTACACCTCTTCATGCAGATACATTCTCTCTGTTTTGCCATTTGACTTGGTTATAAGATTTTCTTTCACCTTCTTCCCTAAATTGTTGCTGGGTGCACTACAAACAGCTGCTGTATCCCACCCCAGAGGCAGCTGCATTTCAGTAGCAGGAGAGCTGGCCTCCCTCTCATACTTGCCAACTGCCCCACGTAGGACAGGAAAGTCGTGAGGTTTTCTGCCTTGCTGCCCCAAGCGGCTAGATCTGAGCGGCAAATAGCTTTGGCTGCAGTTTTCAGCTGTGAAGGCTAGAGGCTGCTGGTCTCACGGCTGCTGAGCAGTCAGAGGCACTGGGTAAAGTCGGGATGTGCAGGGAAGGGGAAGAGGCAGCTGTATCCCCAGCCCCTACCAGACCACAGCAATGGGAGCACATTCTCTCCTCAACCCCCACCCCCAGAGAGATACCAGGGTGGGGTGGGAGGAGGGAGAAATCTTCCCCCAGAGGAAAGGCAAGCAAAGAAAGACATCTCTGTCAAGGTGCCCCACCATGGCGGGAGGGAAGCAAGGAACCAGCAGACACCCTGGGAGGAGGGCCAGGCATGTAGCGGACTAAGGCTAGCAGGGCCGCAGCTCCTGCAGCTTTGGGACTGGCCAGAGACTGATGATTTGATGGAGAACTGAGGCCTTCTTCCTCCTTAGCCGATCAGATCTCTTCTGGGGGTAGCACTAAAGATGGGAGGCTTGTGGGGAAGCCGGAGGTGGTGGTGCTCTGGTCCTGAGGGGAGCTCCTGGAGCCTGGCCTCTTGTGTAGGGGAGGGGGAAGGCCTTGGCCCTCGAGATGTGTGAGACGGCCCAGGGTGTGTTTGCCTCAGAGGCACCCGGGGGCTGCGGGGATTCAGGTGAAGCTCCTGGGATCTCACTCTGCACTGCTGCCTGTACTGAATGTAGTCCAGCCAGGAGAGCCCGCTGAGCGCTAGACACCCCCCGGCTCTGACAGGTGCCTGCATCGGCAGCACCTGCATCCAGGGGCTGTGGGGCGGTTGCCATGGATACTGACACTCACTCACTTCCATGCACCACTGTGTGCGCTGGCTCAGGCCTGGCTGGGACGAGCAGGGCTTAGCTACCTGAAGTGGGGACACCCCATGGGGAGAAGAACAGGGCCACCAGAGGGAGGAAGTGGAAGGGGGTGCTGAGGGTGTGAAGACGATATGCCTCACATGAGGGAGGAGCACCTTGTCCCAGGTGGCTGGCCCGTTTAAAGGAGTCAGGGCCCATCTTGGCTCACCAGTAAGTAATTAACTTCATAGGTGGCTGATTGGCAGCTAATTGACTAACGAGCCTATGACCTGATAAAGGCTACCAGCGCACTGCTGGAGGACAGTGCTCCTAGAGAGAGACGGCATCTAGAGAAGCCAGCAGGAGGTGGCTGTTTGCCTGTTACTCTCCCCAGGGATGAAATGGCTGAGTGGGAAAAGGAGGGAGAGGAAACCCAGCTGACCCCTCACACAGACCGTGGATGGGCTTGGACTCGAGGGGCTAAAGAAGAGGTGAGTACCCCCTGTAAAAGAGCTAACAAATCAGACCCCCCCACACACACAAAAGAGGGTGTCAGTTTGAAGTATTCGGGTCTGAGCACGGCCGTCCCTAGGGGGGTGGGGGCCTGGGAGAAATCAGCCTGTATGGGCCCCCCTTTAACATTTTTTATACAGGTGAAATCTGGTGTGGGGAGGGGACACTAGTGCTGGGGATGAGGGATGATGGAGAGTCACAGGGTGGCACTCTGTATAGTCGGGATGTGCAGGGAAGGGGAAGAGGCAGCTGTATCCCCAGCCCCAGTGCTGGGGGGTCCTGGAAAAGGGAGGGGTCGGGGCGGAAGCCCAATGGGGTCAGCCTGGCACTGGCGTGTTCCATGCTGATTTCCTGAGCTTGTCCCCGCACTGACACGTTCCAGGCTGTGTGTGATCCAGACCTGCCATTACTATGGCCAACTTCCCTGGCCCTGGTCTCTCACCATCTGCCTTGACCCTACTGCTCCTAAGGTCTTGAGCCATGTATCTCCAGGTTCTTATCACTCAGGCCATCTGCCCTGGCCTTGTAGTTACTGTGTGCTAATTATATACACTGCAAAGCTTGCCGGGTTTAAATAGCTAACTAGGTAAGAAACACCACTACCCTCTGCAGTCTCACCTCCCTCTAATGCTAACCACTAGATGGCAGCGTGTCCCTATCATCTGCATCAGTAACTGTGAACATCAGGCTGGAAGGACACTGGGCTGGACAGAAATCCCCCTCTGACCTTGCTGGTGCCTTCCAGGCAGAGGGGAGATGAGGCTTGTCCTAAGTGCTGAGACCCTTCTATGAATCCTGCTACTGCTGCTGCTTTCACACGTGTCTCTAATGCTTCTGCAACCAGGACAGGAAGCTCTGGATTCAAGGAGTGAGACCAGACAGCGTTGGTTGAGTTTGGGGAAGATGGGCCATATACAAACTATATTATCCAGGCCATGATTGTCACATGCTCCCATGTCACCTCCCCATATCCGGCTCTGCTCTCCAGCCACACCCACTACCTCATCCTCCCAAGCATCACACCCTCTTTGGGATCATTCCTTGAGACCAACTGAGATGAGATAAAACCCAGAGGAAGCTGGTGTCTGCCCCTCTCCCAAATTCCAAGGGGCAGAGATACCAGCTAGGGTGACCAGACAGCACGTGTGAAAAATCGGGACGGGGGTGGGGGGTAATAGGAGCCTATATAAGAAAAAGACCCCAAAATTGGGACTGTCCCTATAAAATCGGGACATCTGGTCACCCTAATACCAGCAAAGGGGGTGTGGATACTGGGTGAGGAGCCATGATATTGTAGCATTGGTGATATTTACGGAGATGTTTTGTGTGGACTCAACTGAACAAAGGAGCTGTGCCATCTGTGCATGATACACTACAGCCAGGACGCAGAAAACTAGATAGGCCTGCAAGAGAGCAACAGGGAAAAGGCAAAATGGATTTTGGGAGCTACCACCATGGGGCTGAGAAGAGAACGACAGGCTGAAAGTCTCCATCAGGGGACCGGACGACAGCACAGGAGAAGTGACTGGGTTTGCCTTGCAACTGCTCTTCCAAAGCTCCTGAGCAAGGAGCGTGAGCTGAACTCTCCTCTGGCCTCCATTTTGAGAAAAGGTCTTGGAAAGAGTGCCAGTGCCCGGGGACTCTTCCCAGTGTCCCAGGACATGCTGGGAGCTTGACTTCTCCTGCCGTTCTACTAGGCTCTGAGAAGTTCCCTTTGAAAACCTGGGACTTGCTGGGCAGTGGAGCTGCAGCAGTGTGGTATGGTGCAGACCTGGTGGAAAACTGCCCCTGACTTCATGTGGGCCCGCTGTACTGCTAGCTCTGGCTCTTACACCAGGACTACCCCCTTGGGTCAGTTACCAGCTGGTCAGCTCTCTAGTGTAGACAAGACTCATAGACTCATAGACTTTAAGGTCAGAAGGGACCATTATGATCATCTAGTCTGACCTCCTGCATGATGCAGGCCACAAAAGCTGACCCACCCACTCCTGGAATAATTCTCTCCCTTGACTCAGCTGTTGAAGTCCCCAAATCATGATTTAAAGACTTCAAGTTGCAGAGAATCCTCCAGCAAGCGACCCCTGCCCCATGCTGCGGAGGAAGGCGAAAAACCTCCAGGGCCTCTGCCAATCTATCCTTGAGGAAAATTCCTTCCCGACCCCAAATATGGCGATCAGCAGAACCCCGAGCATGCGGGCAAGGCCTAGAGAGGATTCAAAGGAAAACTGCTCTGAGGAAGCTGAGTGGAAATGCTGGGTTTATCATGCCAGCAAGTCTGTCCTGACCCCAGGAGTAGATTAATGGAAAGTTTCCAACTAGGTCTGTTCTGCAGTAAAGTCTCTTTCACAGAAAATGGTGAGTTTTGTTGAAATTCCTGCAGGAAATCTTTGGGTTTTTTTGTTTTACTTTAATTGAAAATCCAAAAATTCTTCAGTTGCTGAAAACCAAAACCATTCCAGGGAAAATGTTGATAGCAATGAGAATTCCTTGGTGGTTTTGTTGTTGTTGTTGTTGGTCAAATTTTTTTCATGGGGGAGGCGGCAACTCATTTTCACCAGCTTCATTGCTGACCCCTCGTAGGAAAGCAGAAGAAACCTGTGCATATATGGTATAGGCTCAGCTATGTAATCCTGTATGGGGGGGGGGGGGGGGGTCAGGAAGGACTCTTACCTGCCTGAGACAGTTGGCTGATTGATTACCCCTATTTTAGCCTGTAGAACCATGTACAAACGTGTCGCTATTGCTCCTAGCTTTATTCAGCCTCTCCTTGGACCAGGTGTTGTCCAGTGACTCACTGCCTTCCTGAGGTCAGCAACAGCTAAAGCTCAGCTGTGGTAGATGCTTTGCTCCCCTTGCTGTTACCTGCTTGCTGTGGGATGGGCTGTGCTCTTCCTCCCTGACAGCAGCGTCCTACTAGTACAATGCTCTGACACACCACCCAGCAGCAAGGGAGAGCCAGATGGCACAGGGACTGTGTAGGCAAACACAGAAGCCATTATGTGCTCAGCAGTAACTCACATGCAGCCTTGGCCGTTAAACCTCGTCTTATGGGACACCGGGCTCATCTCTGACTCTCTCTGAAAACGGTCACCGGGACGCTAATGTCTAGCCTGGCAGCTCTCAGAAGGGGCTTCAGTTTGACAGCTAGAAGCTGGTCTTTCTGGCAGGCCAACCCGACTTCTGAGGGTCAGCCCAGCTTCCAGGTGTGGGGCTTCTGGGCCAGCTGCAAGGACAGCAAGCAGCTGGGGGAGCCTGTGGGATACTCCCTCGATTGCTGGAGGCCAGTGCAATACCTGGAGAAACACTGCTCTCGGACATCCATTGCTGGAAACTGTTTCTGATCTTGCTCCCGTTTCCCTCTGTCCACCACAGAGCCTTTCGTGTGGTTCATCAAATCACCCTCTCTAGGGCATCATTATTTCTCCATTAGCCACACTTTCAGTTCAGGCTGGGGGAATGCTCCTCCTCAGTCTTAGCATAGCAGAGCGGCACTCCAGCGCCTGAGTGCTCATCCAGTCACTCCAGAGGCCAGCTAGGCTGTCTGTAACCTGCTCTGCTGTTTCGGTGCTCAATCAACTGCTCTGGAACCTCCAGGCTCCAACGCTTCAGCCATCTTCCCTTTTAAAGGGTTGCCTCCAGAGTGAGGTTTGGGTCCTTTAACATTACGTGGTTTCAACCCAGCTGTGCTCTAGAAATACAACTGCTGCAGGGGATGTATATGGCAACTCTTCCCACTTACAGCTCGGTGTGGGGGACTGTACACGTTGATGCTGGCATGTTTGTTCAAGCATGTCCGCGGGTGTCCTCATGCATGAGGATCGAATTCCATAAGAGACCGGCCCCTGCGTTGCAGGATCCTCCTATCGTATCACCATGGCAGGTGCTCAAACGTCAGTGTCTTGCGGCAGGCACCGATAAAGCCCTTCAGTTTAGAGTGACTGCTGATGGCAAGCAGACAATGTCTCTGTGGGGGGCTTCAATTCCATGGAGAAGTCTATAAGCAGCAAAGTACATGCTACAGCAAACTGCTCCAAGGTGAAGAAAATTGCTTCTCTCAAACCCTTGGTCCCCCAGGGGCATACGCAAAGAAGGGGCTGCTGTCACGCCCTCATCAGCACATTTTGTTCTACACCAGCACTCTCCGGAAGAGTTCGGGGAGTGGAAGCTGAGTGGGCGCCCAGCGTAGCTCTGGAAGGGCTCTCAGCCTGGATTATTCAGGAGGATAAAGCGGAGGATGGGAATGAGCTTGGGCAGGAACCATTGCGTGGCATTCTCTGGCCTTGTGTGCAGGAGGTCAGGCTAGCTGCTGTCATGGTCCCCTCTCGCTTTCCAGTCTATTGAACACCGCTCTGCATCTGCCTGGGATGGCGTTCGTACAGGTGACCAGGAATTTGGGAGCAGCTCCAAGGCAATGACCCAGGATATGAGGCAAATCAAGGCCTGGGGTCTCCTCTGGTGGGCCAGCAACATGGCTTTTGTTTTGTTAGACGTCTGGCGCTCCCTTCCCGCCCTGCATAGATTCCTCCCTCCTTGAGACATCCTAGGGCCAGAGAGCAGGAGCTAGGCAGCAGTGTGGGCAGACAAACCACTCTCCGCATTATCTGCACTGCCATTTAAACAAACATCACTTGTTAGTCAGCTCGGAGATAAAAGCCTGCCAAGGACACACACGGTGGGATGTGCCTGGAGCTGCCCTTGCCCACTCTTTCTCTTCCCCCCCCCCTTTGGGCGCCTCTGCTGCCTCCCCAGGCACTTGCGTTCTAGACTCTCTGCATGAGAAACGCTCCCCTCCCCGGGAGGAGAGCAGGAGCTCGCAGCTTGGCAGCGCTCTGATTTGAATCCAATTGGGGACGCGGGAGTGGGGAGCTGAAGTACAGCGTGTGAGGGAATCAAGTGGAGTGGCTTTTCTGAAGGTGGTAATAGCGCAATTAATTGAAAAGCCATTAGAGCTCTCCTTCTCCTCCCCCTCCCCTTCCTCGCTCACTCGCTTGCTGTCCTCCTCCACTTCCACCTCCTTTCCTTCTCCCTCTCTCTGCTCCTCCTTCTCCCTCACTCGCTTCTGAAGAAGCAGCTGTGTCTTAAGATTGCTTGGTATTTTTGCATGGTTAAATCATCTTCCTTTCCCTTTTAACCCTTCCGTGTCAACCACAAGGGGAAAGTATTCCGATCTGCCTAAACTGACCCTTCCTCAGCAGGCTTTGCAAGACTCTCCGAGCCCCAGTTCAGTCCCTGATTCCCACCTTTCTTGGCGTGCATGCAACTCATTGAGGCTGCTTTTAAGTGCTCTAGCTTGGGGGCTCTCAAACTTTTTTGTGCTGGGCCCTCCTTTGAAAATATTTCAGGCTGTGACAACCCCCGCTCACCCACCCCCCTCGTGGTGCTGGACGTAGCTTTTGCAGCATCCGTGCGGATCCCTACAGAGCTCAGTAACCAGACCAGGCCACCCTTACTTCTGCGCTGCTGCTGGCGGCGGCGCTGCCTTCAGAGCTGGGCAGTAGATCAGCAGCCGCTGCTTTCTGGCTGCCCAGCTCTGAAGGCAAGGAAAAAGGATGACCAAAAGAGAGGTCACGTTTGGGAAAACCCAGATCTATGGTAACCCTATTTTTGGTGATCGAGTGACCCCCCCCTAAATAGGCTTGTAATCTCCTTTTGGGTCGGGACCCCCAGTTTGAGAACCGCTGCGAGTCTAGATGGTAACGCTGCTGAAATTCAAAGACTGGCACAGAGGGCAGGAGGCTGAAGCACAGCCCTGGCAGAGGGGAGACCTGGGTTCTCTTCCTGTGACCTGGAGCAAGTGGCAGAACCATCTGTACCATGAGGATGTAGGGACAGAGACCCTCCTGCAAAGTGCTGCGGGCAGTGGGGGTTGAGAGCATTCAGCACCATGTCAGAGCAGGGCCACACTATTTAATTCATGGGGTGAAGAGCAGAACTGGATCAAAAGTGGAACCATCGAGCCAAGACCTCAAAGGCCCCCCGCCCCCCAAAAAAGTGTTTTTATTTTTCTTCCTGCTTGTTTTGTTATGTTAGAGTGGTGAAGACATGTATTTTGCGGAAAAAGTGTTGGAGGACTTTAGAACGGATGGATTTGTGACATCACAACTTACAGATCTGAGCAACTAAGCAGGGGAAAGGTTTCTAGCCAGCCAGATTAAAATTCGGTATTTTAAAAAATACCTGTTTAACTCAAACACTTTAGAAACTCTTGGGAGAAATATGCTCTTGGTGAAAGGATCAGCACTCTGCCTTTTCAGCTAAGGGCTGAGGAAGCTCCCATTCCAGTTCTCATCTCCTCCAAAGAGTCCTCTAGCACATCAGTGAAGATAACACCTTACTTCTGATATTCGTAGGAATACAAACCACACATCCCTTTGAAGCCTTCTTTATGCCTGCCCACTATGATTTATAAACTTTTTCCTTGGTAGCTGACCTTTAAGGTAAAGACAGCCCCCGCCTCCACCCCTATCAGAGAAATAACAGCCTCAAACTCCCAGCCACCCAAGAGGCAGGATTCAGAGTCAGCAGCTTGATCCAAGGCTTGCTCTGCTGCTATGGAGAAACTGCCTATTCCAGCACTGCCGTTCAGTGCTATAAAGCAACTGCTGCCCGTCTGTCCTGTCCTCTCTCCTCAACGGCACATGCGCATACTGGCTCCATCGCACGGCTGTCGAGATGCAGTCCCTATCTCTCGTGAGATTTAAACAAACAAAAATTCCAAGGGCAAACACACCGCTCCCCACTGCAGTGGAATCTGGGCCAGATGGCCCCCTGGGAATAAAGCTCAGTGGCTTCTTTCTACCAGGGTGGTTTTGGGAAGCTCTCCCAGGAGGAATCGTCGAGGAACTGAACCCATTTAGTTTGCATTATTTGACTCATTCATTTTGAAAGGAGGTTTGGCCCTCCAAGTGCACCCACTTTGCTTGTCTTATATCCACAAATGATGCTCAGCAGCCTAATAAAGCAGGCACCTAAAAAAATTAGGTCCTAGGCCGAATGAGGCATCATCTCTCACTAAACCTTGGAACTATGCTGTTGCCAGGGGAACTCTGCAATACCTGTCTGTCTGGAGAATCAGATGCAGTTGCCATGGCAACATCATCCTGTCTTTCCAGGGACTGTCCTAACATGGAAACTGCAGTTTCCACGGTAACCTTTTTGCCCCAGTTAATTCTAACCATGTTGTGTGGCTTAATTTGCTTTTAATATTTATATTTTAGACTTTTGGGACCCTCTTAGCAAGTGGCGTGCTGTTTTCCACTGGACTGCAGTTTCCAGAGCCGCAGAGTCAGGGCGTTAGAGAGTTGCAAGTAGCAGCAGAGGAAGGTGTTTGGGAAGCAGTTGCCTGGGCAACAGAAACAGGGCGTTCCAGAGGTGGTTGCTATGGGGACCTGGATGCTGACGAAGGCTTGTGAGGCTGAGAAGACAAATTGCCCTCATCATTATCTCCGGGCTTGTCAATCAAACGCATTCCCTTATTTACCTCGGAGAGGAGAGAGAACTAGGAGCAAAAAGAGACTGAGGGAACGAGAGGAGAGGCGCTTGTCCAAAACTCCACGCTGGTGAGGGAGCATCACCATCCAGGATGGCAACCATCACCTGCACCCGCTTCAGCGAGGAATATCAGCTCTTTGAAGAACTGGGCAAGTAAGTTGGAGACGGCAGGGCTCGGAATGTGGTGGTGCCGCATCAGCAGCGAGAGAGGCTTTGGCAGCGGGGGTGGGGGGAAATTAACGGACATGGGAACAGCTGGGATTCTGGAGGAAAGAAAAGGCAACGGAGTGAACCATAAAAATCAAACTCACAAGGGAGCGGGGTCACGCAAACTGTCAAGAGAGTGGAAGGGGTAGGACCGCAGAGCCAGAGACCAGGGAAACAGCCCCTGACTCTCCCTGCTTTGTTCCCCCAGAATTAACGCGCTGGCACATAAAACCAGGTTCCCTTGTCCTCTGCTTTTGTAAGGAAAGGGGATCAGCCTGGGAAAGGCTAAGGGTGGCTCAAGCATCCAGGGCTGGGTGTGTGAATGGCTTGCATTGTGCACACTTCGGGGGCTGCTGCTTGTAGCTCTGAGCTGCCTCTGCAAAAGGGGGCAACTGCGAAATGACCCTCGCTTAAGAAAGCAAACCCCCAAAGCGATGCTGCTAATTCTGCCTGGAAACTTGTCCAGCTGCGTCAAGGGAGATGAAGGATCTGATCTGGGCAGCTGTCTGAGTTCTCGTTCCGTTGTGTGTTGCGCTAAGTTTTTTTTATTTTTTTTTTATTGGGAGATGCTCTGTGCTGGATTTCACAGGGCTTGGCTTGCCAGCAGGAAACAACTTGCCGGTGATGACTGTCTCCCAGGAGAACTGGGGTTTAGAAATTCATGGAAGAATCCAGGACAGCAGCCACCCCCTCATCCAGCTTCTGTGCTGTCCTGATTAGCTTGGAGTAGTTAGACACCTCTTCTGGGTAGCACTACTCCTAATTCCTTGGACAGGAACCTGTGTGCCAAGGAGCCCAACAGAGTCAGTGGAAAGCGAGGCTGACAGTTGGGTTTCATGAGATTGTCATGTATAGAGTGGGCTGTGTCTGGTTTTGCATGTCTGGGTATTCCTCTGCATGCATATGTGTAAAGGTCTGTCTTGCCTTGTGCATGCACACATAGGTATGTATTAGTGTGCATTGTAGGATTGATCCTGCAGGGTGCTGCGCATTCCAGTGAGGTACAGAATGTCTTCTGCTCCCATGGAAGTCTGTAGGAATTCAGAGTGCTTAGCACTTGGCAGGATGGAGCCTTATGCATCTATCCTGGGGTGCGACTGCCCGTTGGTGTGCATTTTGTGTGAGTGCCCTCGCGCATGGAGCCATCTAAATGTGTGTGTGTATAAGGGGGTGCATCTTTTTGAGTGTGAATTTTGTACATGTTTGTATGCATCCATTTGAATTTGTGTGTGAATTTTGTGCACACAATTACGTCCATCTCTGGATGTATACATGTGCATATGGTTTTGTTTGGCTGTTTGAGTCTGCATGTGCATCTTGTGTACAATTGTGTGCATCTGTTTTGAATGTGAAGTTGTACCTATTTGTTCCAGTACATACATCATGGCCTGCATGCACATATGTGTTTTGTATGGCGTTAAATGTGTGTGTGCACAGGTGGGTGTTGGGTTTGTCTGTGACTGTGTGCAGGCAGGTGGGGATACAAAACTGGGGGCGAGGATGGAGAAATCAAGAGAGGCGGTTGCTTTCTTCTGGACTGAAAGTGACTAGTATTTCCTGTGCAAAAGAGAAGGGGAGGACAGAATGGGCCAAATTGGCTGCTCGCTGAAGCTGGTGCAACTCCAGGAAAGTCCGTGTCTAGCTGCTCTGGGATGTGCCTGTGTACCTAGATGGCTTGTGAGGTGCACAACACACTGTGTTTATTTTTCACCAATGTTTGGTGACTGCGTCACTCCTGGGCGATTGTGATTCAGACCGACGTGAAGCACTGAGTCGGTGACCAGGTCTGTGCGATAAATGGAGATAAAGCTGGTGGGTCAGCCTGAGAGGGGCAAGCTATTCTTTCCCCTCAGACACCTGCTCTGAACCTGTTTCTTCCAGAGGCTTCTCATCTCTTCGCTCGTGCTGCTGCGTGGTGGCGGCGCGGTGAGGGGCGGGAGGGACTGCAACCGTGTGAAGTGTTCTCAGGTGCTGCTGGCATGGCTGGAGGGGACAAGGAATAAAACTGGGTACATGGCACAGCAAGGATGGTTATAAATGGCATGGGGGTGCACAGAAAAGGTAGGGATGGGGTGTGACATAGGAAGTGTGGGGATAATAGGGGCAGGATGGGATATAAGATGCATACGATAGAACTCTGCATGGGCACATGCCTTATACACAAGCCCTAGAGCATGTGTCCTCCACAGTCTCTCGAGTAAATAAGGCACATTTTCTAGTGTTACACGGAGAAGGTTTTATTTATTATTTAATGGTATTAACATTTTGTGTTTGTGTATCACCCTCCATCCTGACGGATCCCAAAGCTCTTCACAGATTCACACAACGCTGCTGCAAAGCAGCTGCCTCTGGGGAAGGGTAGGCAGCAGCCAAACATTGCACAGGCAGACCCCCAGCATAGCCGTGTTTACAGGAGAGACTGTAGCCTAGGACAATATGGCAAGCCTCTCCCTTCATGGAAAGGACAATTGGATCGTTCATATCTTTTAGTCTTGATCTTCAGATGTGAACGTCCGTTGGGATCCAAGCCCAAGTCAGCTGGTTTTGTACTCTGCTGTAATGCTGGACCAGAGGCATTTTCAATGGATGCGTTTTCCCAAATCCAAAAATAAACCAATAACATTCACATGCGGCAGATAGGACCTTGGCTTTTCACGGCTCCTCCAAGTCTCTTCGCGTTGGATAGATGACAGACTGAGCCAGCCCTGCTAGGATCTGAACCCATGGTTCTAAGGGGGCCATGTTCCTGCCAGCACCCCAGCCTGTCCTTTCACTGAGTAGATGGGAAGGTTCCCCCTTGGTACTGCTCATGTTGAGAATTGATCCCACTGAAGGGAGGTAGTTCAGAGGCAGGCTGGACCCTATCCTTCACTCACCCAGTGTTCTTTGTTTGGTGTGTTGAAGAGATCTAGTTTACTCCAGAAAGGACTATAACTTGTGTGTGAACTCAAAGGGGGTGGAGGTTGGGGCGCAGCTGCATCTCTGGGGTATGCTCCTAAGTGCATTGTGGGCCTCGCTGTCTTGTCAGCCCAGTAAGTCACAACGTGCAGACTAGAGCTATGGGGACTTTTCCATTGGAATGGTTTTCCAGTGGAAATTGCAGTTCCTGCAAAAAAATCAAATTTTTCTGTTGGGAAAATTACAATTTTGCCAGTTTCATTTGTCTGTTGGGAAAATTGAAATGAAATCAGGTCAGTTTGACCCAAATCAGAATGTTTTGTTGAACTGACCCGACATGTTTCATTTTGATTCAGTTCAACAGAACATTAAACTGCACTTCCCTATAAGTGCATCATCTCCTGGGACTTGTAATTCATGCCCCCATTCTCTCCTATGGGCTGGGCTCCCTGGAGTATTACATCTCCCATAATGCAGCATGAACTCCTCTTGGTTCCTGCTGCATGGTGCATCATGGGAGATGGAGTCTTGCCAGGGAGCCTGGCCGATAGGGGAGAATTGGAGCATCCAGGTCCAGAACTACCACAATGGAGCAAAACAGTTTAATGTTGAACTGACCCATAATGCTTCATTTTGAGTCAGTTCAACAAACCAAAATGAATATTTCAATTTCAGGAACACCAAAGGGAAACGTTTCAACATTTCTGAATCACAATTAATTTTTGTCCCAATTTGAGATGAAAACAAATGTTGAAATATTGGACTTTCATGTGGGATGGAAATTCTGAATTTTGCTCAGCTTCAGCGCTGACTCTGGGAGAGCTGCATTCATCTCTTATCCTGGCTGGGAGCTCTGGAGATGTGAGCGCTGCCTCTAGAGGAAGGAGAAGGAATCTCTTCACGTGGTCGTCTGTCCCACGGTCATGACAGACTCTGGTGGGAGCTACATCCAAAGCAAGGGTCCTCAATGTGCAGCTCTCTTCTTGTGGGGAGGGGGTCAGAATCCAGGAAGGACTCAAAGGTCTCCAAGGAGCTAAAAAGCTTGGATTTCCTGGGCCACCTCTTCAGTTTCATGTCATTGCCCTGAAGCTGCTGGTACATGAATGATGCAGAGACGACAGTGCACTCTGAGGGCTAGAGGTTACGCTGCTGTCTGGGGCTTGGTCTCCCACTCCCCAAGCGCAGGGAGCTGGGCGTGCTGCAGGTCCTGAGCCAGGCTGTGGGGAGACGAGTCGGAGGATGGGGGTGGTGTTCCTTTGGACTGACCAGTGCGGAGGACTGATAACAGAACACTGACGCCCTTTCCTAGCAGCCCAAGGATAATGGTGTTGAAGGGAACCCTCTATGCAGGGGGCCAGATCATGGTAGCTGGTTAATTTGATGGCCAAGAACAGCAGTTGTTGTTACTCCTGCTAAGGGAGGGGTAACCAAATCTAGGGTGTAAGAGGATTACCGTTGGAGTTGAGAAGGAATTCCCCCTTCTCCATGGAAAATATTACACAGTTGTCTAGGTGCATTATGGGGGTTTCCCCATCTCCCTGAGAAGTATCAGGCATCGATCATTGAGATAACAGGTGAAGGACCCTGGTTTCTATCTGGATGTCTCACCTTAAACAGCGCACTGGTGTGTCTTGGCGCTTTCATCTCTCCGCTCAGCCTTGGCTGTAGAGTTCATGTCCTGAGCACGTCTCCTGCCAGCCAGACGAGCCCTTGTTTGTATAGGAGGGCGCCACCCAAGGGAAAGCTGCAGCATGGTCTGCGTGAGGCTCAGAGAGACTTTGTGGTCTGAGGGCTGGGCATGGCCAGAAGTAGAGAGGGGCAGGAGGTGGAAATTGGCTTGACAAAGACATCATTGTCTCGGGGGCATTTTCTGGTGCTGCTGGATCAGTCCATTTGAAACATCCAAAGATCTCCCAGTCGGAGGAGGAAGCATTTCCAGAGTCTGTCTTCCTCCCAGCATGGCTGAGCTCCCAGCCTCCCTCCCAGGAATGAAAGACAAAACCCGGCTCCTCCTGGAAGAACCAGACTCCAGGGCGGCCTTGCCATCTTGCCTGGAGAAATGAGAACCTTGCGTTCTCCATCTGCGGGTCGCCGTAGGGATCGCTAACTCTATCTGCCCCGAGGAGGCTGGGGAAGAAAACAAGCGGCTGAGGAACAAGAGGAGCATACAGTTGAGGAGTGGGGGGGAGAGGAGGCAGTCGGCGAGGGAGGGAACTGGAGTGAGACAAATAGAAGGAATGCCTCCTTCTGGCTCCGGGCTCCTCTCAGCTCTTTGAGTCCGCCCCCATGGCAGGTGACGGGAGGGGCTGGAGGAAATTATCATGCAGCACTGTATAATCAGCGGCTTCACTCTCAGAGCTGCAGGAGAAGACGACTTTATTTAAAAAAAAAAAAAAGCACCCCACCCACCCTCTTCTTTCTAGAAAGGAGAGAAATCCTTGAACTGACTGGGAGGAGGAGGAGGTGCAGAAGGGAGGCAGCATCGCAGGCTGGTGCTGGCAGGGAAGGTGTGAAACACGGAGACGCAGAGTGTCCTTGTGTCAGAGTGACTGCTCATGAAGCCAGGTCCTGCAAGCTGCCAGGGCGGAGGAGGCCACGAGCTGCCTGCCGTCTGCTGGCGTAGGGATGGTCTAATGGCAATTGGCACCCAGGGCTGGCCTGAGTGTTGTGTGGGGTGCAGGGCCGTGTGTGGCCTCCTGCTTTGCTTACACTTAAAGCTGACCCTACACGTTGTCTGCGAGGCTCGGGTAGCAGATGCAGGGCAGAACAGAGGGTGTGTGTGTTGGTGGCCTCACAGTGGAGGGGCTCCTACAGAAAGACCCAACTCTGGCTGGAGTGAGGGGAAATGGGAGTGCACTTGTGTCAGTGACACCCTCGGGTGATGGGTTCCAGTTGCCACCTCGAATCCCAGGACCAAGGAGATGCCACCCATCAAATATAGACAGGCTGCAGGGGGGAGATGGTGACACTTTCTCCTCCTCTACCAGAGGGACTGAACCCGTCAACGTGCACAAGTTGCTTCACAAGGGAAAGCCGGCCAGCTGCTGCTTGGACTGAGAGGAGAGAAGATGGAAGGTTACCAGCTACCTGAAGAGAGATTCTGGATTAAGAATGATTTTTGTTTAAGCAGAATCCCTTGTGCCAATTTCAGCCTGAATCTCACACCTCTGTGAAGATGAGTTCATGAAACAGGAGCAGTTCTTGCCTCCTGAAGCTAACTTGGAACAGTTTCTCCACCCTCCCTTAGACAGGGCCCAGATCCAAACCTCACCCGGGGTTTATTTATCAGACCCAAAACCTGCCCTAATAGATTTGGCAAAGATAACTGCTCCGTCCTCCCCTTCTACCATCACCTTGCTTACTCCCATGTCTATTCAAGACCTGTAGGGTTGGTGCCAGCACCACCAAACATATCAACAGGGCCGTAGCAACAAAGAACGTGGCCCCCTCCGAACGGTGGCCCCCTCCGAACAGATGTCCGGGCGGGGCCCCTTACAATGCAGAAACTAGAATGCGGTATTTATTTTGCCACTTTTAGGGGCCCCCTTCCTTGCGGGGCCCCCTCCGGTCGGAGGGTACGGAGGGCGCTCGCTACGCCTCTGCGTATCAAGATTGGGGCATCACAGATCAAGGGGGGCACATGGTGACCTGGGGGCCAGGGTGGTGTGCCGTGCTGGCAGTGTTCTGGGAACCAGCCCTGTTAGCAGGGGTTGAGGCTGCTGGGAGATGCCAAGTGAATCCGGCTGAGTCACTGCTGCAGGCGACTTGTTAACTCCACCCTTGATATAAGGGAGGTGGAAGTGGCTTGTTGGGGACGGAGGGGCTGGGCTGAACAGTCCTGAGGGAGGAGCCCTAGCAGCAGTAGCTGCCCAGCTGTGGGAGGAAGCTTGGGCTGGGACTCATTTTGAGTTACTTTGTTAACAAAACCTAATGTCAGGAAGGGAGGAAGCACTGGCCCTTGACAGCAGGTGGGGACTGTGCTTTGGCGCCGGATGGGAGAACTGGCTGCTCACAGGTGGAGATTTCCCTCCCTATGCTGCAATCTGTCCCCATTCCTGGCTAGCCCTGCCTCTAGGAAGGGGGTTTTGCTAGGAGCATGTGTGCAAGGCTGCGTTCCTGGTACCGTTGAGCTGCTCACCGACCCTCCACCCCCAAAATCCTGTGTGAGGGAAACATCAGGGGCGAGACATCCCCTGCGTGTGGGCAGCTGCGGCGAGGGGAGCAGCTGGGAGTGATATGTGGGGAACGGATGGGTGTGAGCCCTGTTTGTGGTGGGCTGGGGGGGACTGAGAGTGACTGTCCCCCAGTTGTGGGAGCTGGGCAGGGAGGGACATTCTGTATTTGTGGGGAGCAGGGGGCACTGGCCCCTGGCTGTGGGAGCTGGAGTGTGTCCAGGCAGTACAGCACACTATAAGTTGGCAGGGAGTGGGGGTGGGGACACCCCGGGTCCATGGGAGCTGGGGAAGGCAGTTCATATGGAATCGCATTGTCAGAGGGGCTGCCCTGGGGGGTCAGGCCAAGGGACCTGAGCATTGCTTCCCTGGGAGCTATTTGCTGCAACCAGCCTGTCTCTCAAGCAGCCAACAAGTGGCAGGAGAGAAGCTCTCCAAGCTCAGCACCACATTCTGCCACGCCTGGAGTTGTGCCCCTGTCCTGCGGCAACAGGTGCTTGTTCTGCTTCAGGCCTCGGACTGATGCCTAGACTCTGCTGAGTTTGCTGCCCAGCGAGCAGCCAGCATTGGCCCTGGCTTGGTTCATTGTCCTGTGTTTAAAGGTTGTGTGTGTGATCAGCAGGAGCCAGGAAGGCAGTGGGGCTGGGCTGGTAAATACAAGGAGGGGAAGCACTGAAAAGTAAATACATGCTTCCTCTCTAGCTGCGCACATGTTTCAATGCATGTACGGATCCATGCACCCACTCACCCACCCACACGCAGACTGAAATATTGCCACTCTCAATCCCCCTGCAGCACGCAGCCCGTGAATGCTCCCTGCAGCATGCACACAGAGGTCCTCTGTATATTTCCTCCAGCACAAGCACATTGCAAACCTCCCCTGCAGCCTTTGCACAAAGGACCCTCTGAATACCTGACAACGCACGCTGTCCTTAAGAACACTCCATGCAACATGTGCGCACACAGGCCCTCTGAATGCCTCACAACGCGCAGTCCTGAAACTAACAAATCTCCCCATTGTTAACGAGCATCGGCACCCTGTACAGCTGAGCTGCTGCTGACCATGGTTCTTGGGTTCAGCAGTTGGGTGCTGTCTACGCTTACAGTTCAATTTAAAGCAGCAACCAGTGCCAGCAATGGGTAACCTCCCTGCTGCAGCCAAGACTTGTGAAAATATCATGCAACATACACGCCGATTCCCTCTGAGCAACCGCATGCTGACCGCATGCGTGCCTTGTGCAGCGCGCCTGCAGAGCCAACCTGGATATTGCCCATAATGCGTCCTTTCGACTCACACACGTGTGCAAACACACACACACCCTGTAAAGCACCCATCCAAATGAAACACACACATACCTGCTCCCTGTGCCATACACACAGGTACTGTTAGTCTAGACAAATGTTGACCTACACGTAGCCACACCTTTGTGCGAGGCTGTCCCACATGGCTCCGTCCACAGCTGCGGCACTCGCTGCTTTTCTAACAGTTTCAGCAAAGCTCTGTCAATGTACCTCAGCGCTGACCGGCAACAGCCCCAGCTGATACTCCAGTCCAGCTCTCCTAGTGCACCTACACCACCCCCTGCTCGTCCAGTCTATTCCAAGGTTCTGAATTGACCGTATCAACACAAGAAAGGGACTTGGGCATCACTGCAGACAGCTCCGTGGGGACAATTTCTCGGTATGCAGCTATGGTCAAAAAGCCAACAAGACATTAGGCTGCATAAGGGATGGGATGGAGAGTAATCCGAAGAATATTATAATGCCCTTATAGAAAACAATGGTATGGCCTCTTTTGGGATGCAGTCCTGGTCACACCATCTCAAAAAGGATATTGCATAACTAAGGGGTTTTGGAGAAGGGAGACAAGAATGATCAAGGCAGAGAAAAGTCTCCGAGAAGGAGAGATTGAAAAGATTGGGATTGTTTACCTTACAAAGGAGATGAATAAAAGGGGATGTGATAAAAGTATATCTAATAATGAATGGTCCAGCGATGGTAGATCAGAAACTTCTGTTCTCCCTGACTCATAACACAAGAATAAGGGGCCATTCAATTAAATTAAAAGACGAGAAATTCAAAACTAATCAAAGGAAATATTTTTCACAAAATGTATAAGTAGACTGTGGAACTCATTGCCAGGGTTCTTAAGTTGTCTCCTGAGGCATCTTTACCTCAGGTCTGATCCAGTTTAGCAATTCTTCCCTTCCTACACTCAGTCCCAGATTCTCCTAAGCAGAGAGACCCTCTGTAACGTGGCAGTTTTGTGACATTGATAAAGATTCGCTAAGGACTCAGCGGAGCCCTGCAGACTCATTTCACTTATTACTTAAGCCAAATTGAAACTCACTGTTCTTGTGATGAAAGGCCAGTGCTGTATTCCTCCTGCTGCCCTCTCTGGCCTCTTCTTAATTCATCACATGGGATTTCTGTGATCTATTACAAAGACAAGGAAGAGCTGAACAATCAAGTGTGTTAAAACTTGTGTTGGAGGAATGTTCCTGCCCCAGTGAAGCAGACGGATACATTTCCAGCTTCCTGCATTGTGGTCTTCTGAGGTTTCCTGACACGTCCTCTTTCTGGATTGTTTATTTGAATTGAAATGAATTAATTCCTTTATTTATTTAGACAGTGAAAATTTACAGGATTTATAGCAATCCAGTCCACAATGTATCGGCAGCTTCCTGCTGAGCCATTCAGGAACCATGGGGGACCTCTGGCTGCTCCCAGGGTATAGAAAAGGGCCAGGTATCAGAGTGTGAACTCTGTCTCCCATAGATCTCAGAGCATGGGCTTTCCGTCCATCCTTAGATATCAGGGCATGATCTCAAGGCCCTTAGCAAGAACTGAAATCAGCAGGAGTTGAGGGCACTCTCACTAGCGCCAATCCCAATTAGTTGGGCCAAAAATCATTGGACCTCAACAAGCAGGAGATTGAAAAAAAAAAACCAAGCAATCTTGGGTCTTTGCCTTCTGGTGTCTGAGCCTTTATGTCGCATTCAGGCCATGTTTTCTAGCTTTTCTCCACACCCACAAGGGCTAGACACTTCCTTATTGTTTTCAAATGAAAGCTGAGATTTTCAAGAATGAGCCCAAATCCAGATATCGGGGCTGAGATGGTTGGCCCCCCCAAATATATGATTCCCAATAAAATCATGAGCGTCGGCAGCAGTGGATGGCATCCTTAGCCCTATTTGCATGGCATTAGCACCCCTAGTCCAAAGGAGCCCCATTGGGCTGGGTGCTGGGCAAACACCTAGGAAGAGACAACCCCCGCCCCAAAGCGCTCGCAGTCTAAATTAAGGTAAGACGTGTTCCGCAGGTGTAATTAACCAAAGAGCAGCCGTGGAGGAGGGAGGATGTGGGTGACAGTGACAGATGGACGGTTATGTAGACTCTGACTCGCTATGGAGATTTTACCAGGCATCGGAGCACTGATTTCTTTCCATCCAGGTACCAGAGCGTGGGATTCTGATGTGGAGACAGGCTCAGCGAACGGTGCCCAAATCCCCCACTTCCAGGAAGGCAGGCTCAGCGACGGTGCCCAAATCCCCCACTTCCAGGAAGGCAGGCATGATGAATGTAAGGGGACTGTTGTCTCCTTACTAACATTGAGTGGGGGGCGTTTTGGTTGGCTAGCTCCCAGCACTAAAAGAAAGGGAAAAGGTCAATGAGAAATCAGGACCCTGAGACTGACAGTCCCCAGGAACAATGGGGAGAGGCCAATGCTCCAGGTCAGCCTGATTGACAGGGCGGGCAGGTTAATCAGGGAGTGAGGAGGCCAGGGTGGGTCTCATCCTCCGTGTGAGATGGAATTGCCTCAGGAGAAAGCAGGGGCCCAAGCTGAGCTGGGGAGCAGAGCTGGGCCAGATCCAGAGGGGCCAGAAAGGCAGACCTGTCCTGGGAGCAGAGCTGTAGCAACCAGAGCCAGAGAGGCCAGAGAAGCAGCCCAGGGAGCTGGAGGCAGAGCAGTAGCAGCAGCCGTGCTGAGGCAGTGTGGAGCTGGAGCTGGGGCTGGAGCAGTCCGGAGCTGGGTGCGGTGAGCAGCTGGGGAGAGTGAGGAGGACCCTGGGCAGCGGGCCCAGCACAGGGAGACACCTCAGCCAAGAGGCTCTGCAGGCCAGACTTGGGGGGGATCATAACCCCGACCGGGCAGGGGCGACGCTGGGAAGAAGGGTCCTGCCACCTAGAGCCTGAGAGCGTGTGGCCACCGCCAGAGCAAGTGTCCAACCCGCAGCGTCTCTGCAGCACAGCCAGGGCCTGAGAAGGAGCCTGGGACCTACAAGGAACAGTCTGTGAACTGCCCTGACGTTCCAGAGACACTGTTTGTGATGTTCCCGGCCACAGAGCGGGGTGATGTGTTTCCTTTAACCTTTCCCATGTTTCCTTATTCTTTTTTAAACTAACTGCTGATTAAATAACTTGTATTTGCTTTAAATCATATGAAATGATCAGTGGGTCAGGGAGGTGCCCAGTGCAGAGAGAGTACCCCGGAGTGGGGACACCCTAGCCCCCGTCCTGGGTGATCACAGCAAGGTTGGGGGTCGAGCCCCTCAGGAATCCTGGGCCCAGCCTTGTCAGGGTTACAAGGACTCTGCCAGACAGGAGAGTGCAAGGGGAGTCCTCAAGGGCAGGGAGGCCTCTGGGTAAAGGAAGTGGGAGCGAGGACTCAGATCCTTCCGCTAGCCCATTTCACCAGGGTAGTGCAGAAGCCAGGAAAGTTCCCCACAATAGCAGGACCATTCCCCCGCTTACATGAAGACAAATGCACACAGGGAGCCTCAAGGGCCCAGAATGGATGGGTGGCCCCTCAGTGGAGAAACAGGAATGAAATGCAACATTTACTCCTCTCTCTCTCTCCCCTGCCCCCCACATTCCAGCTAAACCCCTTGCTCTCCAGGCTCCAGGGATATGAATAGTTCAGATCTTACAGAGGCCAAGAATAAATCTCAGGCTCCCACCGGACAGAGTGGCAGGGAAAGTTCCCGTTTGGCTTTCTCGTCTGTCAAACCCCTCCAGAAGAGTCTCCTGTGGCTAGCCCCGCTGGCTGCCGCCACGTGACCCTGAGCAGTGCTTTCCAGCAGGGGCTCCGGGCGCGTGGGTTGGCTTCTCCATTGGGATTTCAATAAGTTCTTTACTGCAGCTTCTTGCACCCCGTTGCTTCCCCATTTCACTAAAGATTCATATTCAAACCCAAATTGCCTACCTCCTCCCGCCCCCACCGGGAAAATCAATTGTTCATCATTGCTCAGCAGAGCGCCTGTTTCCTGGTTTTATTCCTTTCCCATTTATGGGGGGAGTGGAGGGAAGGAAGGGGGGCAGGAGGGGGAATTGCTTTTGATTGTTGTTTGACTGATTTGAATGGCTCTGGCAGAAAGATCAATGAATGCAGAGTCCTAGCTCCTGTTTAGCAGGCCTGGTGTGGGTGGGCTCTGCCTGGCCTTGCAGCTCGGAAACATGGGCTCAAATCTGGAGTGAGGTCCTAAACTGCAATGAGTTTGTTGGTCTCAGCTGGGTCAGTGTTCCAAAACCACACCGCGGAATCTGGTGCAGACTCAGGACTGAGCTGTTAGGGAGGATGCTGGTCGTTGCATCCCACACAGAGGAGATGCCGCTCAGGTGATGATTCAGGGAGATGCTGTTTCAGTTTTCTGATGGACTTCGGTTTCCAACGTTGCTTTGCTCATTGCTTCAGGGGACAGTGGGGTCAGTGCCTTGGGAAAGCTCTTGGAGCGCTGAGCTCTGTGGTCCCTTTGAGTGGAGGCAGGAAGGGGAGAATGCCATGTGGATCTGTCCAATTCTCGGCAAAGGAGAGGGAACTCCCCTCTCCTATCACCTCCTTGGGCGCAGAACATTGTCCAAGCTGTTAGTGAACTGTGGCAGCCAGGGTAAGATAGTCATTTGTCGAACTCTTCAGCACATCTCCAGGCTGGTGGCTTCCATTCACTATGTTCCAAATATACCTGGGTCACCCTGTTTACGGATGGGCTTTTTCCTGGAGGAGACGGGGCTCAGTGATGCTGGGAACTAGTGCATTAACCTTTTGTAACCCACCGGTGAGTGTGTGTGGCAGGTCCCCTCTGTGCCAATCCACAGAGAGTACAAGTTGTTACAGCTCCCAGCTAAGATCTGGGTTCAGAATCCGCTTGGACCGCAAGTGCAATGAAATTGGCAGGTTTCCTTCTGTTGCCAAGTGGACATAGATACACCTCATAAAAGTACCACACAGTCTGGCACCACTCAACATGCTATGCCTCTGCTCTGGAGCGACCCAGGGTGGGAATGGTAGAGGATGCTGCAAGTCAGACCGAGTGTGATGGAAGGCACCCAGGGTTGAAATACCCGATATATGCTCAGTCACACACTCGTATGATCCCCCCAAATACACGTGCATGATCCTGAGATGCATGTGCTCACTAGTCACCTGCATGCTCCCAAGAAACACACACGTTCATTACTCACTTGTGATCTGAAGATCTATGACCCACAATTCACCCCAGACATGCATTCACCAAGCGGAGGCACCCACATGTGCCCAAGTGTTCCTGAGACACACACACGCCAACCTGCCCATGTGTTCCCAAGATGCCATACGTAGATTCCTCCACCTGGCCCTGAGATGCACGTGTGATTCCAAGACACACGCTCACTCACGGAGTGATCCCAACACACATTTACTCATTCATCCATCATCTTAAAATACCCTGCGAGCTGCTGCTTGTAATAGATGCTTCTCCGTGAGTGGATTCTGAGCGTTTGCGAGTGGAAGGGGCTTCTTGTGCCATAAATTCCCTGTTGCTGATCTGGGTTTTTGATACCATGTTTGCATCTGCCTATGTGTATTATTACAGTAATTTTACAGTAGAAAGCACAATCAAAAGACAAAAAAGCAGCCGCAATTAGTTTGTGAATAAAAGCCACTTTCATTTCTGTTACCCCTTCCTAAGTCAATATTATTGACAAAGGTTGCAATCTGTAGTGCGAGATGTTTGATAAGACAGAAGGTGCTTTCCACCAATCAAAGATCGGCCTGTTTGGGAGAGAAGAAAATGTGAAAAAAGCCAAGTGAATGTGCTTGATTTTGAGCTTTCCAGCAAACCAGGTAAAAGAGGGGAGATAAACTGGTTGTTTTGCTAATACTGAATTGCTTGTCTCAGAGCCTGTGATACATGAAGGCGGGGGGGGGGGGGGGGAGTGGTAGTTTCCTTTGATGGACACCCAGCCAGCCAGTTAACTGTAAAATCCCTCTTGGTGTCTGTTCTCTGCTTGCTTTACCTGTAAAGGGTTAACAAGCCCACAGGTAAAAGAGAAGGAGTGTGCACCTGACCAAAAGAGCCAATGGGAAGGCTAGAACTTTTAAAATTGGGAAAGAAACTTTCCCTTTGTCTGTTGTTTGCTGGGCTGCAGGGACGGACCAGCAATGCTGTGTAAGACTTGAACCAGGTATGAAAATTCATCTTCCCTCCCTAGAAGGAATTATTTGGATAGGGAATGTTTAGTTAGACACAATCAGGTTGATTTTTTTATTTTGGCTTGTGGAGCACCTCTGTGCTAACCCTAGATGCTTTTGTTTGCTTGTAAACTTTTAAGCTGAACCCCCAAGAAAGCTATTTTGGGTGCTTGATTTTTGGAATTGCTCTTTTAAAATCTAGCAAAAGCCTAAGTTCCAGATGTATTTTCTTCCTTTTTGTTTTTAATAAAATTTACCTTTTTTAAGAACAGGATTTTTGGTGTCCTAAGAGGTTTGTGCACATGTTGTTTGATTAGCTGGTAGCCACAGCTAATTTCCTTTGTTTTCTTTCTCAGCTCTTCCCCGGAGGGGGGTGAAAGGGCTTGAGGGTCCCCACAGGGAGGAATTCCCAAGTGCGCCTTCCTGGGTCCAAGGGTTGTTTTTTTTCATTTGGGTGGTGGCAGCATTTACCAAGCCAAGGGCAGAGAAAAGCTCTAACCTTGGGAGTTTAATACAAGCCGGGAGTGGCCAGTATTAATTTTTAGAATCCTTGCGGGCCCCCACGTTCTGCACTCGGAGTGACAGAGTGGGGAGCCCTTGTCCCTGCCCTCCCAGAATCATCTCTCAGGATAGGAACGTTTTCATAACAGTCTTGCCCATGCCATCTAGCTCCGTTTGGACGGGATAATCAGTGGTTTGAGCATTGGCCTGCTAAACCCAGGGTTGTGAGTTCAATCCTTCAGGGGGCCATTTAGGGATCTGGGGCAAAAATCTGTCTGGGGATTGGTCTCGCTTTGAGCAGGGGGTTGGACTAGATGGTCTCCTGAGGTCCCTTCCATCCCTGATATTCTGTGATTCAATCACGTTAATTACCACTATTGAGTCTGTCCCTCCAGAACTCTCCTCCTTGTCCAGAGTTCATACATGTGTTTCTGTCTTCAAGTCTCCGATGCTGGCAGGTGCCGTGTGATGCTCCCGCTTTTCCTTTTGAGTCCAACCCCTTTCACTTTCTTTCTGGGCTCTTGTCTCCCACAGAGGTGCCTTCTCAATCGTCCGGAGATGCGTGAAGGTGCTGGCGGGACAGGAGTACGCAGCCAAGATCATAAACACCAAGAAGCTCACTGCCAGAGGTAAGTGCACTGAAGTCTTGTGACATACTTCCTGGGAGCAGGTGCCTTTCCACTGCCCTTGTCCACCTCACGCCTTCTCTGCTTGGACCAAGGTGAGCCTTAACCTTTAATAGCTCCTGCCTATTCTGCTCTGTGGGTGGGAACTGCAGGAAGGAAGAGAAATGGGCATGTTTTCCTGAACAGTCGACATGGAACCGAGGCCATGATGCGAGGGGGGACCCAGCCTGTGTTTGGATAAGGGGGGGGTTGCAGAGAAGAGAGGAAGAGCACAGAAAAGCCAGTTAGCTAAGCTAAGCTTTTACCTGCATGAAAAACATACCCTGAAATAGCCCCCCTGGCCTACTAACACTCCGTGGGCTTGGGCCTGTGAGGGGCTGTGTGCTCACAGCTCCCATTGACTCCAGTGGGAATGGGGGAGCATTCAGCGCCGGCCAGGATCGGGCCCTATATGCGGGGCTAATTCTGGAGCCTCATGTTGAAGGGTGGTGATGGCTTTTGTTCTCCCCTCCTCTGCAATCGTCGTCTCGCTTCAGTTTCTCTGAAGCGCGGTTCCCAGCCTCTTTCCTTCCCGGTGGCGAAGCAGCCGTCAGGCCTTGAGCAGTGATGCGTCCTGCTCGCTGCAGCTTGGGCCAGGAGTCTGTTGGCGTTTCTAGCCTGCTGAACTCAGAAACCAAGCCCCTCTCTGCACCCAGCGGGGCTGCTCCGTGTCAGTCTTTGCTAGGTGACCCCGTTCACACACAGGAGAGCCCCAAAGAGCAAAGGTGCCTCGACAGGTGAGAGGGGGAAGTGTGGCCGAGGAAGATTCAGTGGTAATGACAGAAGGAGACACAGAGCACAGATACAAACAGGAGAGCTATAACCAAGCAGCTATAGACTTCAACTTTGATTCCTCAATACTGTCCCAAGATGCCTTTCCCATGTCACTGGGGGCTGTGGTGGCCGTAGGGGTGGAGAGGTGCTCATTAGTGAACCTCCATTTTAAGCAGTAGTCACTACCGTGAAGGGGGTGGAGAAAGTGACTAGGGAAGTGTTATTTACCCCTTGCCCTAACAGCAGGAAGCAGGGCTCCCCCAATGAAATTCACAGGCAGCAGGTTTAAAACAAACATAAGGAAGCACTTCTTTCACACAGCGCACAATCAGCCTGTGGAACTCGTTGCCAGGGGGTGTTGTGAAGGCCAAAATATAACTGGGTTCAAAAAAGAACTAGATAAGTTCATGGCGGATCGGTCCTATTAGCCAATATGGCCAGGGATGCAACCCCAAGCTGGGACTGGACAACAGGGGATGGATCACTTGATAATTGCCCTGTTCTGTTCACTCTGTCTGAAGCATCTGGCATTGGCCACTGTCGGAAGACAGGCTCTCGGGCTAGCTGGGCCATTGGTCTGACCCAGTGTGGCCGTTCTTATTTTCTAACCAGCACCCTCAGGGGATCCTCTTCCACCTGGGGACTCTGCTACGACCCCTGGCCAGCCTGTGTCTGGCTGCCCCAAGTGAATCAGACACCAGGGGAGCAGCAACCATGCACTGACCGTAGACAGGTGCCACAGGCTGATGCCAATGACAAATAGAGTGAAAATATTAGGAGGATAGATATCCGCCCCTGCCCCCTCTCGCGAGCCCCTCTGTCCTCTCTATCCGAAAAGCCCTGAGAAACATGGCCGCCAGCAATGGAAAAAGAACTTATTTTCTTTTCCACCCGGGTCCTCTTTCCCAGTTCTCTTCAGAGGTGCCTGTCCCAGCCGCCTTGCTGCTTAGCCCCTGTAGCCTGCCATAGGCAATGGCTGTGCTTTGCAGAGAGGAAAACCTCTTCCCCAGAAGAGCGTGGCTCATTGCGTTTGGTCCCAGCTGCTGTTCCATGCAGTCCCCGCCGCCTTTCCTCCCCCCTCCTGCCGCCAGCCGCACACACGGCTGCACATTGCCTGCAAAAAGTTGCATAATTGATTGTTGCTGTTCTTGGCGGAACTGGCTGCGCCAAGGGATCGTCAGGGTCTCCGAGACCCAAAACTGTCAAGAACGATGTAGGAGCCATTTTTCTTCACAGCCATAACAACTTGTGAGTCCCTGACAATCTCCTGCTGCTCTGCACGGCTCTCTGGCCCTGAACGCAGACTGGGAGCAGACCTTCCACCTGGGTGAGCCTGGCAGCTTCACTGCACTGGAATGGTTTGCCCTGCTGCTGACCTGCTGTATTCAAAGGTTTTCATCCGTCTTCATCTTTTGTTTTCGCCTGCCCCAAGCTGAATAGGGCCACGCCATGGGGCCAGCTCTTCCATGGCATTTAGTGGCCCACTGTCACTTGTAAAGGTGTGGGACTGAAAGCATGAGCGACTGACATCCTATATGTATCCACGTGGCGACTGTGACTGGGGGCAGGTCGGCGCTGGGGCTGGGAAGTGTAACGTCCAGCTTGAGCAGACGTCCCCGCGCTAGCCCTGACTGAGCTAGCATGACCCAAAGGGAAGTATAGCCGCTGCAGCTAGCCCCCCCGAGTACCATCCTGTAGGGACGTCCTCCGGGCAGCCAGCCCCTGCTGCGGCTTGTGCTTCTATGTTCAGCGTACTTCAGCTCCAGTGTAGACATAACCTGTGAGTCAGCTTTGAGCTGGAGGGGCCGGGCTAGCTATAGGCCCAGGATGTGTCTGCTCTGCAATCACAGGGGGTGGGCGAAGCTCGCACAGACACACCCGGAGCCAGCTTTAATCTCGCTTGCTCTGGTACTGGACTGGGGAAGCCAGGGCAGAGCCCACGAGCAATCACCCAGCGTCCTGATCCGGCTCCTGCAGCCTACGCTGAAGTGTGTGCTGCTGCTGCTTCATTGCTACCGGTGCCTTGAGCTAGCCAGCTTAAAGCTAGCTGGGGTATGTCTACTGGAGCCGCAGTCACACCCCGTCACTGCAGTGTAGCCATCCCCAAATGTTTTAGGCAGGGCGCTGTAATGCTTCGGGGCTACACTCACTCTTTTGAAAGTACCCCTCAGTCCTCTTCCATGGCTGGCGAGCTGCTCACAGAAGAGCGAGCGCCTTCTCCAAAGCCCCGCTGCTTTGCAGGGTGGAGCGTCCTTCGTGGGAGTCATGAGGCCAGGTTCAGCAGTAACCAATGGAAGGGATTCGTTAGTGATGCTGCTGAACACAGACAGCCCCTGTGGTTCTCTTCCAGCCTGCCTAAAGCCAGTCTGCCCTGCCTAGTGTCACTACACAGAGGGGCTGAGATTTTCTAAAGGGGCTGATAATTTTGGTTGCCTCTATTTTTAGGTGCTCAACTTGAGATGCCTTAACAGGACTTGTTCACCGGGGGTCAGGCACTCAGCAATTATGAAAATCAGGCCCCTTTCAGGTATCTCAGGTTGAGTAGCCAAACACTGGGACAGCTCAAATCACTTGCCTCTTGTGAAAATCTTGGCCCTGGTCACCCAAAGTCCTAGCCTGGCCTAAGCAGTGATGGACGGGAGAGCTGGCCACACTGCATAGTGGAAGGTGCACTGTACAGTCTGGGGACGCAGGCATTGGCAAGGGTGCTGTGGCCTGGATCTCACACCTGGCAATGGAAGCCATGTTCCTGTCACGTTAGCAGCTGTGACTGGTCCATGGAGATGGGATAAAGGGAAATCTGCTGAGCTTTGATTCATTGGTTTCCATTTTTCTGATGGTCCAGCTTCCCCGATGGCAGAACAGCCTCTGGGACCAGACACCCCTAGAGGTGAGAGAGATTAGCTCTCCATGCCCCCTCCGTCCCTGCTCCCTGTTGTCACTATGTCAACCAAGTCCCAAACGGGGTGATGGTTTCTGTGAGGGGGACTAGACTGAGATTTCCAAATTATTTCAGAGGGGCCACAGCAACCACCAGGCTGGTCTGGCTTTAAGCTAATGACCTCTGGTTGCCCTCCAAACCTCACTTTATTCCCCGCTGGCCTACCAAAGACTCCATCGCAAAAGTCCCCTTCTTCTCCCAATGCAGTGCCATGGCTTTCCCCCTCCTCCAGTCTTGCTGCAATTCCTGCATCATATTCATACTCCTTTGTGCTCACCTTCAAAGCTCTCCTACATCTCCTCTTCCATTTCCTAATGCTCCCCCCCCCCATGAGCCCTCCCCCCGCTAACTCCACCGTGTTCCCATCATCTCCTCCCACGCGGACTTCACTGCCTTCTTCCACACCTCCACCCCACCCACCCTGGAACAGCCTAGTGACTTCACTCTCCTTCAGGCACTCCTATGTCTTGCTTCTTGGCCTGACCTTTCTCCAGTATCCTCCGCTCTGGAGCTCCCCTCTCACATGCCTACTGTAGTAGGGTTACTAAAAGTGAGAGGATGACTCAAATGACTGCAACCCGCCCCTCCCGCCCCGAGGCTTTTCAATGACAAGAAAGTTTTCTCGAGAGCTTTTATTCCCACTCTCCCTTGTGTTGCCACCTACCAGTCCCCTCTCCCCGACACTCCGTCTCAAGGGCTGATGATTTCTTTAGTCGAGGTAGCTGCGTAAATAAAACCCTAAGTTCCTTGGGGCAGGTACTTGGTTTATATTATCTCTGCAGAGTGGCATGCATCCCTATGGTTCTCTATACATAATGCAGGACAACAGAGCATGAGCTGGCTATATTTTCATTCCCATTAGGATAAATGCATGATTTCCAAAAACTATAGGTTTAATCTGCTACCATAGCCTCTGAGAGCTACCCCGGTGATGTTCCTTTCACAGACTTCTCTACCAGGGGCCTAGTCTGATGTTCTGTTGTGTATGTACTTCGCTGTGTGTTATAAAGGAAAAGTCTATAACGCGTTGTTGATGGAGCTGGGAGGCAGAGGACAAAAGGCATATAGCCAGGGAAGATTTATTGCCAAGAACTTGATCCAAGTGGGAACACTGTATTGTGTTTTATAACTGGATGGCATTCACGTACTGTAAAGAAAATAGAATTGGTTTTATGTAATGTAATTTGTACTCAAAGTGCCTAACCACATTCTAAAGCAGTGTGTAGGTGCAGTGTATGTGTAGGCAAACACAGCAGCCACTGTTTCACTCAGCTATAGCTCACTCTCAGCCTTGGACACGAGGACTTGTTTGGCTGGGAGAGGGAGTGTTTGCCAGGACACCGAGATTACCCCTTACTCTTTCCCATAAGTGCTAAGGGATCATTAACTTCCACCTGGACAGCCAGAGATGGGAAACCTTGCTTCAGTATCTCTTCCAAAGGAGGGCACTGATCTGGAACTGCATGAGATGCCAGCTCGGGGGATGCGGCGCGTAGGTCCTGGGCTGGTTAGCAAGGCCCCCTCTCTCTTACTGAGACAACCTCACCAAATCTGAAACCAGGGGTTGGGGGAGTTTTTCTGGTCTGGCCAGGTGCCACCTCAGTCTGCACAAGGCAATCGAGTTCTGCAGCTGGCAGCAGTGTTCTCCCTCTCCTCAGATGTTTCCCCATCTCTGAGCTGCCAAAAAAGGGAGTTTGTGTTTTCATTTTGGCTGCTGTGTGCGCTCAGGCAGCTATTCCTCACAGCAGCTCTGAGCACAGCATGCACATGTGTTGGACAAAGGGAGATGATGGGAAGGGAATGCACAGTACCTATCAAGTTGCCTTTGAATTCTTCTTGACTGGCATTTCGGAGGGCGTTGTCACCTGTAGCAGAGCCCTCGATCTGTGTGATTTTGAATTAGTCTGAATGAGAGCCCTGAAAATGGGCAAAACTCTCCCGTTGTTTCTACCTGGCACCATTATTCATCTCTCCAAAGGTTTTAAAAAAAACCCAACCCCAATCATCTCCTTTCAAATCTTAAAATAGACCAGCATTTTGCAGACTTCCCACACATAGCTCTGCCAATATACCACAATCGCGACCTGAAGCATCACAGCTATTCCAGGCTTGATCTCCCACAAAGTTCTGCCAATGCACCTCTTTCCCAATCTGCAGCACCTCCTGATATTTCAGTCCCAGACACACACACCCAGCTCTACCAAGGTTCCTCAGTCTTGACCTACAGCACCCCTGCTACTCCAGACCTGGACTCTCACACACATCTACCGGCGTACCTTAATCTGCAGCGCACCATGATATTCCAGGACTGGAGCGTCTCACAGCTCTGCCAGTGCCCCTTGTTCCTGACTTGTGAACTTCCACTGCTGCTCCAGGCCTAGGTGGCTTTTCCTGAATTGAGGAACCACCAACCATGTGGAGCTGCTGGTTGGGTTTATGAATGGACAACCACCCATTAGGGTCTAGGGGAAACTCACCCATCTTGTTGTCTCGTACAAGCCTCATTTAAAGGAGGTGAAAAGCTAGTGCATTAATTACCCCACCCCCCAACAGAATTTTTATCCTTTGTAAAATAAATAAGCAAGCCACTGTCCGTCAGGAGCAGATGGTCGGATTCTTCTGGAGGGCTGAATGCTTGGCTTCTCCATGCAGATCAAAGTTGGCAGCAGAGAAGCCACCGGGCAGGAAGCATCACAGATTTCAGGGCTTCCTGAAAGACCAGATGGAATTACTTTCTTTCTCTTCCCCCTCTCCCCGCCCCCTTTTGTCTTTTGTGTCTTCATTGGTTCCCTCTTTGTCCTCTTCTCAGGCTTCTGTTAGTCTACCCCTCCAGCAGTAGCCCAGCATCTTCATCCTTAAACACGCAGAGACGCCTGCAGCCTTACTCTACCTGCTGACCTGGATCGAGTCACCAGCGTCCACCCAGCGGAGTCTTGATAGTGCTACTATTTCACCAGTGTCAGGAAGCTAGTTTTGATCCTTCCACCAAGACCTCTACCGGCGCAAAGCATACCTGGGATAGGGTGGAGGAGCAGCATAGCTGCTAACTGTTAGAGCCCCAGGGTCATGATCGAATGCAAGGGGCTGTCTGCCTCCCGTGAGGATGAATCATATGCTGGATGTGAATCACCCCGGAATACAGGGGGAGGGGAAGGAAAAGGGGATGAGAATTGATGGCTGCTCGTCTTCAAAGCCCCCTACGTTACTGCTGAGGTACAGAAGGGCGGGGGCAATACCAGAGGCCCAGTGTGAGTTGTGTGTCTTCAGCCATCGCTTCTTGAGTCAGGAGAAGTTTTAGCGACAAATCTGGCCCCTCTCTCCATATCCAAGGGGTTTTCTGGGCACACAATTCAGGTGAAACCCCCAAGAGCCAATGGCCTTTGAAAGCAATGACTTTGATTTAAATCCAGATCCCCTCCAGCCAGACACAGAAATCACTGGCAACGCATCTTCTAAGGACAAAGGTTCCCTACTCCCTGCCATGTTTCAGTGCCACCAGCTTTTGTTTGGGATTCCCCCTCCCTGGCCTGTGCCACTCATGTGAAAGAGCCCGGCACCCATGCTTTGCTTAATTGTGCTGAAACTCCCTTTGCTTTTCATCTCTCCTGAGCTTCCTTCTCATGCCCCCGGCTCAATCCCAGAGCCCTCTCAGCTCCCTGGGTGTCTCTGAACCCAAAGTGCCTACCCAAGGCCAAGCTAGTTGTGTTGGTTAATGCATCGCTGGTAGGTGTCGAATGCCACGGTGCTGGATGCACGATGAGAACCTGAACAAGCCGGAACAGGAAATCAGCCAATTCTCTGCTACATTCCTAGAGGGTTGTGGCCCGTGAGGGAGGAAGGAAGCAAGGACTGGGCTGTGTGTCTCTTGTACAGGTGTAGGTGCCAGTGTGTGCACGCAGCAGTCTGGCCAGGAGTGGGTATCTATGTTCATGTAGGCTGGGTCTGCAGGGATGCATGGAGATGGGTGTGGAGACATGCATTCCTCAGTGTACAGGTGTCTGTGTGCGGAGGAGACTTTATGCAGGCTTGCAGGGGTGTGCATGACAAGTGATTTGGTGTGAGTGCAGGCAGGTGTGTGCATGGATGTGCAAGGGCACCGGCAGGGCTGTGAGTGCATGCAGGTGGTTGGGCGAGACAGGCAAGTGTCTGGGTGTGTCTCTCTGCTGTTGGTTAGGTGTGTGTGTGTGGGGGGGTGTTTCTGTGCAGGTACCTGGAAAGGTGAGTGGGTGCTGTATATTGCGTGTGTGTTAGACTGCTTGGTTAGCCTTCCCGAGCTAAACACAGTCTTCCCCACTTGATCTGAACTTTCTGTCCTTCTGCAGCACCTCTGCCCTGAGCATCTCAAAGCCCTTCTAAACCACTAACAAAATAAGCCTCCGGGCACCCTTGGGAGGTAGGTCAGCAGGGTTATCCCTGCAGAACGCGAGGCCCAAGGAGGGAAGTGGCTTGTTCTTCTTGCCTTTTCATTCATCCAAAGGCCACTCGTGTTTTCATCCTGACGCTCCCGCCAGGTGCGGAGAATGGGGCTAGGTTTGACTCAGGGAGTATCCAGAGTCGGAAAGCTGCCAGCGCTGGAGGAGAAGCTTTGAGATGTAGCATGAGAGGAGCAGCGGAAAGCGAGACCTGCTCCTTATTCATTACCCGGAGAGATGGTGGAACAGAACTCCAAATTCAGATCACACCGCTGGGGGGCCCTGGAGAAGTCTGACTACCTTTCGCCTCCCTCTAGATTTCCTTTTCATTCACCTTGCCCTCCTAGGGTAGGATTTTAACAACACCTGCGTGACTTAGCAGCTCAAATCGCAATGAAAGTCAATAGGATTTGTGCTCCTAACTCACTTAGGTCCATTTGAAAATCCCAGCCCTAGGTTTCAGCTGGGACAGGGACTGTGCCTGTCAAAATCTCCCACCTTATTGAGGTTGTTCTCAACAGCAGGCAGAAAATATCTATCCTTCTGAGATTTCCAACCTGCGTTTGTGGCTCCAAAAGGGCCCGTAAGGAGCAGACAAGCATCCAGCCCTTGGGGTGTTTATCCAAACTGAACGGTCATTGCTGCTGGCCTGGCGAACCCCTTCTTCTCCCCAAGGGACTGGTTGGAGTGAATCACCACTGCTCCCTTTCATGCAGGGGCCAGGCGCCTTGCTAAAACCCCATACATCCGTAATCTTCCCACAGCCTGTCTGCCCCATGAATCCCAGGAGCTACTGGAATGGAGCTGGCAAGAGTTTGCGGAACCATTTCCTTCTTATTCTCCAGCCAGGAATTAGAACTATGTTAATTGCAAATCCAGATCTGTTCTGTTTCCCGGCAATCAACTTCTCAGTGCCGGACTCAAGGAGTGAGAGTTAATTTCCCTGATAGGCACCCCCTGAAATATTATCCAGTGTCGGATGGTGTCAAGGCTGTATCCCTACTTTGAACTTTAGGGTACAAATGTAGGGGCCTGCATGAAAACTGCTAAGCTTATCTACCAGCTTAGCTCTGGTCCCGCTGCCACCATTCTCGATGGATTCCCTCCCTGGGAAGCCTTGAGAAACCTTTCACCAATTCCCTGGTGAATACAGATCCAAACTGCTTGGATCTTAAACAAGGAGAGATTGACCCTTCCCCCCTCCTTCCTTTCACCAACTCCTGGTGAATACAGATCCAAACCCCCTTTGGATCTTAAAACAAGGAGAAATCAATCAGGTTTAAAAAAAGAAGGCTTTTAATTAAAGCAAAAGGTAAAAATCATCTCTGCAAAATCAGTATGGAAAATAACTTTACAGGGTAATCAAACTTAAAGAGCTCAGAGGAATCCCCTCTGTCTTAGGTTCAAAGTATAGCAAACAAGATAAGCACTTTAGTAAAAGGTACATTTACAAGTTGAGAAAACAAAGTAAATCTAAGACGCCTTGCCTGGCTTTTACTTACAATTTTGAAATAAGAGAGACTTGTTTAGAAAGATGGGGAGAACCTGGATTGATGTCTGGTCCCTCTCAGTCCCAAGAGCGAACAACCCCTCAAACAAAGGACACACACAAAAGCCTTTCCCCCCCCAAGATTTGAAAGTATCTTGTCCCCTTATTGGTCCTCTGGGTCAGGTGTCAGCCAGGTTACCCGAGCTTCTTAACCCTTTACAGGTAAAAGGATTTTAGAGTCTCTGACCAGGAGGGATTTTAGTACTGTACACAGAGAGCTGTTACCCTTCCTTTTATAGTTATGACACGCCCCCCAAATCACAGATAGTGTTGGACGTTTGGTTCCACACTGGCTGTGATTTCTTTCCTGGAGCTCTAGGAGAAAACAGAGTTAATAAGACACACGTACCTTTAGACATACTACTGATTATATAAAAACTAACAATATGTTTCATTCCAAAAACAATTGTTAACCAGTTAACTCTGGGAAACTTTCCCGGGAGAGTGCATCAGCCACTTTGTTAGAAGCTCCCGAAATGTGTTGTATTTCAAAATCAAAATCTTGGAGAGCTAAACTCCACCGAAGAAGTTTTTTGTTATTTCCCTTGGCGGTATGAAGCCACTGTAGCGCAGCATGGTCTGTTTGTAGTTGGAACCGCCGTCCCCAAACATATGGGCGTAGCTTTTCCAGCGCGTACACAATGGCGTAGCATTCCTTTTCGCTGATGGACCAGTGGCTTTCCCTCTCAGACAGTTTCTTGCTGAGAAACACGACAGGATGGAATTCTTGATCCGGTCCTTCCTGCATTAAAACTGCTCCCACGCCTCGCTCGGACGCATCTGTGGTTACTAGGAACGGTTCGTCAAAGTCTGGGGCCCTTAGCACAGGGTCAGACATGAGTGTTGCCTTAAGCTGGTTAAAGGCCTTTTGACACTTATCAGTCCACTGAACTGCATTTGGCTGTTTCTTTCTGGTTAGGTCTGTCAGCGGGGCGGCGATTTGGCTGTAGTGTGGTACAAATCGCCTATAATATCCGGCCAAGCCTAAGAAGGATTGGACCTGTTTCTTTGACTTTGGAACCGGCCACTTTTGGATAGCATCCACTTTGGCCTGTAGGGGATTTATAGTTCCTTGACCCACCTGGTGCCCCAGGTACGTCACTCTGTTTTGGCCTATTTGACACTTTTTAGCCTTAACAGTTAGTCCTGCCTGCCGGATGCGCTCGAAGACTTTTTTCAGGTGCTCCAGGTGTTCTGTCCATGAATCAGAAAAAATGGCCACATCATCGAGATAGGCAACGGCAGATTCTCCCAATCCCGCTAAGAGACCATCTACAAGTCTTTGGAAGGTGGCGGGTGCATTTCGCAACCCGAAAGGGAGTACATTGAATTCATACACTCCTGCCTGGGTGACGAAGGCGGACCTTTCCTTAGCGGGTTCATCTAGTGGTACTTGCCAGTACCCCTTGGTTAAGTCTAAAGTAGAGATGAATTGGGCATGTCCCAATTTCTCCAATAGCTCATCTGTGCGTGGCATTGGATAGTTGTCAGGACGAGTTACAGCATTTAGCTTACGGTAGTCCACGCAAAAGCGTATTTCCCCATCTGGTTTGGGAACTAGAACCACTGGAGATGCCCATGCACTGCTAGAGGGGCGGATTATACCCATCTGTAGCATGTCCTGGATCTCCCTTTGTATAGCCGCTTGGGCATGAGGTGACTCCCGGTAGGGTGGGGTTCTAATTGGGTGAGCATTACCTGTGTCAATGGAGTGGTATGCCCGTTCGGTCCGTCCTGGAGTGGCTGAGAAAATCGGTGCAAAGCTTGTGTACAGCTCCTTTATCTGCTGTCGCTGCAGACGTCCCAGGGTCGTGGAGAGGTTCACCTCTTCCACGCCACCATTCCTTTTTCCTTTATAGTACACACCTGCAGGCCACTCCGCGTCATCAGTTTCCTGGGCTGTAAACTGGCAAACGTTTAATTCTCTAGAATAAAAGGGCTTAAGAGAATTAACATGGTATACCTTAGGCTTTATGTTGGAGGTGGGGGAGGCTATGAGATAGTTAACAGCTCCTAGGCGCTCCTGGACCGTGAATGGTCCTTCCCACGACGCTTCCATTTTATGGGCCTGGAGCGCCTTTAAGACCATGACTTGGTCTCCTACTTTGAAGGACCGTTCTCTGGAATGTTTATCATACCAGGCCTTTTGCTCTTCCTGAGCATCCTTTAGGTTTTCTTTAGCAAGGGCTAAAGAGTGTCGGAGGGTGTTTTGTAGGTTGCTTACAAAGTCTAGAATGTTAGTTCCTGGAGAAGGCGTAAACCCCTCCCATTGCTGCTTCACCAACTGTAATGGCCCCTTAACCTCGCGGCCATACACAAGTTCAAATGGTGAAAACCCTAAACTGGGATGTGGTACAGCCCTGTAGGCAAAAAGCAACTGCTGCAACACTAGGTCCCAATCATTGGAGTGTTCATTTACGAATTTACGTATCATGGCCCCCAAAGTTCCATTAAACCTCTCCACCAGACCATTGGTTTGATGGTGATGAGGGGTGGCAACCAAGTGATTCACCCCATGAGCTTTCCACAGGTTTTTCATGTTCCCTGCCAGGAAATTAGTTCCCGAATCTGTAAGTATGTCGGAGGGCCACCCTACCCTGGCAAAAATGTCTGCTAATGCCTGGCACACACTTTTAGTCTTGGTGTTGCTTAAGGGTACAGCTTCCGGCCATCGGGTAGCAAAATCCATGAAAGTCAGTACGTACTGCTTTCCTCTGGGTGTCTTCTTTGGGAAAGGACCCAGAATATCCACAGCTACTCGCTGAAATGGGACCTCAATTATGGGTAGTGGCTGGAGAGGGGCTTTAACCTGGTCTTGGGGCTTTCCCACTCGTTGGCACACCTCACAAGACCGGACATAATTAGCAACGTCCTTGCCCATTCCCTCCCAGTGGAAGGACTTCCCCAACCGGTCTTTGGTTCTGTTCACCCCAGAATGGCCACTGGGATGATCATGGGCTAAGCTCAAGAGCTTTACCCGATACTTTGTGGGAACTACCAACTGTCTTTGAGGATGCCAGTCTTCCTGGTGCCCACCAGAAAGAGTCTCCTTGTATAAAAGCCCTTGTTCTACAACAAACCGGGATCGGTTAGAAGAGCTGAGAGGCGGTGGGGTGCTCCGCGCCGCCTCCCAAGCTTTTTGAAGGCTGTCATCTGCTTCCTGCTCGGCCTGGAACTGTTTCCTTGATGCTGGAGACATCAGTTCCTCCTTGGACTGTGGACTGGGGCTTGGTCCCTCTGGAAGCGATGCAGGTGCTGGGGCTTTTTCCATTGACTGTGAACCGCTGTCCGCTGGTGCACTATGTGGTATTTCAGGCTCTGGCTGAGCCTCTTGGGTAGGGTTATCTGCTGCTTCCACCAGTTCAGACTCGCTGGTGCCCTCTGGCATTGGAGTTGTAGACGGGCTTGCAAGCGCTGGACTCAGTGTTGGCAATGGTTCTGGTGCTGGGTGCGTTGCCAGTTCCGGTTCCGGGACTGGCTTTGGCTGGGTCTCTGGGATTGGATCCACTACGGCTGTTGCAGTCGTTGGCAGGGGATCCGGTTCCACCACCTGGTTTTGGGTCTCCGGTAACACAGACGGGGCCCTGGTGGACGGCTCAGGAACAGGGATGGGGGTGAAAGCTTGCTTAGCCTGGCTGCGGGTGACTATTCCCACCCTCTTGGCTAGCTTCACGTGGTTGGCCAAGTCTTCCCCCAGCAGCATGGGAATGGGATAATTGTCATAGACTGCAAAAGTCCACATTCCTGACCAGCCCTTGTACTGGACATGCAACTTGGCTGTAGGCAAGGTTACAGACTGTGACACGAAGGGTTGAATTGTCACTGTAGCCTCAGGGTTGATGAGTTTGGGGTCCACTAGGGATTGGTGGATAGTTGACACTTGTGCCCCAGTGTCCCTCCAAGCGATAACCTTCTTTCCGCCCACTCTCAAGGTTTCCCTTCGCTCCGAGGGTATGAGAGAGGCGTCTGGGGTTCTTTGGTGTGATTGGGGTGTAATGAACTGTAATCGGTTGGGGTTCTTGGGGCAGTGAGCCTTTATATGCCCCAGTTCATTACATTTAAAACATCGCCCTGCTAAGGTATCACCGGGGCGATGTTGGTTGATGGAGACTGGTGTGGTGGGGTGAGAAGGCGTCTGGGGTTTCCCTTGGGATGTGGGTGGGGCCTTGGGTTGTCCCCGGTGATAAGGTTTTGTTTCGGCTTGCCCCTTCTGATATTCGCTCCAACTGCTACTAGCTTTTTTCTTTTCTGTCACCTCCACCCATTTGGCTCCAATCTCCCCCGCCTCGGTTACAGTTTTGGGCTTCCCATCTAGGATGTACCTTTCTATTTCCTCAGGAACACCCTCTAAAAACTGCTCCATTTGCAATAGGAAGGGCAACTCTTCCGTAGATTTAACATTTGCTCCTGATATCCAGGCATCCCAATTTTTCCCAATGTGGTAGGCATGTCGGGTAAATGACACATCAGGTTTCCACCTTAGGGCTCTGAACCGCCGACGGGCATGCTCAGGTGTTAGCCCCATTCTGATTCTGGCCTTGTTTTTAAAAAGTTCATAACTGTTCATGTGTTCCTTAGGCATTTCAGCCGCCACCTCTGCTAAGGGTCCACTGAGCTGCGGCCTCAGCTCTACCATGTACTGGGTTGGAGGGATGTCGTATCCAAGGCAGGCCCTTTCAAAATTTTCTAAGAAGGCCTCAGTATCATCGCCTGCCTTGTAGGTGGGGAATTTCCTGGGATGGGAAGTGGTACCTGGAGAGGAGTTGTTAGGATGGTCTGATGCACCCTGCCTAGTTCTTGCTGCTTCCAGTTCCATCTCTTTTTCTTTCAGCTCCATCTCTCTTTTATGGGCCTCCTGTTTGGCTTTTTCTTCTCTTTCTCTCAGCTCCATCTCTCTTTTATGGGCCTCCTGTTTGGCTTTTTCCAGCTCCATTTCTCTCTTGTGGGCCTCCTCTTTGGCTTTCTCTTCTCTGTCTCTCAGCTCCATCTCTCTCTTGTGGGCCCCCTCTTTGGCTTTCTCTTCTCTGTCTCTCAGCTCTATCTCTTTTTCTTTCAGTTCCATAGCTCTCTTGTGGGCCTCCTCTTTAGCTTTTTCTTCTTTGGTAGTCATTTTCCTGGTTTTCTTGTGCTGGGTCACACCCCTCTGCAGTTGACTGAAACTGGGATGTACTTAGCTCAGGCTCCTGCTGAGTGCTGCTGAGTTAACAGAGACTTTCTAACAAGCTACTTCCGAGGATGTAAAAAGAAAAAAAAAAACAAAAAACAATTCACCTTGTAAATTACCTTTTACCAGTCGTTTGCTCATTAATTGAACCCTTCTCTTAACAAAGGACCTTGTTAAAAAAACTTAACACCTCTGCCTTCAGGCAAGGAGAGATAAGATATGCATCTACCTTCAGCTCTGCTTTCCAAGCAGCTAGAAGGAAAAAAAAATCTTACCGGCTTTTGGGTTTAAAACGATCCCACCGCTGTGCCACCATGTCAAGGCTGTATCCCTACTTTGAACTTTAGGGTACAAATGTAGGGGCCTGCATGAAAACTGCTAAGCTTATCTACCAGCTTAGCTCTGGTCCCGCTGCCACCATTCTCGATGGATTCCCTCCCTGGGAAGCCTTGAGAAACCTTTCACCAATTCCCTGGTGAATACAGATCCAAACTGCTTGGATCTTAAACAAGGAGAGATTGACCCTTCCCCCCTCCTTCCTTTCACCAACTCCTGGTGAATACAGATCCAAACCCCCTTTGGATCTTAAAACAAGGAGAAATCAATCAGGTTTAAAAAAAGAAGGCTTTTAATTAAAGCAAAAGGTAAAAATCATCTCTGCAAAATCAGTATGGAAAATAACTTTACAGGGTAATCAAACTTAAAGAGCTCAGAGGAATCCCCTCTGTCTTAGGTTCAAAGTATAGCAAACAAGATAAGCACTTTAGTAAAAGGTACATTTACAAGTTGAGAAAACAAAGTAAATCTAAGACGCCTTGCCTGGCTTTTACTTACAATTTTGAAATAAGAGAGACTTGTTTAGAAAGATGGGGAGAACCTGGATTGATGTCTGGTCCCTCTCAGTCCCAAGAGCGAACAACCCCTCAAACAAAGGACACACACAAAAGCCTTTCCCCCCCCAAGATTTGAAAGTATCTTGTCCCCTTATTGGTCCTCTGGGTCAGGTGTCAGCCAGGTTACCCGAGCTTCTTAACCCTTTACAGGTAAAAGGATTTTAGAGTCTCTGACCAGGAGGGATTTTAGTACTGTACACAGAGAGCTGTTACCCTTCCTTTTATAGTTATGACAGATGGTCTGGGATTCAGTGCCTGCCATCACCCCAGATGTACTGTTCCAGTGCTAGGCTGCCTTGTGATTGAGGGCTGATCTCTGTAGAATCCACCCTCTCTGTCTCCTGACCTCACTGTCCAGCACATGTGGATTCGAATAGCAAAGAATGGGCAACCCAGAGAAGTTGCATCTTTGTTTCCCTCTAGTGGTCGAGCCGCATTGGGGGATAAGAGTCTATTACAGCAGACAGCTAATGGAGCTACTCTTTTAGCTACCCTATTATTCAGATAATTGAGATTCTACTTTTAATGCTGAAGATCATAGGTTAAAATCCTGCTACAGGCCCAAGTAAGGTTATTCTAAAAACACCACATTATAGTCCATATCTCTTTGGTAAATATCAGTAGCCAAATCCTGAAGTCTTTGCTCTGCTTTTAATCACTTCTCCTTACTCAATGACTTCACTGGAAGCTTTGCCTGAGTAAGGACAGCAGGCAGAAGCTCAGAAGGCAAATAATAAATTCACTCCCCCAGGCACCTGACGGCTAGTGGAGTCTCATTTTAACAGACACAGCCATTTCTCAGCCATGCACCTTTCATTTTGATGCTGCATATTTTGTGGTGTGTATAAAAAGATTTTCTGTTATCCCTTCGGGGCACTTTTCTGCGAGCGCCCGTCCCTGCACACCCACGACTGCAGGGTCGGTAGGAAAAGCTGGGCTTACTTTCCCCTTTGCGGCGTCAGTCAAACAGACTGGAGTAAACAGTTCAAGCATCTCAAGGTTTCCACACAATTCCATTAGTGGTGAATAGTTGGATTGGAGGGTTCCTACTGGACTAACAAACCTTTAACCTTTAGGCTATTGGATCAAATGTGCCCAGGTTAGTAATACCTGGAAGTTACCTTTTGGTGGCTTTACTATATGTGGAATCAATTGTTGTTTTAGTCATGTTCCTGGTGGCAAAACAACAATATTGCTTGGTGCCTTTGGTTGCAATCTTAGAGGGAGGCCACGGACTGAGTGGGACATGAAGATTTAACTCCCCCCCGCCACAGTTGGTCTTTCTGTGCCAAGATTGGGGTGGCCCAGGGGAAACCAGACTACTGATGTAACTGTTCTCTCCAGCGCCGGCCAAGCTCCAGGGCTGCTGCTTTATCTCCTCTCGCCATCTCGGATCCATTGCACTTGTTTCTCGCTATTTATTCTCGGTACCTTTTGTGCTTTAGTAAGCGCTAACCCCCTCCTGGCCGCCTCTGCTGTCAAACGCCGGAGTTGTGACTTTGCAGTCATTTCAATGGTGACAGATTGCGATGGTATAAATGCAGGACCAGGCAGAAGGAAAAGCTGGGGGTGGGGGGAGAGACATTTATTCTGAATCTCAGAATGACAGGGATGGGCAGGAGCAGGGCTAGGGGGTTTGCTTTGTAACATCTTATTAGTCAAGTAATCCAAACCTGGTTCGTTTGGATCTACATCCCATTTATTAATGGCCTCAGTGCTCAGAGAAATAGTTCCCGTTTTGTCTCACTTCTAATAATGCTTTGCACAGCTGCCTCTCTCGGGATCTCCAAGCACTCTGCAAGCATTAATGAAGTTAGCCCTATGAGGCATAGGGAAGTATTAGCATCTTCATTTCACAGATGGGGAAACCGAGGCACAACAGGTCAAATGACACAGGAAGACTGGAGGCAGAGCCAGCAAGGTAGCCCAGGTGTCCTGCCTCCCACTCCTGTGCAATCCTCCCTTAGGACACTAACTAAGGGAAACATAGAAAAGACCAGCCAAGTCAGCTGCTGTTTGCATGAATCATTTCTCCTTTCAAGGGCACTCCATGCCTCCCAGCAGAATTCTTCTCAATAAGCAAGGGCCTTTACCAAAATAATAATGGTACCTAGCTCTTCTATGGTGGTTTTCATCAGTAGATCTGAAAGCACTTTGCAAAGGAGGTCAGTATCATATTATCCCCATTTTACAGATGGGGAAACTGAGGCACAGAGCAGTGACGTGACTTGGGCAAGGTCACCCAGTAGAGACAGGGACAGAATCCAGCTCTCCTGTGGTCTATCCAATAGGACACACTGCCTTCCCAGTTCCTTTCCCTTTATTCCTGCCTCATTCCCTCCCTATCCCAAAGTACAAACACAAGATCAAACACTGAGCGAGAAAGTGCCCGTGCTATCCCAGAATGTTCAACTCCCGCTGGGAGCGTGCGGGAATCCAAGGGGTGAAATCTATCTCGTTAGTACCGTGTGCACAGTGAGAGGCCGCCTGGACCCGAGGAAGCATTTGTGTTGTAGCGTGAGGATGTGCTGGGGAAGAGACGGAATTGAGTGTGACCCATGCGCTGCCCCCCTCAGTGGGGGGCGGGGGCGACCTGCTATTCAGGCATTACAAGGCAGCGAGAGCACAGACTTTGAGACGTGACGCTCATATCACCTGCCAGCCTTAGGGAGAGAAAGAGGGAGAGCAACCCAGCCCCGCTCTGTGCAGCCCTGTGATTGGAGGTGACGCTCGCTCTTTGCAGCCTTTGACTCACACGCTGGGAGGCTGCTCTGCTGTGACGGGTGGAACTGTACCCTCCTGTGAGTTAGCCTGGGGCCTCCATTCTGCTAGGGGAATGCCCCCAGGGCCGCTCTGCCCATGCACTCAGCTTTCACGGGGCACCTCGGGCGCGTGCAGCAGGGCTGGAGCTAAGCAGCTCACGGCAGGGAAAGCTGCTGTACATGGTGAGTTGCCTTTGGCCTGGAGGAGCCCTCCGGTGTGCCAGGGCTTGTTGTACTCTGCGGGGCTTTGCCGCTCCTTTCTTCCTTAAACAAGTAAAGGGAGGTGGTAATATTACTGGCGTCCACTGCAGAACACGTGACCGAGCAAATTGTGTCCTGTCTGATTCTCAGACCATGCCCGTGACCATGTTATCTGAGCAAAGTGGCATCCCTGCCGAGTCCCTGGCTCCTGCAGTGTTCTCCATGTAGCCTATCGCAGGCCCTCTCTTGCCACATGTGCCAGGGGAAGTGCTGCCTACTTCCTCCGTGACATGGTGTGGCCACTCTCAATGAGTGATGCCTGATAACGGAGAGCCCGGGTGGGCAGAGGGAAGAGGAACTAGCTCAGGCCGACACAAACAACAGCGGGAACGTCTCTGGCCTACGTTGTACAGGAGATCAGACAAGGATGATTGTAATGATTCCCGTTGGCCTTACACATCTATGAAAAGCCAGTGGGAATGTGCTTCTCAGGGCAATTCACTGGCTGTGCTGAAAGAGACCACGAAAAAGTTGACTGCGGCTCTGGGCTGTACACACAAAAGTATCCCAGGGTGTGGTATGGATTGTCTCTGTAGAGGCCTGCTGTGACTGCATCTGGAATGCTCTGTTCTGCTTTATTCTGTGTAGATTTTGATATCCTGCATATCGCCAGAGTATATGAGCCCATTCCTGCAGCGCGTTAAGTGACGCGACTACGCATTACCATCTGGCCACCACATAATTGGAAAGAAGTTGATGAAATGGAGAGATTTGAGGAGTTCAGGAACTCAGCCAGAGGTCAGGGGTCTGTTACAGGAGTGGGTGGGTGAGGTTCTGTGGCCTGCATTGTGCAGGAGGTCAAATTAGATGATCATGATGGACCCTTCTGGCCTTGAAGTCTTTGAGTCCAAGTCTTTGAGTCTAAGGATAAGGGGTCTAGGGGGATGAATTCTGAGCAAAGACTCCGAGAACGAAACTTGTATAGTTTAGCAAAGCAACGGCTAACGGGGAGACCTAGAATAGTCTACAAATATTGGAAGGGTATAAACACCAGGGGCGGAGAGGAATTGGTGAGGATCTTGCATGGGAGCCTGACTAGCAGGATTTACTGAAACTCCAAGTTAAACTCCAGGGGGTGAACCAGGATGGACCATAGAAATAGTCACGGCTGAGGCTTGCCCAGCTCTAATAATAACCCTGTTTCTTCTTGCTGCGGCTTAGTGCCTGATACCATGAAATACATTCCCAAACTGTTGCTGTGGGAACGTGTCTCTTCCCAGGAAGTCCATTTCATGGACTGAGAAGGCAGTAAAATGCAAAGGAACAAACACAAAATCACTTCAGAACATCCCAGAATGAAACGCAGGGGGGAGGGGATAGCTCAGTGGTTTGAGCATTGGCCTGCTAAACCCAGGGTTGTGAGCTCAATCCTTGAGGGGGCCATTTAGGGATCTGGGGCAAAAATCCGACTGGGGATTGGTCCTGCTTTGAGCAGGAGGTTGGACTAGATGACCTCCTGAGGTCTCTTCCAACCCTGATATTCTATGATTTGGATCTGGTTCCCTATACTGGATTTCATAGAACTGCAAAGTTCAGGGATGTTTGTGAGGCCAGGAATTCCTGAACCAGGTATATTTGAAGTAGTCTTGGGAAGAGAAGTTGGGAAAGGGAAGCTGTATGCAGCAGCCTGGGTGGAATGAGATGCTCAATGAACACAGGGTAACATTAAGGTGTAAGGTGGTTCATGTGTGTCTCTGTTAGTGCTTGAGTCATGCTTCTCAACCGTGTTACTGCAGAGCACTGATCAGGGCCGAAGGACACTAGAGGAGAATTAGATTGCAGTTTGTGTAAACGTGCACACGTTGGAGAGAGACTGAAAGAGATGTCGGAGAGCTAGGGAGCGGCTGGTCCTGTGCTCACAAGCACACAGCAATAAATGGCCTGCCGGAGCTTATTAAGAGTCTGATGTTATGGCACCTCTGGTGCAGTGTGAGACTGCTGTCCCCGATCTTCTAGTCACATCAAAACACACTCTGTCAGCTAAGGATGGGAGAATGCAGGCTATCTAATTCTGTACATCTTGCATTCCAAAATTCCACACTAACCTTATGGGGTTTGTGTTTTTCCTGAGAGAGAGAGAGAGAGACACACACACACACACACACACACACACACTTAAAAAAAAAAGGAGCACAAGGGTTTGTAGGAGAGAAGAGGAAGCAAATCCAGTGAAAACAGGAGCAGAGAATGGGCAGAACAAAAAAACAAAACAAAAAAGAGAGACTGAAAAAAGAGAGAGGCAGATTGTCTGTCATTTCCCATTGTAAGACCCCATTTTCTGTGGCTTTGTAACTTTACCAAATTTTAACCATTAGCGCTGAATTTTTTGATGGTGTGTGTCTGCCTTAGGCTGATTTTGGGGGCGGGGGGCTTCAGTGGAGGTGGTTCAGCCATATTCAAGAACTAGTTTAGGGGAAAATACATCGTATTGCCCATGTTAAAAAGTTCTTTCAGCCGTTTGGGTGAAAAGCTCTAGCATCTCCATGCTGTGGAGAGAGGGCTTGAGATCGGGCAGAGAGGTCACCCTGATGTCAAGAATGTGCCTTTTGCTGTTATCAAGGGGAAAACTGCCCAAATCAGAACAAGTTATCAGCTGTTGCAAAATCTCAGATTGCACATGCTCAGTAGAGACTTGTTAGAGCTTGGCAGCTAAATTCTCTGAAGAGTCTATCTGCACTGAGCACGCTCCATCCCCACCCAGCTCCTACCTGCTGACCGGACTGCCATCCCCACAGAGCGACTGAGGATGCCCCAGCCTGGGGCTGCAGGAGCAAAGCAGGACTTTCCCGGCAATTGCTCCTCCGGGCTGCTGCAGGCTGCTGTGATGCTGGGCTCCAGAACTGAGAGCAGAGAGTCTCACCTACGCTGGCACCCAGGCAGTGAGGAGGGGAAGGAGGCGGCAGCCTGACTCAAATGCAGGGGGGACAAGAGCTGGATGGGGTGGGAGGCAGGGTCTGGGAGCTGGGTCGGGGTTGGGATGGTCTCAGCAAGGAGACTGGGACTGGAAGCCAGGGTGGGAAATGGGGGTGAAGGGACTCAGAGCCAGTTCTTGGGGGTGGGGTGGGACTTAGATCAGATGAGAAGCTGGGACTGAGACTGGGACTGGAAGCCTGGTGAGGATACCGGAACTGGGAATGGGGTGGATGCAAAACTTAGATCTGATGAGGAGCCTGGGATGGGGAAGACTGGGGCTGGCTGGGGAAGGAGAGAGGGACAAGGAACCTGAGGACCTGGGGGGAGACTGGGAGCTGTGATGAGTGGACGAGGAGCTCAGTGTGGGAGACTGGAACTAGCTAGGAAAGGAAACTGGGATGAGAGCCATGGGGAGAGACTGGGGCAAGAAGCCTGGGGCAAAGACAGGCTGGTGGGGACAGAGGCAGAAGGCTGTCCATGAGGAGGTATGGTAGGCCCTGTATCTCATTTAAAAGTGATACAGGGTCTTGCAAGGTTAGCCTGGGGGTGTGCTCCTCAAGGATATCCTGGCTGAAATATACATGTCAGACCCTCTTGGTGTTGAAGAATATTCTCAATCCTGTTCCTAAAGGGTAAAAGTGACTGGTTCCCCCCACAGCCCCCTAGAATGCCGCTGGGGTCCCCTGCATGGGCGGCATCAAGTCCCACCAGGAGCTTTTGTATTTTCTGGAGCCTGAGAGGAAGCGGAGGCAGGTTTGGCCATAGCCATGTCTCCTGATGAAGGGAGCCTGCATAGCCTTCCCCCACACCCTGACTTGTGACTTGTTTCTTTCAGATCACCAGAAGCTGGAGCGAGAGGCTCGGATCTGCCGTCTTCTGAAGCATCCAAACATAGGTAGGGTCTTTCTCCATGCTGGGGACGTGTGTGTGTGGGGAGCGGTTACCTCTCTGCATTCCCTTCCCTCCAGCCACACCCTGCACCCGCCTCTACTTCCCACTGAGGGAGGCTGTGCGGCTCCCTGGACAAGCTGAGGCCTCCATCGGTGTTGAAAGGCCTGCCTGAGGCGCAGAGGCCTGGTTCTCCTCCCACTCGTGCTGTGCCACTCAGAAATGGCTCCCCCAAGGTCGGTGCAACTGGAGTATGAGACCATTGTAAGTGACAAGAGAACAAGGTGCCAAGGGCCTTCATCCCCAGAGGCCAGCAGTCGCTCCCTGTGGGACATGAATTTCAGTGGCTGGCTCAGTGGGGCGACTTCCTCCAATGAGGTCTAAGGGTGTGATCCAAAGTCCGTTGAAATCAACGGACAGCTTCCCATTGACTTTAGATCAGGCCCTGTGCATAGCACTTGGCCACATAAGGAGAAGCAGGAGCATGCCATTAAGTGGGCAGTGCTTCCATTTTTAAACTCCCCCCCCCCACCTCCCACTGCCCGAGTGCTTTTTTCTTCAGGGCTCTCCAAAGGAGAGCAGATCCCATCAGGGACCAGCGAAGGGGTGGGGGCTGCGGAGGCGGGTGACATGAGAAGGGGGGGGGGGGCTTTCCCATCAAACGTCCATCTGATGGTAGCCTCCTTCAGAAAAGCTGTTCCAGGAAAACTCCTGAGCCTCTGGGAAAGACAGAAATAGGCCAGGAGAAGAGAGAGAGAGAGAGAAAAACCCCAACCCCAAGCCCTGCCAGTGATGCTGATTCAATCAGTCACTCTCCCCATTCTCCCAGAGCTCGCCTCCCCAGAGGAAGATCCCCACCCAGCGGGGAACGTAGTGAACAAGGCCTGTGGCTCTCAGGGCAGGAGCTAGGGAAAACCTTCCCTCCCACGGGGACTCTGACCCCAGGCAGGAGCATCGCTGGGTTTTTGCACCGGGTTGAAAAGGAAACGGCTTGCAACTCCGGGAGCAGGCGCTCCGCTACGGTATCCCCCCCAGAGCTGCCCGCCATGCTGAAACGGAGCCAGCTTTGTTCGGAACTGGGGCGTCCCCCCCTTGTCTTGCTGCTGCCTGGCTTTCCCCGTCCGGGCCGAGGTGAAATAGGCCGTTGTCCGGGAGGTGCGGGCCGCTGGAACAAGCCACGCACTGAAGCGTCGGCCGCAGAATGCTGAGCACTGCAAGCCGTGGCCTGTCTGGGTTAGCGCTCTCACCTGTCCCTCCCAGTGCACCTGTCTGGCAAATCCCGTCATCATGCAGTGCCCACCGCTGTTCTGTGGCACACCACGGTGAGGGGGAGACAGTAAGTGGCAGCAGAAAGTCAGTCCCGTGGGTGAGCCCACGCTGAGCAGACTCCATCCGCCCTGCGCTGTCTGCTCTGCCTGGAACTGTACTCCCTGCTTCTTCCCACCTCGCCCCCCCCTCGCACATGCACACACACACGGTCCCTGCTTCATAAATGTTTCAGCTCATAAAGAGCCTGTCAGCTTCAATCTGTCTCAGGCAAATGCCTGCGCAGCAGCGTCAGGTCGTCTCTGCATCAGCTCGAGTCACAGACCGCGCTGGACCAAGCTGTTGCCGTGACAACAGAGGGATTTGCTCCCCTCGCTCCAGCTGGAACAACGCTCCTGGGCAAAGGGAAAACAAACTGGGTGGGGGGGGCGGGGGAGGATGAGACGGGGCGGCAGCCAAGCAGTGCGAGAATCTGGGGGGCAGAGCAGAAAGAGAGAGGGAGGAGGGAAAGGGCGATGGGCATCACAGTAATGCTGCCAATTTCCCCGGCATTTCGCTCCTTACTAACTAATCTTTGCCACCCTGGCATCTCCCAAGCGAAACAGCATCCGAATCTCTCCCAGGCTCTCTGGGGCTGGAAATGAGAGAGAGCGCAGCCCCCAGAGGTGGAGGGTGTTGTGCTTGTCCCTGCTCAAAGAGAGGAGCATCTCCTTTCAGTCTGAATGGCTTTTGTTTGGGGATTACGAGAAACCACACAAGAAAGAACAAAAGTAAAGTCTGCCGGCAAGAGCATGGTGAAGGGTCTGCTCCCCGCATCCAGCTGGCAGGACACAGAGGCTGCTCTCTTCCTTCCCAGGAAAGGTGAAAGGTGCAGGACAGAGAAGACAAAGCCATCACAGTTATTACATAGCTGGACTCAGCACATAATGGAACAGATCAGGGCTCCTGCGTGTAAGTAGTTAGAACAGGTGACTGCCACTAGATTCACTTCCCAGCTCTAGTCACAGAGCAAGTGACCTGTGCTTCTCCATGCCTCCTCACTCCTGACCTGTACAATGGGGATGACAATATCTGCCTCCCTCCCAGGGATGCTGGGAGGCTGGATTCATTAGAGTACTTTGAGGTCCTACAGTGGCAGGCACCCGAGGCGTGCAAAGCATCATTCACGCAATGAATCTGGCAGAGGGACAAAGTAGGGTTGCCAACTTTGGTTGGATGAATTCCTGAAGATTTCATCACATGACATGATCTTTAATTAAAAACGAATCTTTAATTCCTGGAGACTCCAGGACAATCCTGGACGAAGTTGGCAAACCAAGGACGAAGAAAGCGTTTTCCTGCCCTTTTTGCAAAGGACAGAGCACAGAGGAAGGGAAGTCTCCTCCCCTTGTCAAAGATTTGCTCCTCTGTCCTGGGCACAGCTAGCCGGCATTCTGCACTGAGCACCTACCTACTGAAAACTAAAATGGCCCCATGGGCATTTGTAAGATGGCCAGGGAATGCACCTGTCACTGCCAAGCATGTATAAGTTCATACAGGAAACAGAGCATTTCTCCTGCTAACAGATGCAGATTCCCTTATCTCCACAAGCCACTGCCCAGCAGGGAGCATTAGTTATGGCAGGCCCGTGAGTCCTCATCTCTGGCCAGCCATTATCTTCATCTTCTCCTCCGCCTCCACTTCTCTAGTTCAGATCCACTCCCCGTTAGCAAGGGGGAAAGGTCTGTCAAAAGCTGCCCTGAAACCAGGCAGCCCACCCCCACACCTGCAGGCTGCCCGCTGCTCAGCGAGGGATGGGGAGCACCCACAGGCATGTCGTTTGCTGATGTCAGGGCACGGAAACCTTCCTGTAACAGGCTCCACGTGCAGAGATCAGCCCAGCCACAGCACAGGAGTAAGAAACAGTCCAAGTCAAAGCACATGGTGCACCCTAGCACCCCTTGGTGGACAGCAAAGGAACTCTGGGAAGCTTCCTCCGATGGGAAACACGAGTGTCCATCACGGCAGCAGGTGACTGCCGCAAAGTGGCAAGGATTGCAAGCGAGCGAAGCAGGGAAGGGTGCAAGGGGGGCTGGTCTGATGCAGCCCTCTCCTCCCCCTCTTGCCAGCACCCCACAGCACAGACAATCAGTAACAGGATGGGCCAATCAGTTGAATCAGCTTCTCAGCGGCATAAACTAGAGCGGCTTAGAGCTGCTGTGCCATACGCTCTCTGGGCCAGGCCTCGCTCCCGCTGAAGTGAATGGGAGCTTTAGCATTGGCTTCACAGGTCTTCCAGGCCCCCTGCATTTTGAGGGCAGTGTATGCTGCAGATTGGTCTTCACCAGTCTTGCCTCCTTTTTATTCGCCACCCATCCTTGGCGTGCACTCCTGACGCGCACCGCTGGCCTTGGTGCTGGGCTGGAAAGGGTTAACAGAGCAAGATGCAAATGAAACCAATCTGGTTGCTATTTATACCCACAAGGCACTTCTCTCCCCGCCCCTTGCACCCCCACTGTTCACTGCTGCCTGGAAACTTGGGAGCAGAGCTTCCCCTGACTGCAGCACAAACAGGCTAATTACCCACTGATGATCTGGAATGAACTAGAATGCTGCAGACTGGAATTAAAGAGGAGAAAGAAGAATCAATGCCATCAGGAATGCAAGGAAAGCCAGTCTGCAGTGGAGCCAAGATTCCCGGCAGAAGCCAGAGCCATGGGCTACAGGACACTACTACCTCTCCACGAGGGATGCACCGCAGGAGGGACTGGGGCGTTTTCACTGGGTTGGACCGTCCCCTCCCATTTTAATTAGAGATGGATCTGAAGGTCCAACGTTTGAAGTTGTTTAGCATGTTGCTTTGGCCCATTCTAAAGATGGGAGCCAGCTGTACGACGTGGACCCAGATCTCAGCTTCCCGACCGCTCAGGGGAGTCCAGATTTGAGGGTTTTACCTGACCCAGCTCTAATTCTGGTAGACGTTGGAGCTCCTTCTTAAATAACAGGTCAGATCCTCCCACACCCCTGAATAATTCTAACAGTCGTTAGGCCTCAGGGGCCATACCCATAATGTGCAATTCTTTTGGAACCTCCAGGAAGAGAGAGAGACGGAAAATCCTTCCTTCTTGATGAGCTGTGGGCCCCTTAGTGGGGTTCTCATTCATTCCCTGTGGCAACTTCTCACTGACATCATCCCCCATGGACACGGCGCACTCTGCAGTTACTGGTGGTGTGCAGTATCCAGGCACATAAAGCATTCCCAGGTGGCAAGCGATACCAATTTGAACCATTGCACGCAACGTGGCTAGGGGTGGCCGAGCCTAGGACGGAGGCTCGAAGGAGGCAGTGGTATGTAGGTGGGTATGGGAGGCTTTAAGCCTTCATGACCCCCAGCATGGCTGCCGAACATCCCTGAGGGCTAAGCGTTGTGCAGTACTTCCATAACCAAACCCACAGATCTGGAGTGGTTTGGAGTGGCCTGGGCCTAGGTTTGAGTGACGCTGGGTGAATTCCTGGTTTGGGATGGAATCCTGGAGGAACCTGGGGGTTTCACATGGCAGTGACCCCACGCTGAGCAAACCAGGGCAGTGTCAGTTGAATTTAGCTTTGAGGTTTTGAATTCATTCAGTTCTGAGGCTCGGTTTTGAAACTCCAGGCCTCTGTTGCCTCCGGCTGTACAGATTCCTTGGCATGGCTCCTGTCACTGACAGTTTCCCCAAGACATGTGTCGAGGATGCTCACAGGAATCAGACACCTTCTTTGTGGAACAGGTGGGGATCCTAGAATCATAGGACTGGCAGGGACCTCGAGAGGTCATCTAGTCCAGTCCCCTGCACTCATGGCAGGACTAGTTATGATCTAGCCCTGACAGGTGTTTGTCTAACCTGCTCTTAAAAATCTCCAATGATGGAGATTCCACAGCCTCCCTAGGCAATTTATTCCAGTGCTTAACCACCCTAACAGTTAGGAAATTTTTCCTAATGTCCAATCTAAACCGCCCTTGCTGCAATTTAAGCCCATTGCTTCTTGTTCTATCCTCAGAGGTTAAGGAGAACATTTTTTCTCCCTCCTCTTTGTAACAACCTTTTATGTACTTGATGTTTCTCTCTGGACCCACACAGCCATCACGGGAAGACAGAAAAGTCGTAACTGAGCATGAGAATAACTGGATGAATGCAGGTCTCTGAGCATCGGAGGATGAATACATAAACCAGCAATGTGAAAGGGGGGAAAATACCAATAAATTAGAATAACAGCCATGGCTCAAATCAGCTCCACAAAAGGGACCGAGAGCCAAGACCCACTCAGGCATGACAACCCTTTTCCTTTCTCTTCATCATTATTAATGAAAACGCAACAATAAACCTCCCGGAGGACTGCCTCGCAGCGAGACATCAGCGTTGATGGGTCATTGTCTTCCTGGGCAGTGATGATAGTGGCGACTCCAGTCGTGCCTTTGAGAGGAGACTGAAGGTGAAAGGATGTCAAAGCAGGCGACAGCCTCCTTCCGGAGAGAGCACGGTCAAAAAACTACAAAGAGAACAAGTCGCTTCTGAATTGCACCTCTTTGCAATGAGTATCTGATGAGCTGGACTAATAGATACATGACTGCAGCCAAAGTGAACCCAATCGCTGTTCCAAGAACCCCCTGATTGTTCTCCATTGGAGGTCTTGGAAGTGGCTCTCCACATGGCCTGGGGCACAGGATGGTGTGAGTACTAGTGAAAATAGTGTACGCGATGTGACTGTTCATTGGTGATGTCACCTGACTGCCCAAATGGGAGGGTGTCCATTGGGGAGCACGATCTTGGTGGGTTTGATGACTGTGTACATCTGCACTGGGGCACAAGGTCATTGGGGGAGCTGAGTTGGCGGAGCACTGGTCATGGGAGCATGTGCTTTCTTAACTCTAGCAATTCCTTCCTAGCCTTTCTTTATATTGTTTCCATTACAAAATGGTGTTTAAATCCCCCTTTTGCTCCAAATTTGACACCCTCCAATGCACGCTCCCCATTCCCAGCGGGGACCTGGTTCACAAGCTGCAATCACCATCAGCTGTTGGATCTGCCTGCTGCGCTCTTCTTCACGTTGGTGTGTTGGGGTGATATTAACGACTGAGCATTTTACTGAATCTGGAAAATAACACGAGGAATGCAAAGAATCTGCATTCAAAATCAGAGCTGGATATAGCCTTAGGGCATATTATCTCCCACTATCCCATTAGCCCGAGGACAGTAAATATAAAGTATGAAGAAAATTTCCATATGGGCCGAGGCCAAATTAGCTGTGATCAAAGTGTGAGTAGCTAAAACTCTACTCAATTTTAACAAGAAATGGGATTTAAAACCCCCCACATTTTTGTATAAAATTTTTCCTTTTACCCCTAGTTTCTAAAGATCGTTTTCAAAAGTATTGAGACTTACTTGATCATACTGAGACCAGGCGACAGACACACAGGCAGAAAGGGTTAAATGTATTGTATGTACAATCTAAATGTCACTAGAAGAAGATGTGGGGTCCTGGGACATAGGGGACCGTGAATTAAAACAACGAGGGCCAAATTCTGCTCATATTTTCACTGGTGCAACTATATTGAGGTTGCTTCTAATTCTATCTATCTATCTATCTATCTATCTATCTATCTATCTATCTATCTATCTATCTATCTATCTATCTAATCGCCTTATTTCTGTGCCATCTCCATCACTGTAGTATTGGAATGCCAAACTTTGTAACTGAGAGCAGAATTTAGCCTCAAGACTCTGAATTAAGGGAAGAGGTGAGACGTTTCTTGACTGCATTCAGTCTGACTAGAGTTCTGCTCAGAACAATAATACAAAACAGAGCTTAATTTGTAATGCAAGGGCTGCCGGGGCTCAAGCAATTTTTTTTACATTCATAACTGATACAGCAAGCCCAGAGGTGCAGGGCTCAGCCCTGACAAGCCCTGGCACAAATTAAGCACTGCTACAAAAGCATTGTGTCCCGACACACCCTGAGTCGTGTGTAGCACTTGGAATGGATTCCTTGGGAACTGCCATTAGCCCAGAGCCCAAGCTCCTGGAAGCAGACGGGAGAGGCTGTTCTTTGGACATTACAACAAGATGCTGCTCTTTCCAGTCTAGGTCTTTGGTCAAACAACAGTACTGGTGAAGAGAGGGGGGATGTTTAATAAGAAAGGGTTCCCATGGCTGCTCTCAGACAACCCCACCATGTGATCCACCTGGATCCCCAAGGAGAAAGGGAAATCACAGAGGAAAAACATTGTATTTCCAGCAGCAGAGAAATTCTGTCTGCAAGAATGCTGCCGTGGCAGGGCTTCCTTTGCAGCCCAGCATCCCTCTTGATTAAACCACCCTAATCCTGGGGATTAGAGAAGCGTGTGAGTGCGTGTGTGGCTGAAATACTGCTCGATGCCCAAGATAACCAAGCAGCTGCCCAGGGCCTTAGCCAAGCATGAGCGCTATGTGCAAACCACAGACAGCTCCTCGTTTTGGAAATGACCTTGAACCTTGCACCTCCCAGGGCTGGGAGAATCACTGTTGTGGGAGGGACACTGGTAAGGCCGTGAGAGCACCTCTTAGCTGTTGCAATAGTGAGCAGCACGAGGCACTGGGAAGGCTGTCGGAGGAAAACTCTGGGTTACGGGGCTCCCTTGCTGTTCCTCTGCCATCCCCTGGGAAACTCTTGCTGCTAAAGGGAAACAGGCGGGCACACGAACGAGAGAGGCCGCGGATTGGGTCTGTGAGTATGAAGGACGTTGTGGTTGGTAACTGTCGCCCTTTTGTCTCCATTGCAGTGAGGCTGCATGACAGCATCTCCGAGGAAGGCCACCACTACCTGATATTTGACCTGTAAGTAATGGTGATCATTGTGTTTCATCCTTTGCCACAAGGGCCATGTTCTTCCGCCACCATGCAAAGCCATCGTACCCCTGACTCCTGCCCGGGAGGGACCTCGCTGTGGGGCCTGAAGCCGCTGCCATGGAGAGGCAGCGTTCCAGAGGGGAAGGCACAGAGTAACGGGGCAGGCTGGAGAGGCCATTTTGCACCTCCTTCCAGCGTTAGTCGAATTAGCTTTGTGTCCTATGCAGATCAGCCCTTCAGGCTTCTCAGAGCAGCAATTAGCATATTTAATGAAGCCTCCCTAGAGGTCCCGATGCTACCGCTGCTCCCTGCTTGTGTCAGTGATCCCGCCTTGTGCTGCAGTTTCTGTTCCTTCCCCTTGGAGACAGAGGAGCTCTGCATCCAAGTAATCTCTAAGATGCTCTACTTTGCATGGTACATCCCCCCCACCCCTTGCCCTCCTCTCCCCTGCCTGGTTGCTCTTGGCTGTTCCTCTCCCTTGCTGCCCAGGGAAGGACTGCAACACTGGAACTCTGATGGGTTTGCTGGAAGCAGGGGGTGGGTCATTTCCAGAGCACCCGGAAAGTGAAGAGCGTAATTTAATGAGAGTTGGAAGGGCATAAAGATCCAGGCCTGTCCAGAAGCATGTGTGAGTGTGCAGATTTTAGGGCCAGGTGGGACCATTGTGATCCTCTGATCTGACCTTTTCCCAAAGACCCCCTTCACTCTCTGATCCTTCTGGGGTGGGTGACAGGATGGCTCAGGGGCCAGCCCCGTCCCACTCCAGATCACTTGATCAGATACAGCCCATCTCATGACCGCTCGGTGGCCTCCTCTGAGAAAGGATCTGGTGAGCTCTGTCCAGCACCGCCAGACTGCTGGACTCTCACTGACCCTGACCGTTCCAGGTGCCTGGCTGAGAACTGCGCTGAAATGGGAAATGAACCACCCTCCCACCCCTGCAGATGGTTTGAAAGGAAGTAACGTCGGGCAAAGAGACCCCTGGTCTTTGGGAACCCGGCTTTAGCCCATCACGGATGGAATGTGCTGCCAGGTTAAAGTGGGGTTATGCTGAAATCACTGTAACTTCCTACTATGTACAGCCGCACAGCAGATGCACGTGGGTTAGATGAGTCTAGTACTTTTGGTGGCATGTAACTCATTAAATTTCCCAGCATGCTCTCCTCCAGCCACAGGATCCATTTCTTGGAAGCTGCTCCCCCAGTAGGTGGGAAAGAAGCACTGATCAGCTGGGAGAAATGAATTAGCAGCAGCCATTCCTCCAGCTTTCTCTCCCCAGAGCCTCCAAGCTCAAACATATCAGCACACCGGTTCCTGAACCTAGGAGCCACACTTGGGGAGTGGGTTAAAATGGGAATTCAGTTCTCTTGTTGCCTGGGAAAAAAATTACCAGGTGCCCAAGCCCTGTCACCTACCAGTTCCACACACCCCTTCACCCCCAAACATACTCGTTCCTGTTGTACCTGCTCAATCTCTGCTGAGCTGCTTGTCCAGTTGTGTTTTGATTCGTTCCGTGGGTCAGATTGCCAGCTGGTATAAATCCGCGCAGCTCTTGCATGTAGAGCTTCCCGAGCTGACATTATGCTTTGTCTGTTTCATTCACAGTGTCACGGGTGGGGAGCTGTTCGAGGACATTGTGGCCAGAGAATACTACAGTGAAGCAGATGCCAGGTGAGGACGGAAACATACCAAATATGATCCTGCAAGGCTTGGCAGCTGTACCCAGCCAGGCAAGGGAAGGGACGAGATGCCCAGCCTTCACCAATAGCTTGAAGTCTGTCCTCAGCCAAGGACTCATGTATTTATTTTATTTACAGTATCAGCGCATCAGTTTCCTCCACATTGTATATTGATTTTATAGCGGCGCTCCAAGATCTGCTGCTCTTGCTTCTCCACGCGATGTGACACTGCAAGTGGCTTATTCTAGCCAACACATTTTCCATGCCAAGGATTCTGTGCGTAACCACACTGCCGATTCTCCAAAGTCAAAGCCAGCTGCTTTAAGTGAATACAGACAGGCACTCCCCTTGCCCCAGATTGATAATGCAGTTAGTGTCCGACCTGCCTGCCTGACTGGTAGCAGCTGGACTCCCCCACTCCTCAGTCACCAATGTGTGGGATAGGCGAGGCCAGGAGCATCCTGGCATCCCAGCCAGGAGATATGGGGGCCAGTACCTTGTGGAGTCCTAGGAAGATATGGTGGAGATGATCACATTCTTGACATTTACCAGTTGCAATAGTTATTTTTATGTATTTAAAGGCGTATCTATGGCATTTATCACTGGCGTATCGGAGAAGCTTGCAAATATTAATGAATTAAGCCTCAGCACAGCCCTGGGAGGAAGGGAAGCATTAGCTTCATTTTACTCAGGCGTGGAAAGATGAGGTGACTTGCTCAAGGCCCCGCAGGAAGTCTGTGGTAGAGCTTTGAATAGAACCCATGTCTCCAGTGCCCTTAACCACCAAACAATCCTTCCTCCCTTTACCAGTGTCTTTATGGACTAAGCCATCCCAAACACTGGGAATAATACTGAGCTTCGGGTAAACATAGCCACGCAGTAAACTTCCGATTCAAGGCTCCTGCATGAAAACGTTATCTTTATTTCCTTGTTTGGAATGAGCTTTTTACTGAGTGTTCTGCGTGCACTGAATACGTTTATAACCAATCCACCTATTAGAACCCTGCAAAAATGTAAATCAAGACCTTTTGTTTTGCAGACAAATGCTTTGTGATCAAAGTTATAATCCCCTCTTGGCACCTGGAACTTCTTTTTCTTTCTTTCTCATGCATACAACAGAGTGTGCGTGATTTAATGAGCTATAAATAACAAACAGATCCGATGAGACCTACAAGCATAAGTCAGGACTAGGGAAATGGGGCTGGAGTTACCATAAGCTTTACGTCTTACGAGCTCTTCCGCTCTGCTTGATGTTATCGCACAAACTCAGGCGGGCGTCCTGATTTCACCAACTCCCGTTATCAAGTTCTCCATGCAGCCGCTCACATTGTTTCTATGGGAATTGTTTGGATTGTTTTAGCTCATTACCTCTGACAACCAGGAGAGTTCCTACGGTAACCTGTGCGCTCCTTTTCTATTGTTCACTAAGTCTGGCTGAATGATTCAATGACCCCCAACTGGGGATTTCATTGGCAATCAGGTTTTGATAGTTCTACCTTCCTCCATGCAGCACCTACATGGGACTCTGTAGAGCGAGATTCTGAGCCTTGCTGTATGGTTGCTAGTGGGAAAAGGAATGGGGGGTGTGGGAAGTGAGGAAAAGAGATAAAAATGAAGGGACACGCCTAAGGAAGCCCTATCTCTGCTGCTCTCCCAGAGCACAGATGTGACTTGTATGATTTCTCTCTGCAGTCACTGCATTCAGCAGATCCTGGAAGCTGTTCTGCATTGCCACCAGATGGGCGTGGTGCACCGGGACCTAAAGGTAAGAGCTGTGGTGAAGGTCCCTACATGTATACGTGTAACGGCCAGTGCTTCCAGGATATAACAACATCAGAAAGAGAGAGAAGGCCCTAGAAGCCTTGTCCTGTAACCTTCTCTGGGGAGGTCTGGTGCACCTGTAACACTGCGAGAAGAATTCCTTTTGGGAGCTACTGAAAGCCAAGGGTGAAGGGAACAATGAGGAGATCCTAGCTCAAGGTCCCTTGTCAGGCCAACTTTTCCTTCCAGAAGGATGCAGCTGGTCTGCTTAAAAATGCCTTTCTCCTGCTCTGGAGGGAGCGAAGTTAGCCCCAGAGGAAGACATGGGTAGGTTTGGAGGGAGTGCTTCATGGTGGCCATTGGTGGGGGCTCAGTGGAGACCTATTCAGTCCCCTGTGGCTGGAAAATTGGTAAGTGACTGTGAGGCTTCAGGTCCCCACCTGGGCCTCCTCAAATCCGTCCTCCAGTGGCGGGGAGAAAAATGACCCATGCTCTCATATCATCTGGAACAGGAAGTTCTCTAGGGCTTGATTATCCCAGTATAGTCTTGGAGCCTGAAAACCTCAGCTGTCCCACAGAGGGAATTCAATTCAGTAACACTGAGCTCCTGCAGCAGAGACACTCCCTTCCTGCAGGCCAGGGGTTTTAAGGCTCTGGCTTAATACAAGCTGGTCTATAATGTTCTCTCACTGGAGAGAGCTCTTCTCAGATCAGCCCAGCAGCCTCTCCTGTAAAGGGAAGCTCATCCCACCTCTTCCTTTCAAACGCCTCCCTAATTCAGGCCCAAATGCAGGACGAGTGCGACTTCCAAGTCTGAGCTAGTGTCGTCTCGCCCTACAAAGACACCAATAACTCTGGTAATACCTGGGAACCAATTGGTGCTGTCATCAGTTTGTTCGCCCACCGTTTGTCTGGGGATTATTGAGCCAGCTGCCCTGATTCCAGGCCGGCTAATGCAGTTGAAAGAGCAGAACTAGACTATCACTCTCTCTAATAGATGTAATAACATTGCCACTGAATGGGAGCCCGGAGTCGGGCGCCTCCGCGGAGGTGGAAACCGGATTCATGTGTCTTCATCAGCCCTAACGTAGGGAGCGATGGAGCCTGAACAGCAGCCTATTAATAAGGACATAAGCACTGAGGGCTTTCCTGGCCATGACACCTCTTGTTTCTACGTGAGAAAAAGAGATCAGGGCGAGCTGTCGTGAGGGAACCTCTGATCTGTAACACATACGATTGTTTTCCCTTCCCTGAAGAAGCAAGGGGCCAAATTCAGCAAGGAGTCTGAGGGAGCCTAAGCTGGTCTACGTCACTCCTCCTTTCAGCCACGCAGACTTGAATGTTCCACGACCTCAGACTCCCTTAGACTCACATCCACTTACTACTGGGTAACGTAACCTCCCCATGCACACATGACCCCTGAATTTGGCCCTCTGAGTCTGTGTAAGGCAATGCAAGCTAGTGTACCCGTAACTCACAGGCCCAGGGGCTGGAAGAGAGGAATGTAGCAGGAAAAGCAACGAACAGGAGGCTGTCAGAAAGTAATTGTGGCAGGCCACCCACTTATTCTATCTTACACCTTCTTCCAGCTCCTCCAGTTCTGCTCCCTTCTGTGTCACAGAGTAGGGCGGAATAGTGTGTCTAGGGCAGTCGAAGTATAACAGAGCAACCCCCTGGGCTTCTCAATTAAATGTCTCCCAGCCGGCGTCTGATGGGGGACAGTCCCCTACCCAGAATCCGGACTGGGAGTTCTGCTGGCCAGAGCCGGTCAGAGAGCCCTAGGAAAGGGGTCCGGCTTGTGCCCACGTTGTTTGAATCCAGTATCGGGAGGGTGTTTTTTTCTTTTGCTCTCTATCCCTCGCTTCCTCCTGTAGCCGGAGAACCTGCTGCTGGCATCCAAACTGAAGGGAGCTGCGGTCAAGCTGGCAGACTTCGGCCTAGCCATTGAGGTGGAAGCGGATCAGCAGGCTTGGTTTGGTGAGTGGAAATGGTCGGGCGGGGGATTGAGGAGGGATTGTTTTGCATTTCCCGTTTCTATATGTGTGGCGAAACAGCTCCCCTCTCCCCCACTGTCCGGGAATGTTTTATTAATGGCACAAGCAGCGCAGGTACCTTGAATATTTATCCCTGAATCTAACCAAAGGGTTAAAAAATGTCCACTGAGCTCCTAAGGGCCAGCAGGGATGGGGAAGGGTGTGGAATCTTGACTAGTTGCTTGCAAAGCAGCAGTTTTGGCAGCCTTCAAGGCTGAAACCACCCTATGGTGCATTTGGGATAACCCATTTGTTTCCATTGGGAAAATACACTCTTGCGTCCCAGAGGTGCCCAGGCAAGATATAAGCCAAGTAACTGAATGGGGATTCAATGAATGGATGCGCAAAGCTAGAACGTGAGTCATGGAGATACTATAAGGGTTTGATGACTGCATGATGGATACACAGCCAGTGTCCCCTCCGCTGTGCTCCCAGTCCACCATTGGCTGATACCATGTTGCAGTCCCTGTGTACTGCCATCTCCCAGGACAATGGGGAAAAGATGTGTAAAACTGGTCTTCTGGACAATGCTTGAAACCCAATGAGGCCTCAGTAATAGGGGTGGGCTCCAGGTTCACCAGGAGAGGGTGTCATATACATCTTCATAAGCAAACCTGCCAATGTAGAGATGAATACAAAGGGAGAAGGCAGGTGTAGGATGCAAATCCAAGACTTCTTTCCTAATGCTGTGCCAGCACCCGGTTCAGTAGGCTGGCTCTGTGCCTCGCATGACTCATTTTCCTATCCTTCCTTAACCCATCTGATTAGCTGCTAATAGGCCAGGACTTCCTAACCACAGGACAGATTGTTTCTCAGTTACACCAGTGTCAATCTGGAGTAACTGCGCCCACGTCAATGCAGCTAAATCATTGGATTGACACCCAGAGCAGAATCTGACCCAGTGCACTCACAACCCCGAATGAACAGGCACTGAACTCTGAGGACTTGTAATCAGATCATGCGAGCGTGGGCCCTCTGGATGGCCAATTATCTTTGTTACGGCCGTTCTCAATGGACTAATTGAGGCAGAAGACACAAGTCACACGTTTGTCTTGCAGTCGGCTCTTGGGAGCTCAGTACTTCTGGCGAGTGCTGACGTGACTGGGTGTTGTCTGGGTTTGGTTCCATAGGCGCCGACTCCATGGGTGCTCCGGGGCTGGAGCACCCCTGGGGAAAAAAATAGTGTGTGCTCAGCAGCCCCGCAGATCCGCGCCTGCCCCTCCCCCCCAGCGCCGCCTGCCCGCTGCAGATCAGCTGTTCAGCGACGTGCAGGAAGTGCTGGGGGTAAGGGGGAGGAGTGGGGGCAGGAAGCGGTGGAACAGGGTGGGAAGTGGTGGGGCAGGGTGGGAGCGGGAAGAGGCAGGGTGGGGGTTTGGGGGAAGGGATGGAGTCGGGGTGGGGCTGGGACGAAGTGAGGGTGGGGCGGAGGTGGGGGTTTGGGGGAAGGGATGGAGTGGGTGTTGAGCACCCCCTGGGGACTGAGGAAGTCGGCGCCTATGTTTGGTTCGTTAGGTTTCGCAGGCACACCAGGGTACCTTTCTCCAGAAGTGCTCCGGAAGGATCCCTATGGCAAAGCTGTGGACCTCTGGGCGTGTGGTAAGTCAGACTGAGGTTAGCAACCAGGAAAGCAGGACAGATACATTTGGGAGAAGGAAGAAGCAGCCAAGCTTCTCATTTCCTGCATTCTGTGCCACACCCACCAGCATATCAGAGATGTGTATATTTCAGCATGCTCATTCTGAAGCTGCGGGCGCGAGGGCGGCCTATATCAGAAGGGCTGTACCCCTGCCATTCTGTGAGCCACATCTTCTCTGCCCAGGTGCCATCGCTCCTAGCACCTGACGGCATCACTGTATGTTTAATTTAAGTCTTGAACAGCTACGTTCTTCTGAATGTTAAACCACCAGTGATGCTAGAGAGGCCCTGTGTTAACAACATGTGACATTGGCTTTCCACTCCACCCATGTCACGAGAGAGACCACTGCTCAGGAATAGGGTGCTCTCCAGCAGTCACTCCTTTCCTTGCAGACCAACTCTGAAAATGCCGCTGGGGTGGCAGTTTTCTCCAAAATGCCAGCACGTTGTGAAATGCCAACGCTCTCCCTGCGACGTGCCAGTTGCATGTGAGGCCAAAGCCAGTGCCTCACGTATCTGGAACACAATGCACCAGTGACCCAGTTAATGAAAAGCTTCACCTTCAAATTGATTTCACAGCTCAGGCACGTGGAGAGGCACTGCTCTCCGGATGGGCTTCCCGAATGTCACATGGCGCAGCCTGAAACAGATTTCTCTTAAGGCCAAACTGTTTTCAAGGAGACCCATGCGCAATGTGTGCCTACGTTTGTGTGCACAGTTGCTGTGACTGCGTGCACAGATCAAAGAGCTGCACGCATGCATGGCATCTAACCTGTGATTTGCATGCACGGGCCTCATGGCTGTGTGTACGTGAATGTCAGCCTGAAATTGGGTAGGCAAGAGAGCCCTACTTAATAAAATCGACCCTCATCTTTAACTTCTTTTCCCTGATTTAGACCAACACAGAACTTGGGCCCACACACTCTCCTAACTCTCTCCCACCTCCACTTGATAGAGGTTGATAATAATATGCTCCTATCCCTCTCTTGTACAGGAGTCATTCTCTATATTCTGTTGGTTGGGTATCCTCCCTTTTGGGATGAGGATCAACACCGACTCTACCAGCAGATCAAAGCCGGAGCCTATGATGTAAGTAGCTTTGTTTTTCTCCCCTCCCCACTCGTCTCTCACACACTCTTCTTCTCCTCTCTCCGGCCCCCATCTTGCTTCCAAGTCATCGCTTTTGACTCTTTATAGAAATAGGACCAGTAGCTGAGACCAGTTGCTGGCTTGAAGGAAACCAACTGCGCCATTCCGTCTGTGCTTGTGAGTGGCAATGGGGAAGACCACATCCACCCATCACAAACACAGCCATTTCAAGGCCTTGTGGAGGAAGGTGTGCGGTTTGGTTTTCTCTGGGGAAACAGCACAACACCGAAAGGCTACGGTTGCTGTAGGGCAGCTTGGACAGATCTTCCTCTGGAGTCCCTCTCGGAGCTGTTGCTGCTCCTGAAATGTCTGTTGGGGACAGTACGAACACTAGCTGCCTGCTGATGCTGGGCTCATCAGCTTAAAGCTCAGATCCCACCTGAGCCAAAGGAGAATTCCCATGCAAAAGAGCAGCGTTAGGGTTGATATTTTCTTTGTAAGCTGCTACTCCAGGCTACGGGGGGACAAGACAGTGGGGAAAACAACAGTGGGTCTGATTCTCTCCAGTAGAGGATAGACTTTCTCCTACTGTCCACTATTTCAGGCATCTCACTCCCTGAGCTGGCAGAATTAACCATTCACTCTCCCTTTGGCCAAAACCCACCACATCCTCCCAGCATGAGAGGCTCATCCTCTTGGAAGAGGACTGTGCGGGAATGAGCCAAACTTTATCTGGATGGGCTGGGCAGCAGCAGAAATGCCCCTGACATCACTGCTGTTGGCACTCTCACATCTGACCCCTTTGCCTTTGCAGTTCCCTTCACCCGAGTGGGATACCGTCACTCCTGAAGCAAAAGACCTCATCAACAAGATGTTAACGATCAACCCATCCAAGCGTATCACAGCAGCAGAGGCTCTGAAGCATCCATGGATATCGGTAAGCATGGCGTACAGGGTGGGCTACTCAGGGCGCTAGCCAGACACTGGAAGGACGGGCAGCTTAGCACGCAGCTGGGAGATGTGGCCTGTTCTGTGATGCAGGAACATCTCTGTTAAGGATGAAGGTCCAGAAATCAGGAGGTTTTATGCAAATGATGGGACACCTCACTTTGCATATTGATGAATAGGCATTGCCTTGTGTGTGGCCTGTCTATCTGCTGTGTAATGAAATCCTCCTCCCAGGTGTCGCTCCTCTGATACAGCGACAGGCATTTCTCTAAGTCAGCACGAGACATTTAGGTGTCGTTAAGCCTTAGTGCAAGTGAAGCATTAATATGAACTCACATTAAATGCTTGAGCCCAGACAGCCTGGTGATGGGAGGAAATGTGCCATCTTAGCCAAACCAAGAAAAACGCTGTTAATTCATTAATGTCTCACCCCCCCCCCCCCTCCCGCAGGAGCCTCAGGCAGCCGGAGCCCTGCTGCTCTTTGCAGGAGGATGCTGGGAATCCCTTCTCTCTTTGAGGGGGGCTGTGTCAGACTCACCTGCCCAGCTCCCTGAGCGCTTGGATCATAGAGGTCATCTCTAAGCTGTGCTCTGCCATTGCTGCTGGCTGTGCCATGCCTTCCTCCTCCTGCTGCTGCTGCTCCTCTTCCTCCCCGCAGCTGCAGCTTAGGTGTAAATGCGAAGCCCAGCATGCCCTGCACTCTCTTCTGTTTACAGCTAGGTTTCTGACCGTCATAATATTGTCTTCACGTGGCAAAAATGCTCTTTCTCTAGTGCCTTCTGGATCTTCAATGCTTCACCTCAGATCTGCGACGTGCTCCCTTACTTCCCGGCTACAGGGCCCTATTGTGTGGGCTGTAACAGTTAGGGCATGTCTACACACAGATGTAAGTTGACCTATGTTAGATCAACTTACAGCCACTGGTGGCTGATGTCCACACTACCCTCTTTCTGTCAGTGGTGCACGTCCTCACCAGGAGTGCTTCCACCAACTGAAGAGGGGTAGTGTGGGGGGCTGAGAGCCAGGGTGCTCAGCTCTGTGCAGCTCCTCGCTGGGAGCCCAGCTGCCCCCCGGTCTCCCGGCTTCTCACCTCCCAGCCGGGAGCCGGGGGCAGCTGCCTGGGCTTCTCGCCTCCCCTGTCCCCGCCGGGAGTGGGAGCAGCCAGGCTGTAGCGGCTTTCTTGTCAATCTCACAGCTCCAGCATGGAACCCTGAAACTGACAAGGCAGCCAGCAGCCGATGTAAGTAACGCAGTGTCTACCCAGACACTGCCTCGCCCTGACTACGCCGACACACGCCCTACGCCTCTCGTGGAGGTGGAGTTATTATGTCGGTGTAGCAGGGCACTTACATCGGCCGGACAAGGCTGCAGTGCGTACGCTGACCTAATTACGTCAGCGTAAGCTGCCTTACATCGACCTAACTGTGTAGTGTAGACCAGGCCTTAGAAACAGGAAAGTCCCCCAGGCAGGGGCCATAACAGAGCTCCTTTCCATGGCAGAGATTGTACCAAAGCCTGAGACTCCCTGACACACCTTTCATCCCATAAAAGTCTAATCAACGACCAAAGTGAAAAATCGTCCCTGAACTTAGCCTCACTGCCATGTATAATCCATGCGTGAAACCTCTCATCACATCCCTCCACAGCAAGGAACTGCAGTGTTAATCATCCAGACAAATCAGTCAGCCCAGGGCATAGCTAAGCTCTCTGCTAGCTAATTTACAGCCCACTGCACAGCAGAACGAGGAACAAATGAACGAAGAGGGTGGATAACTCACGCTACCCATTAAAGTTTTATACGCTGCTCCCAGAGAGGCCCACGCAGCTGCATACAGCAATGGCCGTATGCCTCAGCCAGGAGAGCCAGAGTGCATGTGCGTGAGCATGGGAGAGCAACAGTGTGTGTGCGTACATGTGTGCACTTCCCCAGGTCCTCGGGTCTCCAGGTTTCTCCCCTCCACTACTGAGCGGGCTCTCCTTCTCTCTTCTAGCACCGCTCCACTGTGGCGTCATGCATGCACAGACAAGAGACAGTGGACTGCCTGAAGAAGTTCAACGCCAGAAGAAAGCTAAAGGTAATTCGCAGGGCCCATCCCCGCCGCCCAGGTACCTTTGGGATCCAGTTGAGAAATGCCCAATGAGTTTGTTTTCCTGAACAGAAGATGTGTCACAGGGTGGGAGTCCGGGTTATCCTGTGAGTTTGCATTTCAGGGGAGCCAGACTGGCCAGGGAAAGGAGAGGCTGAGCTGAGGGGCGGGACGTTAGAAACCAGGCACAAATGGATGTAAAAGAGAAGGTGGTTCGCCTGCCCCACCTGCTGTGTCTGACCAGGGTTGCTAGTTATTTTGAGGAAGTCATATGTTGGGTGTGTTGCAAGCAAGTTGGGAAATCCGTATTCCCCCCGGGACAGGAACGATGATAGACATTTATAAAGCACCTTTCAGCCGCAGGGATGCCAAAGCTAAACAGTGCTCCAGGGTGTCTACGTCTGCCACTAGGGGGCAGCCCTTTTAACGGTGCACGGCAGTGCTACCACCACAGCGGGTTAGAGCCGGAGGGGAAGAAGGACAGTTGTATCCAATTAACAATGTAGGGGGAATTATAGGTAGGCAAAATGCTGGAGTAGAGACATCACCCGGCAGTTGGGGCTAACGCCTCGATACACTGACAAAAAGTGCTATTGGATCTTGAGGGATCAGAACTTTGATTTTTCCATCTCATCCAAAAAGGCCACACCTCTAGTAACACAGTGCCCCCAGCACCATGCTGTGTATTCATTCCATACTGGCTTGTGAAGAAGAGTGCCGAACACTGAGTCATTAACACCAACCACTTCCAGCAGCGTATTACTGTTCATAGAATATCAGGGTTGGAAGAGACCTCAGGAGGTCATCTAGTCCAACCCCCTGCTCAAAGCAGGACCAACCCCAACTAAATCATCCTAGCCAGGGATTTGTCAAGCCGGGCATCTGTTTCATGGAGGTCTCCAATCTAAGCAGTGATCTAGCCCTGCCCTTCATTAACCTGGGAGGGCTGATGGGTTTGCAGCACAAAGCAGGTGGCTCCAGACTGGTAACAAGATTGGCAAGAAAAGAAACTGGCAATAATCTATGTTTACTATTCATCTCAGCAAGTAATCAGATTAGTTCAAGTCTACACTTCTAAGTAGTAATCCGTTACTGTAACCAATTACTCAAATCTCATTATATGCGACCTGACTAGTTAGTAGAGTCGACTGGAAAACGGAAAACATTTCTGCAGTACCTTTTTTTCTGTTTTTGGTCAAATTTAGCTTTGATGGAAATTTCTCCCCCAGCTGTAATTAGTACAAGAAGTTACTTTAATAGCATTGGACCTGATTCTGACCTCCATTACACCCATTTAAATCTGGAGTAATTCCACTTGTTACAATTTACACAGACTAAACTGAAATCCGAGTACGGCCCTGCATGTCTGATGCTTCTTTTAATCTCACAGGTATAGGCAGTTTAGTAGCCAGCCCCGGGACTGTGGTTAGGGAGGCAAGTACAGGAGAATAAACTGTTATTGAGAAGTAAAAGTGTGTGTTACTGGAGTGAGCAGAGTCCTGGCGTTTTGGCCATTTTCACTCTGGCAGAATCTCAGAAGGGCAGGTGATGGGGGGGGGGGGGATTTCTCAGAGGAATCTCAAGATAAGGAAACGTCCCAGAAACTCCCAATGGAAATCTCTCTGCTGGTCTGGTCCCGGTGCCTTTGGAACACAGGGCCAGAGCAATGATGCCACTGCATGGCCCATAAAAAGCCCCAAGGGAGAGCTCTAGATTGCCTTCACAAGAAGGTTGTAAATCATCCCGTCCCTCCCATTACCACCCAAAGACTCGGATTGTAGGGCCCCTACCCAGGACCTGTTTTTACAGACTGTTTTCTGTGTCTGTTAATATCATCTCTGGACTACGTTCATGCCCCTGTGCAACCTCCCACCAGCTCCAGCTGGTTCTGTTTTCCACCGGATACCTTTGAATAGAAGGACAAACAGATGGGCCTGACCCTGAGCACAGCGGTCTCTCTTTCCTTTCTGCCTTTTGTGTATTTCAGGGAGCGATTCTCACTACGATGCTGGCAACCCGGAATTTCTCTGGTAGGTGTTGTCTTGGCACCTCACGCTCTTTACTCGGTTGCTTTGCATTTATTGTATACACTGGGTTTCGGGTGCTAGGTGGGAGCTGATTTGTACCCACAAACGCCAGCCAAACCCAGAAGCCTTACTGGTAAAGACTGGCATAGACCGTCCCCTCTGCATTTACATCGTGCACATCCCCGTGGGAGCTGACCACGCGTGCTGCGAGTTCCTAATGGATGTCATTCTGGGATGCACCACCAGGCTGGCAGCGGGGAAGGTGACCTGGAGAAGGGAAGGGGGAGAGATGTATGGCCCAAGAGGGGGTGGAATCGAGGGCTTGGGAAATCACAGTTCCTGGAGATTTGGTCCTGAAGGGCTTTATATGCATTTGCCTACTAGCAGTTAACGTGCAGCCGTGTTCACATCCTGGGGAGGTGCTGGGGCGGAGAAGATGCAGCCTCTCTTTTCACAGCTCTGTGGCGAGTGGCTGGCGCTCAGATCCAGCCCAGAGGGGAAAGCTCCTGTCGCTGTAATAACCCCTCCCTCAGCCATGCCAGGAATGGGCCCCAAGGAGAGCTCTCCCAGCATCTCTGGGCAGAAGGGAAGAGAAAAAGCCTTTCGGGCTCAGCCTCTATCTAGGTTGTGACTAATGAGAGGCAGATTTGGCTCAAGTCATGTGGGCCTCTCTGCAAACATCAGTACAAAGATGTGGAACCTAATCATGTAAAGGGCCCCCAGTACGTTCCCCTTCCATTGAGGGTTCTCTGGGACGGGAACTGCAAACCCAAGGGCCTCGGGTGCCAATGGCTGGCCCTGCTGTGAGCGGGAGAACACCACTATACCCATCATGGCATGCGAGTTATCAGGTTGTTTTCCCTGCAAGGCTGGTCTTGGAGTGCAGCCCTAAGTGAAAAAATCTCTCTCTGTGTGGGGGAGGGTGTTAGAGAGTCATGGAAAAATTGCCTTGCAGTCAGGCCCTTTGGAAGCCGTCCAGGTACGGTCAGAACTAGACCGCAGCAGCCCCCGGAGGCTGGAGTCTCTGTCTGTTTCCCTCCTTTCTTTTTCTGCATTTCCTTCTCTCACTCTCTAGGGGAGAGTCCTGTGGTCAGATTTCAAGAAGGGTTAAAGCTACTGGGAAGTCTGGTCTGTGCCCAAAGGCTCCACCTCCTTCCCTTACTCCCAGGGGTTCTCATACAGCTAGCACACGCCAGGGATGGGGTTTTGTAGCCCATTGTCTACTCTTATGGGATGCGCAGACATAACTAGCTAGCATCTTCTCTCAAAGCGCCTGTCCCGTGGGGTGTTCAGCAGACTTAAAGCAAACCCTACAGGTGGGAACTCACATAAAGGAATCATGAATTCCTAGATGATTCTTAAGTGTGGTACCAAACGAGATGTCTCACAACGAGTCTGAACCTCAACCCTCAAACTGGCATTGAAAGCATCCCCTCTCCAACACAGGCCCCTGCAACTCCCTGTTGCAACCTGCCCATAGCCCTAGCGGAAAAGGCAGAGGAGGGCACTGGTACTTAATGTGCAGGGCTGCAGGCCTGACCTGGCTGTGTCCTCCAGAGAGGGGCGAATCTCTGACCTCAGGGGCCCACCCATCCTAGAAAAGGGGTCGGTGAGATTTGTTGTGGCCACAGGTGTGTTTTGACCTGGACCAGTCTCAGGTTTGTTCCACACTCATTCAATATGAAGCAAAAAAAGATCTCTGTTAGAAAAACAACATATCGGTGACGGTAAAGCAGGTGACCACTTCTCGGTGCTAGACTGGAAGCTCTTCCAGGCAAGGGACTTCATTTTGCATCTCAGACAGTGCGGAGGACATTGCAGCTGATTATTAGCAGTATTGTCGGTTGAAAAGACACGTAACTTTGGAAAATTGCTAACGGGTGGGTAGGCATCACAAAGAGTTTTCTGACCTATTATTGTTCTTGTTTGATCATTTTTGAGCTACCTAGCACCCAAAGCATGCTTGGGGCTTTACAGGCAATTCGAAAAGACACAGTTCCTACCCAAAAGTCTTGACAATCAAAATAGCATTGCAGATTAGCTCTCACCAATCACCTGTATTCTGGGAAGACCCTGAAAACAAACCTGGAGCTAATCTGTTTTTTTTTTGTTTTTTTTTTTTAAAAAGGCCTGTGAACTGGCAATTCATAGACTATCAGGGTTGGAAGGGACCTCAGGAGGTCATCTAGTCCCACCCCCTGCTCAAAGCAGGACCAATCCCTAGACAGATTTTTGCCCCAGATCCCTAAATGGCCCCCTCAAGGATTGAACTCACAACTCTGGGTTTAGCAGGCTAATACTCAAACCACTGAGCCATTCCTTCCATTGTATGAACATGATGTGGGCTGTGAAAGCCCCTGGGGCATAATGCTGACCCCCAGCCTCAGCAGCTGCTGGGAGTGGCCAGGAGGAATTTTAACTTTCTTTTCTAAAGTCCTAACAAAATGTGCCCCCGCCCCAGCTGCTTGCCACACCTCCTGTCCGAGGGCCTGGACAGCTCCCTACGCCTTGCACCGTTGTTTGCACCAGTACACTGTGCCCTGGTGTAAATGCGACACAAGGTGCAGGGCAAAGGGTGAATCGGGGCCAGAACGTCTCAAGCCTGGGAGGGGGTTAGCTGGGTGCCAGTTCCTCTGGGTGGGGAGAGGCAGGGAGGATGGAGGGTGTGCAGGCGCCAAAGGGATTGTGCACATGGGAGCAGAGCTGGGGAACTTGTGGGGGAGGGGAGGAGGAATCTGGATGCTGGTCTAGGGCGGAGGAACTGTGAGTGGTTCAGCTAGGGGATGGAGGGAGCCAGTGTCTATTCTGGGGCAGGTCTCTGGCCTGGGTTGTACCGGAGGTCAGAGCAGATGATCACAACGGTCCCTTCTGGCCTGGGCATCTGGGATTCTCTGAACAGGTGGCGCGATGGGGGTCAGGACAGGGCACTGTTCGGGTGGGATTGAAAGAGGATGGAGGGTGATACGCTTGCGTGGGGCAGGGCCTTATGGGAAGTCTCAGGAGCTGGACAGAGGATGGTTGGCACAGGGAGCTTGTGAAGTAGCTGCAGACAGTCAGAGCAGGGTGCTTGTCAGGTGGGTAAGAGGGAGCAGGAGGTGAGCTGGGAGCGAGGTCAGGTGGAGGACTGCTGGGGCCTGCAAGGGGCATTGGGATTGTTCAGCGGCTGGCGGTGCGGATCAGCCCCAGGCATTTGTCGTGGGGGTGGTTAGGTTTTGCTGACATGTGGCAGTTGTGGGGGTACGTGGCAGGGTTGGAAGAGTTAAACACCCAGGGGGGATATTTTGTCAAGCCCTACTAAGGGCAAAGGGCCTGACCTTGAGCATTTAAGGCCAGGATGTTCAAAGCTACACCCCATAGTCACTTCCCTTCCCGCATTCTGCCCAGGAATTCACCAGGGTCTCATCCCCACAGCACGCTCATCTGACCCTACCGCGTGGGCAGGCGGCTGCTGGAAGTTCATTATCTGTTTGCCAAGGGCAGCGAGCTGGGAGAGCGCCGGAGCGGCCCTGGGGGATGGGGCCTGCGGTGATAGGTGGGCTCAAGGGGGGCCGTCTGCTTTTCATCATCGTCAAAATGTGGGCTGCAGCTGTCAGGTCGAGGGAATCGTAGCACATGACCCCGGCAGCATGGGGCTAAAATTAGAGAGAGAGGCAGGCAGGCAGTGCCACGGCGCACTGCTTCTAGCTTCATACTCAGCTCCCCAAGACAAAGGCAGGAAGGGAAGCCCTGGGGCTGGACTGAGGCTCATGCTCTGCTGTGGAGGACACTGGATCCTCACTGGCCACACTGCTGCATGACCCTTGAGTCCCGGCAGGAAGAAAACTGCCCAGAGACCTCTCCCTCTGCCCAGGCCTCTGCTGTTTCCAACACTGCCTGTTGCTCAGGTTCCTCCACGGAGCTGGCTTGACGTCGAGAGAAGTGGCCAGGGCCTCTGTCTCTGTGCAGGAGAAGGAAGGGCAGGAGTTGAGGTGTTCACCTCGCAGCTCAAGGGGCTGTGGAGAGAGGCTGCACCTGGAGCTGTTCTACTCTGGGTCTGGAGCGCACCAATCCGGAAGGACTCCTGACCCCACCCCCCCTCGCCCCTTTTGTGTGACACTCCATCCTCCCTTATGCTGCTGATCCTCACTCTGTTGGCCTTGGCGCCTTGCCTGGCCCTGCTAACCTCCTACCTTGTCTCCGCAGGAGGGAAAAGCGGAGGCAACAAGAAGAATGACGGCGTGAAGGTAAGCGCTCCCTCCCGGCCGGTACAGCGCCCCGGGGGCCACCCCTTGGGGCTGCTGAGGGTCCCGCCGTGGCCTTCCTCTGTTTGACAGTGAAGTTGGTAGCCATGCATTGCTGGCCCGGCTCCTTGGCCACCATCCCCTTGTCCTTAGGTCAGAGGGCCCTTCCTCCCCCGTCCCCCGCAGTCGCCGCTGTCAGTCAGCAGAACTGCAACAAGAGCAAAAGGGGAAAAACTGTCAAATGTGCAAAGCTCTCTAGGGAAAAGCTTGGCAGCTTGCAGATGGGAGAGCGGAGAGGATGGATGCACAGGCTCATGTTTGAATAATGCACTCCTCCGACACCCCAGCAGGAAGGTGACGTGAGGAGAACGCAGAAATTAACCTCCTCCTGAGGATTTTACTGCTGCTCGGCTGCCTGCAGCCCTCTCCACACGCCCCCCACTCTCTCCCCGTGAGGGCAGGAGGGATGGGGAAAGGAGAGGAGTCGAATGGATGAGCGGGGGAGAGAAGGGATCAGGAAAGGAAGAGGGGAAGGGGAAAGCCAGGCTTGCAATTTCTGCCTGGTGGGGAGAACCGAGGGTTCAGGCGAGCCGCAGTAATTCAAAGCGGAGGCATCCCAGAATCTCCCCCACTCGTTAGCAGGAGAGCCCATGCAAATTCAGGGTCACCCAAGGGAGGCTGAGCGCAAGGACCTGGGAGGAACTGCCTGTATTCAAATGAATAAATGAGCAGCATGAGCCGGCTCTCTGCAGAGAGTTTCACAGCCTGCCAATCCCATTCCTCTCGCTTCCCCAGCGGGTGGCACTGGGCCGGGGGGGGGGGGGAGAAGGGGGCAGCAGGGTGAGCCCGCCCACCCCCTCCCCCTCCAGCCCCAAATTCAAGAGTTAGAAATAATAAGAACAAATCCCATTTTACCTTAAAAAGAGTATGGACCCATCCAGGTCTTTGTTTCTTCTGCCACATCAGGGTGAGCGACGGGGCCCCATATGCTTGTGGTACCTACCGAGCTCAATCCCGCATCCAGAGCCGAGCAGTCTCCTGGGGTGAGAGCCCAGTGGAAATCAGCTCTCTCCATTAATCACCTGTTCTAATGGCCTCTGGTGTGTGTGTGGGGGGGGGGTGGAGGGGGAGGCGCTTCGTCATCCTTCCTCCCCAGGGGAGGGTGTGTGATCTATGGGAAGGCCTCTCTGCCTGATGCCCGGGCCTGCAGGCTCAGAACGGGCTGTGGCAGGGCAGCCAAAGAGGCCCATCCGTCACAAGGGTCCATTCTCTCCCCATATGATGGTCAGTCACGTGGGGTGCGGTGGGAGGGGGGTCCAAAATCTCTTGAAGTCATTGGGAGTCTTTCCACTGATTTCACCAGGGCTTGGGATCAGACGCCATGGGGACCTCCTCTCTCTGGGGCTTAACTTACGAGCTGTGCAGGGCCCCAGAATTCTGGGAGGGTCGGAGAATCAGGCCGGCCTTCCTCCCCCCATGACCCAGTTGCTGGATGGGCTAAGGAGCTCTGGCAATGAATTGCTTCCTACCACTCTGGTACTGTTGGAGAAGGCCAAGCCTGCAATGTTAATAGCATTTATAACCACAGAAATGCTGAATATGAGCTCAGCTCATTCTACCTCTGCTGCCAGCCTCTCCCCCTAACTCCTGAGATTCACCTGCAGGCCAAGGAATATTTTGTCTTGATCTGCTGCCATCAGGATGTAATGCTGCAACGTGAAGATGCTGCTTCATGACGTGAAGATCCCGCACAACACATGTAGGGGTGCCCTAGGTCAGAACTCGCTCTGTTAACATCCTGCACACTAGTCTTGTGGGATGTGACACAGTAAGGCCCCAGACCAGGAGAGCCATGATCGTACCATGGGCACCTGTCAACCTGTGCCTCTCCTCTGCTACCCTGGCACTGCCAGAGCTGCCAGCAGCTTATGATGGTCACCAGGGGAAATAATCCCCCCCACAGGCATTGCTGATGCAGTGCAAGGGGCTGGGGGACAGGTAAGACAAACTGAAAGATGCTTTCTAAAGCTATGGAAAGAGAGAGCGATGGACCGGGAAGCCTGTATAGCGGCATTCCTCGGTTGGCTTGCCCATCGGCAAGGCCCTTCGTGTTTGGGTTTTAGTTTGTTTAAAATTTGCTGGGAATTTATTGGTGTTTATTACAAACATTTGAAAACAGATGAAAATTGGTTCAAAAAATAACGTTAACGTTTTCTGGGTAAATATCGGGGTTAATATTGGGGGATGGGGGGACAGATGTAAAGCAACAAATAGAGAAAAGTAAGAGTATTGAAAGTAAAAGCAGTTTAATGCTGTGGTTTATTTCATGAATTGTATCTTAACAGTGTATACACATATTAACATGCGTGTGTGTATCTTCCACTACATTGCCTTACTCAACAGACAGCCTCACATTTACCCTTAGACTAACTTTTTATTAACATAAACATATCTGCATAATGTAATGCATTGGATTTGCTTAACGTAATCAGTAATTTCATGTACTTGAGTGGTCCAAAATTTGGGTGAAAAGTGGTAAAATAATTACAAAATAATGGCGTTTGTAAAAGCTGGGAATGTTTTGGTAAAAATCAGTAAAAACTGAAAACAAAGGGCCTTAGCCAACCCTACGGGGTAGTGTTGAATTAGACCTGTCACTTCACAAAGGTGGCTGTGCTGGTGGGAAACCTCTTTGATAAAGGTTCTTCGTGTTGGTTTTGTGGTGGCCACGAGGGTGAACACGGTCCTGGGTATGCAGCAGAGCACAAGGGTGACTGTGGGTAGATTGTTAGGAAAACAATCTTCGGAACCATCAAGATGGAAGGGTTTAGATTTCCAGTACCACATCAGTCACTTAGGTTTGTATCCTTCAGTTCTGAACCTTGTCTCATGGGCCTGTTATCACCCAGCTCTGGAGAGCGTGTGAACCTGGGGCAGAGTTCTGGATGATTTTGGATTGCCATGACTGCGTTTTCTGGGCACCAAGGAGGGACAGCCTGGGTAGGTGGCTGGAAGCCTCTCCTCCCTGCCCCCGTGCCATGATACAACTTGATGGGAAGATGGGAGAAGTGCTACCTTCGTGGGAGGCAGGGCAGAGGAAGAGCTCCTGCTGAAACAACACAGGTGTTAGCTCTTTCCCAACGGACCGTTCAGTAGCACCATTCCCCACACCTTGCTGCCCTGGCCAGCCCGGAGGCACCGTTCTCACCCAGGGGCATGGCTTCCATCCCAGCAGCCTCCGGGGCACAGAGGAGTGGAATGTTCAGGCTGGCAGCCGGACATGCCCCGGGGCGAAGCTGGCGTGACAGACTGTGGGCAATCTGCAGAAATCAGGGCACGTGCTGGATGTGTTCGTTTCTTTGGTTTGTGGTTTTAACTTAGCTGCAAAAGTGGGACAGTGTCTTGAAAACTCCATGGGCTCTTTGAGGGACATCACTGTAACTCAGGCCATGTGGTCTGGTATGATGCTGGATGGGTTGTGTCCTCCTTTGGGGGAACCCATTGGGTTCACCGTCCCATGACAGCACACTGGTCCCAGGCAGCAGATCCACCATTCCTGAGTTACTGTCTCATCCCTGAGTTAATGCAGCCCTCACGTTATCTTGCAAATAGTTGGGAAGCAGGGTTCCTCCCACTTCTGCTACCCCCTGTCCTGCTAGTGCAGACATCCAGCAGTGTAGCCCTGTGGGTTTGGAAACCTGCGACCCCCAGAGGTTCTTTTCCCATGAAACAGTTTTCACACGGCCAGAATTTCCCTACCCACAATGCATGGAGGCCATTTTGGTCCTCCTTTTCCTGGAGGATACAATACATTCACTGCCCTGTGTGGTGTCACATCCTGTTACATTGTAAATGAATGCAATCACTGCCCCATATCCCATCCTGTTACGTCCTAAATTAATGAAGTCACTGCCCCATGTTGCATCCTGTTACTGTACGTCCTAAATTAATGCGGTCACTGCTTTGTGTTGCATCATGTTCCGTCTGAAATTTCTACCCTGACTGCCTCGTCTCCCATACTGAATTAGTGAAAGCTCTTGACCCTCCTGGCATCTTCCTATGTCCTGAATCAAGGTAGCCGTCACTAGGCTTTCTCATCAGGTTTCACCCTAAATACAGCGGTCGCCACCATCTAGCCGTACGTCGTGTTTGAGGATGTATATATGTGCCGGGAGACTAATTTAGGACATCCCGTGATGCCAGCAGGGTGGTGGTAGCTGTGCTAATGTAGGATGGAACCTCATGAAATGGCTGCACTCATTTAGGATGCAAAGGGAGGAACAAGTGGTAATGAGCATTAGTGGATTCGGATGGCTCTTTATAACACAGCCCATCGTGATGGGATACGGAGCTTTATCTCACAAGGGGCATGCATAGCTTTTGCCCACTGCCCCGTTGGCAGTGGGAGGTATGTCTATGCCTAATTCAATGTGCCGGCACCAAGCCTGTTATCTTGGCATGGCAGCTGATGTGTTTTGCATTGGCCTTTACTGTTGTGGGAATTCCCAGTTCCTGCCATCTTCACCACCATCTCCTAGCATCATGGAAGTCAAAGTGGAATGTGTTCTTAGAGAATTGATAACCCTGCTGTACATCCTAGAAGTTAGAGATAGAGAAAAGGTGGTAGGTCATCTTGCCCATCCCTTTGAAGAAGTCTCCAAACCAACAGAAGGTGAAAAGAAGCTGGGTGCATAAGCCAAGAATCTGCAGGAGGTGCCCAGCAGTATTTTGGGGTAATAGGCAGGAATCTGTTCCAGGGGTCTTTTTATCCAAGGAGTCCAGAGCATTCTTGGGTAGGAGTCAAAGTATATACATAGGGTCTTCTCTTTTGAGGAACTCAGCTATGTTTTAAGGAGATAGCCTAGGTGCTAGAATTATACCCAGGACACTTTGACTTGGTTTGTTCAAGAAGCACTCTGTAGCACACTCCTGGGTGTAAAACTTACTCCATAGAGGACCTGCAACTGAGCAATTCCAGTGTTTATAACCACCACTTGCTCACATGCAGGATCAGGGTAGAGGGAAATTTAGTTGGTGAAGAGGATTAGAATACTAGCATCTCACCTGGTTTCAGATCCTTGTATGGTCACAAGTCGAATGAGTTTGGTGGTCTCGTGCTAGTTCCTAGTGGATGTTTGTCCACACTGCAAAACCACTGCACAATTTGGCATGATTGGCTGTCAGTGCTCGGAAAGGCTCAGTTTTGGAATCGCAAGGCTAGGACTGAGTTGCACAGGCAGAGTTGTGCATGGATCCAGAATTGGAGTAGCAGATGTTGCGGCAGATCAGGGCTGAGAGGCATTGGTGGAGCTGTGTTGGGGAGCTCGCGTAGCATTGGCTGCACTGTATTTCACCTTAGCTAGTGGCATCGGTTTCTCACTTGGAGTGCCAAATTTACCCCCAAATTCCCCCCTGCAAAAGGACTGTGAAGGGTGGCTCAGGAGCTGCTGTCTCCCATGTGCTGCTCTCTGCCTTTCTCACTCTGTGTCTCTCCCTGTCCCATCTCTTCTCCTTGTTTTTCCAGAAAAGAAAGTCCAGTTCCAGCGTTCAGTTAATGGTGAGTGTCCTTCGTCTTCCTCAATGCCGCTAATGCTGGGCCTCTCAACATGTGCCAGCCTACCCCGTTCTTGGAGCTTACCTTTGACACGGGGGGTAGGGAACAGGGGACACTAGGGTTGGAGGGAACATTTTCAAAGCAGTATCACCCCCAGATCCCTTGAACAGGGTTGGTGGTGCCCAAGGCCAACGGGAAGCCAGCTTTGCTTCCTGCTGGCAGGTTATCACGCATTTCTCCCAGTCCTCCTGTCTGCAGGCTGCATCAGTCCAAAGAGCCTTGAAAAAACACCTTACTTGGCTCTGCTGGAACTGTACGATCACGGGAGTCATACAGCAATGGCAGCCCTTGCCAGCCCACTCTAGTGGATTATGGGTAATACATAAACACGCCTTGACTGGGATGAGCTAGTGGAGCGGTTCCTCTAGCTCAGCGAGCAGAGTCAGCTTTCCTGGGAAATTTGGAGAGTAGATGGGTTCAGCGGCCCCGGCGCCTCTCCGTGCAAATCTGTGTCTCGCTCGGCTGTTTGTCTCAGCCTTTGGTAGTCCATGTGGGTCTCGGAAGCCCTCTCTGTTTTATTGTCCATTTCTCTCCCTATTATGCAGTCAATGTGGTCTCTCTCACTCCTGCACAGTCCCCTCGCTCTCTCATCGCAGTTACCTCTCTTTGTTAATTTGTACATTTCTTTTCCTATTGTACAGTCAACATGATGTCTTTCACCCCTGCACAGCCTCTCCCTGCCCTTTCCGGCTGCAGTCCTAGGAACCTTTGGCACCCCTCCCCCCAGATCCGCCCTTTGTATGTCACTGTAGATGGTTGCAGGAATGGCATGTCCACTCCTACAGACACCAGCCCCATTCTCTTTGGCTACAAGGTTTGAAAGTCAGGGAGGGCACTGCAGTTACTAAGCTAGAGTGGTGGTTGCTGGCTGGCTCGGTCAGTTGGTGTTTTACCTGGTTTCGGTCCGTTTGCAGAGTTGGGTAGAACCTGGGTGACGGATTGCTGAGTGCACAGGAGCCTTCTAACAAACAGCGTAGAGTGGGTCTTACTTTTCCTCTCTCCTTTCTGTTCTTTGCTCAGGAGTCTTCGGAGAGCACTAACACCACCATTGAAGATGAAGACACCAAAGGTACAGTGAGTGGCCTCCAGGCGTCAGGGAGAGAGGTGCAGGGATCCTACCCTTGTCGCTGGACCCTCCCAAGTCAGACACAGTTACTGTCCATACAGTATAAACTCAGTTGTGCCTCGTGCCTCAGTTTTCCGATCTGTAATATGGGGATAACGATACTGAAAGTGCTTCAAGATGAAAAGCGCTAGATCAGAGTTAGGTGTTGTTATTACTAGGATGTCCACAAGTCTCTGTGAACATATTGGGCTTACACTAGGGAGCAATTTGGCCCGTTTTATCTGTGCGCCCAAGGGATCACTGTAGGAGAGGCAGATGACTGACCTCAGGTTTGATCCCTCTCTAATGCACAGTGTTTTACTCCAGAACGTCACCGCAACAGGCCGTTCTTTATGCGGCGATGTATGATTAGCCCTTGCATTAGTCTGACCCTGCCAGAATCCATCCCGCCACTTCCCCAGGGATCTTCCCAGTCTTTGCAAGTGCTTGAGCTCAGCAAGCCCTTGCTCCACGCTGCAAGTGCCGCCCTCCCTGCTTAGCTCTTTTTCATGCCTGTCCCTTCTGACACTGCCGCTGGAGACAGTCTGAAAAGTTAATCAGCCTTTGGGAAGAGCCTAGGGAGGAAATACCTCCCTCCTGCCAGTCAGGGCCAGCTTGCCAAGAATAGCCTGGGGAATAATTGTTCAGCGCTAATTTGTAAAGTCTCCCCAATGAAGTGAACCCAACAGCAAGTGATGTGGACTCTGGCCTGACATTAAAGTTAATTGAAAATTCGTCCTCACAGGGAACAACTCCCAAGACAGGGGATGGAAATTAACATTTCAAAGGGTGGAAACACTTCAGGCCGAGCATGCAAGAAAGGCCCAGAGCTAGATATTCATTTTTATTAATGACCTTCTCTCTCTCTCTTCCCCCTTTGGCGTAATAAAAAATTAACTCTACGTTGTGAGTCACACAGACTTCTGGTCTGCATCTGACTTGGACTTCATTAATAAGCACCAGGGGTAGTTATGACAGACTCCTTCGGAAGTGCCAGCGAATATCACTGGACTCGTCCCAAGCAGGGTTAGACTTAACCCAGATCCATCTGGGAACAGGCGTGGAGACGCAAAACATCAGCCTGGCCCCTGCTGAGAGTGACATTTGCTGGTTTTCTCCTGGCATTTTCTGTGGGCAATGGAATGGAGGCAGGTGGGATTCCGAGGTCAGAAATTCCCTCTGAGACATGCAAGGCTAGTTTAGTGCACCTCCTCCTACCTTGGGCAGAGGCAAGAGGTGTTTTTTGGCTCGCGTGGTAGAAGTGCCACCCACAGACTAGGATGATCCCAATTTAAGCCTCAGCTGTGATCTCAAGCAGGATGGACACCCAGCCACCAGATGAGGGATCGGTTAGCTGGGTCCAGCCACCCTAGTGTTTGGCTAGGAGTATGCAGCACAGCATTCCGGCTAGTGAGAAGGATAAAAAGTCTTGGGAGAGTCAAGCAAAGTTCAGTTGCTTAGAGATGGTTAAACTGATGGAGATGTACTGGCCAGATGGTGATGCTGAGGTCACTCAAGACTCCATGCCACCATTTTATACCACAGGTTTTACAAAACCCTTTAGTTTTGTAAAAAGAGATGAACATAAAGAATTCCTGTAAGTGTCCCTGATTCTGAAGGAGCTTCCTCACTTGCTATGGTTAGAACTTTTCTATCTCATCATTCCCAGGCCCTTTCCTGCTCCCATCCATCCAGGCAGGAATCCCCACTTTCCATCCTCTGGGCCCCTCTCCCCCGACAAGTTTTCTCAAGTGAATGGGTGAATGGGGATGCCCTTTTTCTCATGGGGGACCTCAACATTTGTGCTTTTGTTTTTTTTTAAAACCAACAGTACGAAAACAAGAAATTATTAAAGTAACAGAGCAACTGATCGAAGCAATAAGCAATGGAGACTTTGAGTCCTACACGTGAGTGTATCTGGGGTGGGTTCTGACTGTATAACGGGGAGAGGGAGAGTTTGGCTCCGCTAGCTAAGTGGGGTGCAGTTAGCCACACCACTGCCAAGTTCTCTAGGCTGTGAAAAAGGAGTAGGTTGGTTTGTGTGGCCATCCAGTGGGAAATGTCAGGTTGCTAAGATGGTGAGGCCCAGAAAAAGTAAGTGACTAGTTCAAGACTCCAGAGGGTCAGCGTCAGAGCTGGGCCTGGAATTCAGGAGATCTGATTTCCCCATCCCATACTCAACCCAAACCACTGGACCATGCCGCTGTACCCTCATTATAATGGGTGGGTGCATTTTATGGATTGCTACAGGATGAATAATTGTAATTGTGATTTATGATGGAGGGAGGAATGTTATTTCCACACATTATTACTTGGAATTGCCATGTGGTACTTTGAAACATAGCAAGTTTCTACTAGCTGACCAAGTACTACTCAAAGACATTCCTGCCTACAAACTCCTGTGTCCAAAGCCGATTTAAGAGCTACTGCTGAGCGCACACAGATTTCAGTTCCTGCCTCAGAGACCAAGAGCAGGGGTTTATTGGTATGGAGCAGGGTTAGGTTTTTATTCGGGTTTTATTTTATCTCAGAAAAGAGGTCAGAAGCCTATTCTAGCTCTGCAAAAGCTTAGGTAGTGTATCGCAAAGACCCAATTCCCCATGGTGATGGAGTACCGTAATCCTCTCCCTGAATTCTTGGGATTAGCTCAGAGCACACGATTTTTCAGCTAAGTCCTTCTATACCTGATTAAGGGGGCTGTGCAAAAGGCAGCTCGGGTCCAGACGGAGGGACCACCTAGCAGCTTCAGTCCAAGTACTTTGGGTGTTGCAAAACCTTGTTGTTCTGCAAATTCCGAGTGCAGATCTGGCCCCCTTTATCTGAACCCTTTGCAGCTCAGGGGGATTTGAGTAAATGGATCTGACTTGGGCCCATCTACATGATGGAACTTCCCCCTGCTGGGTTTTGCTGCCAGCCGCAAGCTATCTCCCAGGTAACATTTTATGTCCATTGCACAGGGATGAATTGTGACTGGCATATTGCCCTGCTGCTTTTCTGTACAGTTATGCCAGGAACGCTGATGCTAACACTATGAGAAACAGGGCTTGTCTCTCCCTAAACTTCTTGGTGCATTATTCCAGCAGCTCCTGCCGTTAACTCCCATCCTGGAAATGTGAAGATAATCCAGAGGAGTATTTGGGGAGCTTTAACTATGTCTTTTAAAAGGTTGCTAGGTGGTGCATGCATCTGTGTAGCCCTTGTGCCATGCTGAGCAAACAGTGGGGTACGTTGTTCCTGCTGTCAGAGAACTGTCATTCTCAGCAGGAGCAAATCTTAGGTGAAGTGAGAGAGAGCTGGGACAGAGAGAGGGGATGTTGTACTCTATATTCCAGAAGAGACCCCAGAGCTGGTATGAATGTATTGTTATGTAGCAACATTCCCAGAGACCTTCCAGTTTGAAACAATGAGATAATCTCCCCCCTCTCTCTGGGCTTTGGCTTCCTCAGGAAGATGTGTGATCCTGGAATGACTGCCTTTGAGCCCGAGGCCTTGGGGAACCTGGTGGAAGGACTGGAGTTCCATCGATTCTACTTTGAAAACTGTAAGCAGCTTCTTTCCCCCCAATAGGCTGTTGACCTCTCATGTTGATATGCTTTGATGTCGCTTGGAAGAGCTGGGTGGCTTGGCTTGGGCATCTCTGGATCTCCTCGGATGGGATGTTCTCAGTGCTGTCTCCTGGCTATCCCAAAAGATCTAGGTGGGAAGCAAATCAAATCTGTTCAATAATTTGAAATGGGGAGCGGCTGGCTCATGGAGTGGTGTTTTGGTTAGTAAATGTTTTATAGAGCGATCCCTTCCCCGTCCAAGCTGTGTTGATGCAGAAATGATCCAATGCTGCATGGCTCCAGTAGGAAGTCTGCTTGCTAAAGTATCTCCCCTTTCCGTATGGCTACAGCCTGTGGTGGTTAGTCAAGGAGAGAGGAGATTCCCCACTCACATAGGAAGAGTTGGGTGCACACAGGACCCCTGCCTCTGTGTAACTCCACCTGCCTTCCCCCATGTCCAGTGTGGTCCAGGAACAGCAAGCCAGTGCACACCACCATCCTGAACCCGCACATCCACCTGATGGGAGATGAGTCGGCCTGCATCGCCTATATCCGCATCACACAGTACGTCGATGCAGGCGGCATCCCACGCACTGCCCAGTCTGAGGAGACCCGCATCTGGCACCGCCGGGATGGCAAATGGCAAATCGTTCACTTCCACAGATCTGGAGCACCTTCCGTTCTACCGCAGTAAGCCAATGAGAAACCGTGGCCGGCCCTTTCCACTGGCCATTGACTCCTGTTCATCAGGCACGGAGACTAGAATGGCAGAGGAGAGTAGGGGTGAAGGGTTAGAGGGCCCACTGAGGGAGCTGAATGGACCAAGAGTCATTCTGGGTCCTTGTCTCTAACAGTGGCTGACGCCTTATGCTCTTAGAGAAGCTTAATAGGCTTCACAGAATGCACCTAACTGTGCAGAGCTCTGCCTTGGGGAGGGAAGTTCACTATTGTCCTGGCCCCAGCTGGAGATCAGCTCGTACCTTGAAGCACTAGGACTGACACCCGTGTAGTTTTATCCTAGATAGTGTCGGGGCTAATTCAGGCAAATTTTCCCACCGCCCCCGCGCTGAGCCATTCAGTCGGGTTCTCCAGCCAGGTCCAAGGTGCAGTGTGTGATCTGCCCCCAACTCCTGTGCCATGCTGGCTGGAGTGGGGTGGGATGGGGAAGAGGAATAGGTCCAGAACTGCAATGTGTGTCTGTGGAGGGAGTTAGGGGAAAAGCTAGCCGTGCCCGCGCTGATCAAGAGAGGTGCGGAGAACCTGCCCCTGCCCTGGGCGGAGCTGTGATGGGGGTGGGGAGGAGACTTCCTGACTACCCAGGGGACTCTGGTTCTGAGCACAGAGCTCTGGCAGCACCACGCAGCTCACACTCCACCCCCCGCCGCACTGTAGCGGGACCCAGGGTCTCCCCGTGACGGCAGGTTTGGAAGCGTTCTCTGGCCTGGCCCTGCATACTTGTTAAATGCCTCATGCTTTTTCCCCCCTCCAGCCTGCTACGCTCTTTTTCCACATCCAGCTTGTGGCTTCTGCCTGCTAGATCCATTCTGCATTGGAGCAGGGGGGCATCTGGGGGGAGGGGCAGGAACATCCAGCTAGGAAATGGGATGAAATTCTGTCTGGATTCTGTGCATGACCCAGTCACGAGCCTTAGGGCCTGATCCTGATGGTGCCCGGCCCCTGCAAACTCCCACGGCAGTCGAGTATCTCATGTCCTCTCTCTGCTGGGAGATGCAGGCACTGCGTCCCCTCCCGATCATGTGCATGGGCTGGATTCTCCGTTAGCACAATCGGAGTCAATGTGGCCCAGTGAGCAGCTGCAGGAAAAATCAAACCCAGGTGAGGTGTCTGATCTGGGGCGGGGTCGCTGGTTAGCTACTGCGGAAGGGCGGGGCAGAGGCAGACACAAGAGACATGCCCATGAAGCCCTTCTGAAGGACAAACGGAATGAAAAGTCTTTCTCCCCCTCCCCCCCCGACTTGTGTTTTCCAGCTGAAGCGTTGGCCACTCAGGCCAGGTTTGTCACTGCCTCACTGCGAAGGGAATACCCACCCCCCTCCTTCATCTATGGAACTTGGCTGCTGGGTCTACTGCTTGGCTCTTGCTGGAATTCCTCCTGCCCACCTGGCTCCTCACCAAAAACAAACAAAGGACAACCAGGCCCGAACGAGCTTCAAATTGACTTCTCTCTCTCTCTCTCTCTCTCTCTCTCTCTCTCCCCATACTGTCACCTTCGGGCACAGCAAGCTCTGTCAGGGCCTGTGCGCAGGTCCCACTGCTTCGGCATGAAACCATCCGCGGTAAGACAATTACAAACAAGTGGCCAACACACAGAACGTGTCTGAGGCGAAGGCCTGCACCCGCCACCTCTCCGGAACTCACAGATCCCCACGCATCCTCCCTCATGGCTCAGTGCGTTTCTCATAGGACGGGATAGGACTCCTATTCCACCTCCATCCTCACCTCTGCCTGGGAGTCTCCGGGTACAGGCAAAAGGGTGGAGCCTGAGGGGAGTTTCAAGCTACTTTGGGCTGACCAAGGTCTGGGGCCACCTCCTCTCAGCACCAATGGGGTTTGCCTTATTGGTGTCTAGGTACCTAGTCTGATGCCTTTGACCTTGGCATGTTCCCCACACCGCTCCCCCTCAGGGCTCCTGCCCTCCCAGTTCTTCTTTGCAGCGACAGCTGAAGGACATCTGCTTAAACTCTTTCAATATCCTACTCACCTGCTACTCTAGGGCGAGTAGGGTTTTATTGTGACGGGTGAGTAAAATATATCCTTTGTTTCTCTTCCTGGAAACGGCTGAGCAGGCAATTAGCATGCGAACTCACTGGACTGGGCAGGCCCAGTGAATTCTCACGCTAATTTTGACCATGCTGGTCAAATGTGAACATTTTCCTTTCTTTCTCCCTTCTCCCTTTGGAGCGGGGCTTAGAGATGCTGGGAAAAGAGAGTGAGAGATTAAGAAAACAATTTCAAGTGCTTTATTGGCACAATAAGGTATCCAAGTGCAACTAAAGTTGAGAGATCAGCTCTCTGTGCAGAGGGCAGTGATAGCCATGGTTATAGGTTGGGTGTGGTAGCTGGCTCTTCTTCCGCAAGCATTATTTATCCATTCCTGACTCAGTGATAGGAACTGTTTCACCATCATCCAATACATTGCAGGTGGTCTTCTTTACCCTCGGCCAATTTAAGAGACCAGCTCCAAATATCTAGTGTTGAATCTACCCCTTTGCCCCCACATTGCTCTTTCAATCTGCCCTCCAAGACTCAATTTTCTCTTCATTTTTAAAGGCCACCCAAAACCAGGAACCAAAACCCTTCCCCATTAATCAGCTTCAGGAAATTCACAGTATTGACAACACTGGTGCTTAAGGAAATAGAGCCGGCTGTTCATTTGAGAGAGAAAAATAAACCGACCACATGACACCTTCCAGCAAAGATGGCGAATGTAAACTTTAGTAATAAAACTTTGAGGAATCCGATTATGCTTCGAAGAAACAAACAAGCCTTTAGCTATCTCTTCTACTTTGAGCGCATGCCTTTTTATAGGAAAAAGAAACCTACCGTGTATTTCGTAAATTGATTTTGAGTATTTGCTGGATCTTTATGTAATAACTAGAAATATTGAACGTTTTGGGGGGTGGGAATTTTTGGGGAGTTGGATTTTGGGAGGTTGTTTTTGTTTTGTTTACATGTGGGAGTGGCTTGGTAACAAAGCGATGGTCATAGTGAAGGTGGCCCCAAGAGGGCAGGGTGGGGAAAGTTCCATAGCTGGTTTTCCTGTGAACCTCGTTGAGCCCCTTAAGACACATGGGACTTGTGGTAATGGGGTCGTTTCTATTTGCAATGGAAATGTTTGAATGTCAGAAGTGCCCATTTGAATGGAGACAACTGGACAGTGAGGCATTTCTGGGCTGAAGTTGCAGGTTCTGCAAGGAGAGTTGTCATCTCCAAGGGACATCTGAGCCGGCTGGCAGGAATACAGCAGGCATGGGTCATTTCTGAGCCTGTGCATTTTCTTGAACGATAAACAACCATCTGGTGGTTCTTCCGGCGCCACCGTTATGTCAGTCTCATGACATCGGGAGGGGCTGGAAAGACGTCGATTTTTGGTAGAGGTCCGAGAGGCGTGATCTGGTTATTTTTTGGTAATCCTTCCATTTCCTGTTCTCTTTTTTCCAACTGCAACTTCTTTACTCTTTGATGTGAAGTTACTGCAGTGCACTTGCGCTGCCCGGGGACTTTCTAACTGCACTTTCTTCATTTGCATGACGTTTAACTTTATAGACGGTGCGTGTATTTAGAAAAAAACAAACAAAAATGCTTGTTTTGGACAAAAAAACAACAACAGTGTATTCTCAATGTAAATTCTGAATGGTGTATTTTGCCTTTTCCGTGGTTTTCAAGTGCTTAGCTCACCATCAAAGCAGGACGACCGCCTGCTGAAACACAGCCATGTTTGCGAAGTGCGAAAATATTTTCTCGTTGGACGTGAGGGGAAGAAATCCAAGCAGCCGGGGCATTTAACAAGCTTTAGGAGGCATGTTCTATGAGATTCCACTGACCCCATCGTGAGCTCATTGTGTGAATGGGCATTGAATGTGCCTTTTTAGGGACGTATCAGCCAGATTCTTTGCTGGTGGAAATCAGTGTCGGTCCATGAAACTCAATGGACCTATACTGATTTACAAGGGAGCGACACTGACTCACGCCGGCTGAGAATTTGGCCCAGAATCTTCTCTTAAACAGGCACTCTCATGCTGGGGAGAGGATCAGCCTTTTAGGGTTGCTTTTTCACAGCGTTTTTTTCTTCCTGTGTTTGCTTAGTGCCAAAGCTATTTGTGTCTAAATGAGGGCGTTGGCTCTTTCACAGCTTACTATGCTCCTCTAGAACCTACTGTGAAGCCAACTTGGATGAGGCGTCTCATCCACCTATTAATCACCCTGCCGTCTGGGCAGCGGCAGTATTTTGGATGTTGTGAACATTCCCAGGGCGCTGGCCGGTTCGCGATTTAATTGCAGGATCAGCCATTAAGGCAGTGGCTGTGCTATCGAGTTCCAGCGTCATAATCGGCCCCCCAGTGTAACTCCGCCCGTGGTGGCTGTAGTTTGAGTCCAGCCTGCACATAGAGCTTCTACCTTTGCGACTGATGGTGGAACTGCACCCGTGGTGAGTTCTGACCGTAAAGAGCAGCTGGACTGGACAGACGGGGGGAGGTAGGGTGACCAGACCTCCTGATATTAGGGGCTTTGTCGTATAGACGCAACTATACCCATCCCCTCTCCCCCAAAAAGTGTCCTGATTTTTCACCTTTGCTCTGTGGTCACCCTAGGGAGAGGGGGTGCCGGAGGCCGGGCTTAGAACACAAATACCTTTGAGACCATGGAGAGGAGCTCAGAAGAATGTTGACCTGTGTGCAGAAATGTTCTCCTTTCACTATATGAGAGCCTCCTTTGAAGGGATGAAGCTGATTGGGTGCCATGGTAACACTCACCTCTGCTGCTAGGGCCGAACAGCCACACCCACCTAGGCGCCACCCATTTCTGCACCCAGTTTGGCTTTGCTGCCAGCATGGTTATGGCCTGACTTCTTAGAAGTGAGTGGTCCCCCTTCGGACTGTTTCCCCATGGACCTCTTTCTCAGGGGAAGGCTCATCCTCTATCATGGGCTGGATGGATGTCATACAACACCCACGAGACTTTATTAATAATAGTAATGAGCCGCCTGAGCATTTCCAAGTGAAGCAGGTTCCCTGCAGAGGCTGGGGCGTTGGCTCTTTTTCGTCTTCCAGGAAAGGAGAATCCTGACAAGGAAGAGGCATCCAGCCTTTCACATCCTGCCCACCACGTCTGCTTTTAGCACCTGCACTTTAGGGCTCTGCTACCACAAACGGATTGTGGTGCCCTGGTCTCCATCCCCAGCTTGGCCCCGGACACCTCGCACAGGTCTCCGTGCAGGTCTTTGAGTAATCATTGACCCAGATCTAAGCTGCAGCCTTCCTTTCGCAGCCGTATCAAAATTCCTTTATCCCCGGTCGGCTCCTGGATTCCATGGTCTTCCCCAAACTCTCCAATTCCTCTGAGACAAAGCACCCTCCATCACAGCAGACTGGCTCTTCTTTGGCTTCCAGAACAAAGGGCACCGTCTCTCCCCCGGTAGCCCAGTCCTCGGGGCCAAGCCACACTCAGTCACCCTCCTACTTCCCCATCTGTCACAGGAGACCACAAGCAACAGCTGCGGTGAGAGCATTTGCTGCTGTGGGTTTCTGCTTTGTAGGCTGGAGGAGGTGGTGGTGGCAATTCCCTTCTGAGCCTCGGGAAGCTGCCAGCCTGTCTGCAGCAGCATCTCTCATGTCCTGGCTGTTGCATCAACCCTCAGCCTGGAAAGAGACGGGCGACTTTAGCCCCTTCCCTCCCTTATTGCCGCCCGTCTATGGATAGCTCTGCTCTGAAGGGTGGAAAACACCCGATCCCCTGAGACCTGTCCTGCAGGCTGTAACACTACAGCATCCCATCAGGTTCAGTCACAAGTGCAATGCAGTGATGGTATCATGTCACAGTCCAGCGTAAACCTGCCTGTCCATAAGCAGCACTAATGTTATCACGTCTTCTGATGTCTTTGGAGCAGCTTAGGTTTGCAGCTTGCCATGTCACTGAAAGAAAATGGCCTGCATTAAACCCCTGTGCGTCTCGTGCCTCGTGTATGAAGGCTCTGTGGTCTACGGGGACCCACATGGTTAAAAAGTCACCTCCCTGGTAATTTACCCTGTAGGTTGTTGGGAGGACATTTCAGGCTCTCTTTTCTACAGCAGAAGACAATCACTCTGCCCAGTATGATGAGCAAAGAACCAGTCCCTGACTCCAAACCCACCATGGCCATCGCCTAGTGTAGCTTCACTAGGGAATTGGACAGGTCAGCAAGCAGCAGGCATAGGCTGGCGGCCCATCCTGGTGTTTCCAGGATGGCTCTGCAGTGGCGCTGTGGCAGTCCAGCTGATGCAAATTCTCATTGATCAGGTGTTGAAGATAGAGGTAACGCTATATCTAATGTTTGTAGTGGGGCGCCATGACCACAGTGTCTGTGGAGGATGGTGATATTGTGTCTTTAAGACAATCCTGATGTAGTCATGTGCCCCAGGAGTAGCTTTCCCCTGAGGACAGCAGAGATGCAGAAGACCATGCCGTTCACTCCTGCGGACATCCCAGGAGCATGATTAACCCTTGTTTCTAGCCCAGAGAAAAACATCTGTTGGTATTTATGGCCATGTTGGGGTCATATTCCCTTGGGCACGCTAAGCTGGGTTTTCAGGAAGTTCTTTGGAGGTATATGCCTACCTTCCAGTAGCTTTGGATCCACCCCCAGATTGCCGGGCTGGGGATCGGGGGAAGAGATTTGCCAGGATCCCCAGAAGGTAAGCACGCTTGGTGTGAGCCCCAATTAACTCTTCACAGACACAACAGCAGTGGTGAAGTGCAAAGAATACGTGGTCACATATTTACACACTGTTTATAGAGGGTTAGCAAATGACCACAGCCAGCATAAGCATCACAGACGCGAGCAATAGATGCCACAGAAGGTTGTAGGCACTTCCTCAGAAGAGGTTATAGATGCTTAAAAGCTACCGGTTGGATTCTCCAATTGATGAACCATGTATTAAAACATCTTTTAACACTTCATAGTCTATTGATACAGGGAACCTTAATATAAAGTGTAACAAAACCACCTTCCTTGCCATGGATGGAGCCTGGAACGAAGGACCTGCTGTCTGTCCCCACTCCCATTCAGTGCCGTAGGGGACCCAGGTGGCCACAGCCCTTCCCTGTAGACCTACCTGGCTCCCCTCCCTCGGCTGAGCTGCCTTCCTTCTCCTCAATTCTCGCACGGCTGTGAACCATCCACCCTTTTTGTAACCGTGACACCAGTGAGGGAGGGCGGGGGTTCCAGGGAAGCGGGGTGTTGTTTATTGACTTGTTTCTTTTTGGATTGTTGTTACTTTTTTCTAACTGTTGCACAATTTTAGGGCTTTTGTAACATTTTTGGAACAAGCAGGGAAAATGTTAACAGTGGTTTAAAAAATATAATGAGATATACATAGATATATATATAGATATATACATACATGAAATCTCTATGGAAATATTTATTTCACACGACTGCAAAAAAACAAAATAATAAAAAAAATAAATAAGGAGCTTTTTAATGTAAGAAATGAAAACCCCAGCGAGAGGCTGCGGTGTGTCCTCTCCTGATTGTAACTCAGTGTGGTTGGACTCTAAGCCTTGTGGTATCTTTTGTAAGTGAATCCGATCTGTAAAGCGGCGTGTCCGTGTTGGATTCTTTGTTACCGTTTTTTGGAACCTGTGGCTGTGAACAGAATGATCACTGCTCAAATTTTATGCTATATTTTTGGGGGACTTGGGGTGCGGGGGAGGGGAATTGTCAGTTTTATTCTTGGTGTTTCAAGTGCAATAAATAGCTACAAACTTCTGAGCATGGAAAGTGATGATTTCTCCCGCAGTGACTCAGACGAGCTGCCACTTTGTCTGTCTGTTTCAGGGGGTCCAAAGGGTCAAGACGGGGATTGAGGTTAGAGGGGAGAGAGATGGGATCTTTATTATTTGGATTACCAGACCCCCTTGGAGTCTCACTCATGGACAAAGTCCCCATTATCCTAGAGGGTCTCAGGACAAATCTTTTGGTGGCCTCAGAGTGCGGCCACCAATTCACCCTTTTCCCTAAAATATTTAATTAGCTTTAGGAAAACCAAATAAACATGCACATAGACACGTCCAAATCATTGTCATTTATTTATTGCTAGCTAGCAAGTCTGTTGTGAAACGTGATATTAACAAACATGCCAGTATCACGTTTCACAGCAGACTTACTCATCCCTAGCAAGCCTGGGAACAAATTAAACCCTGAAGGAAGGGTCGGGGGAGGCAGTGGAGGCCAGGGGAGATGGGGGAGGCAGTGGAGGCCAGGGGAGATGGGGGTGGGTGGCTGGGGGAGGCAGTGGGGGACTGGAGCCTGAAGCCCTGCGGCCGGAGAACAGGGCCCAGGGACAGAGCCCAAAGCCGTGTGACTGGAGCCTAGGGCCTGCTGCCGCACAGCCAGAGCCCACAGCTCAAAGCCCCACGGCCAGAGCCTCCTGCCCCACCACCCCAGCGCTAAAGCCCAAAGCCTGAGCCCCACCACCTCTGGGAAGGTGGGGAACTCGCCCACTGCCTGCTCCTACGGCGTTGTGCCCCAGCTGACTCCAGGGCCCAACCCCTGCTCATGGCCACAGCAACCCACACCGAGGTGGTGCATCCAGGAGCAACAAGGAGAGGGAGGGGGCGCTACTTTCCCTGGTGGCCGCACGCAGCCACAGTGGCCGCACGCAGCCACAGTGGCCGCATTTGAAAAACGCTGTGCCAGGTGCTGTACAAGCAGAGAACAAAAAGGAAGTACCTGGCCCAAAGCTTAAGTGTGACTTGCTCTCCTTTTTTTTATTTCTTCTTCGGGATTGTAAATGAAAGAGAGGCGATCTGCTGCAATGTAGTTATTTATGTGAGATTGACTCTTTTTTTTATATATTCCCCTCCCTTTAAACACCACTGGCTGTGATTATTTCCTCCTAAAATAAAATCCTTCGAAAGGGTTTTTCTTCTCCCTGGTGATATTGACAAAGATCTCTTTTTCGGCGAGGCCCCGATTCAGCAAAGCATTTAAGCGAATGCTCCCTTTTAAGTTAAAGTTACGTATGTGCTTAAGTGCTTTGCTGAATCAGGGCTTTGGTCAGTTTTTCCCGTAAAGCGCCTCCATCTCAGGTTTTGTACTTTGCCCATCCCTGTAGCATAGAGAGAAATATTGAAACTGACTATGTGCAAAGTAAACCAGCTGAAGGATAGAGACACATTTCCCGTTCTCCCTCCCCATACACACACTAATTTCTTTCAGCAATAGTCTCCTTAGGTGCTAGTCATAACTAACAGGGACAAAATTTTCGGAGTGAAATGCAACGCTCATAGAATCATAGAATATCAGGGCTGGAAGGGACCTCAGGAGGTCATCTAGTCCAACCCCCTGCTCAAAGCAGGACCAATTCCCAACTAAATCATCCCAGCCAGGGCTTTGTCAAGCCGGGCCTTAAAAACCTCCAAGGAAGGAGATTCCACTACCTCCCTAGGTAATGCATTCCAGTGCTTCACCACCCTCCTAGTGAAATAGTGTTTCCTAATATCCAACCTAGACCTCCCCCACAGCAACTTGAGACCATTGCTCCTTGTTCTGTCATCTGCCACCACTGAGAACAGCCGAGCTCCATCCTCTTTGGAACCCCCCCCTCAGGTAGTTGAAAGCAGCTATCAAATCCCCCCTCATTCTTCTCTTCTGGAGACTAAACAATCCCAGTTCCCTCAGCCTCTCCTCATAAGTCATGTGCTCCAGACCCCTAATCATTTTTGTTGCCCTCCGCTGGACTTTTTCCAATTTTTCCACATCCTTCTTGTAGTGTGGGGCCCAAAACTGGACACAGTACTCCAGATGAGGCCTCACCAATGTTGAATAAAGGGGAACGATCACGTTCCTCGATCTGCTGGCAATGCCCCTACTTATACAGCCCAAAATGCCGTTAGCCTTCTTGGCAACAAGAGCACACTGTTGACTCATATCCAGCTTCTCGTCCACTGTGACCCCTAGGTCCTTTTCTGCAGAACTGCTACCTAGCCATTCGGTCCCTAGTCTGTAGCAGTGCATGGAATTCTTCCGTCCTAAGTGCAGGACTCTGCACTTGTCCTTGTTGAACCTCATCAGGTTTTTTTTGGCCCAATCTTCTAATTTGTCTAGGTCCCTCTGTATCCGATCCCTACCCTCTAGTGTATCTACCACGCCTCCCAGTTTAGTGTCATCTGCAAACTTGCTGAGAGTGCAGTCCACACCATCCTCCAGATCATTAATAAAGATATTAAACAAAACCGGCCCCAGGACCGACCCTTGGGGCACTCCGCTTGAAACCGGCTGCCAACTAGACATGGAACCATTGATCATTACCCGTTGAGCCCGACGATCTAGCCAGCTTTCTATCCACCTTACAGTCCATTCATCCAGCCCATACTTCTTTAACTTGGCGGCAAGAATACTGTGGGAGACCGTATCAAAAGCTTTGCTAAAGTCAAGGAATAACACATCCACTGCTTTCCCCTCATCCACAGAGGCAGTTATCTCATCAAAGAAGGCAATTAAGTTAGTCAGGCACGACTTCCCCTTGGTGAATCCATGCTGACTGTTCCTGATCACTTTCCTCTCCTCTAAGTGTTTCATAATTGATTCCTTGAGGACCTGCTCCATGATTTTTCCAGGGACTGAGGTGAGGCTGACTGGCCTGTAGTTCCCCGGATCCTCCTTCTTCCCTTTTTTAAAGATGGGCACTACATTAGCCTTTTTCCAGTCATCCGGGACCTCCCCCGATCGCCATGAGTTTTCAAAAATAATGGCTAATGGCTCTGCAATCTCATCCGCCAACTCCTTTAGCACCCTCGGATGCAGTGCATCCGGCCCCATGGACTTGTGCACGTCCAGTTTTTCTAAATAGTCCCGAACCACTTCTTTCTCCACAGAGGGCTGGTCACCTTCTCCCCATACTGTGCTGCCCAGTGCAGCAGTCTGGGAGCTGACCTTGTTCGTGAAGACAGAGGCAAAAAAATCATTGAGTACATTAGCTTTTTCCACATCCTCGGTCACTAGGTTGCCTCCCTCATTCAGTAAGGGGCCCACACTTTCCTTGACTTTCTTCTTGTTGCTAACATACCTGAAGAAACCCTTCTTGTTACTCTTAACATCTCTTGCTAGCTGCAACTCCAAGTGTGATTTGGCCTTCCTGATTTCACTCCTGCATGCCTGAGCAATATTTTTATACTCCTCCCTGGTCATTTGTCCAATCTTCCACTTCTTGTAAGCTTCTTTTTTGCGTTTAAGATCAGCAAGGATTTCACTCATGCTGATGGTGTCCCTTTAAGTCAACTCTGTCTTATGCCACCATCCATCAAGCCAAGAAAAATCAGTCACCTAGCGGAGCTGGTCTTCATGGGCTGGGTGTATTGATAAACCTGGGGGCTACTTTAAAGTCATCACTTTAGACCGGGGGTTGCCTAGAGGAGGTGGGATGGCTAAGGCAGGTTTCACTGTATTTTCCAGTGTCAGCAAGGTAATGCACTCCTGATCTGATAAGCAGGCATCACAAAGTAGGGCTTTAAAGATAAAAACTGATGGCAAGTTGTGTCCCTCAAAGAGACCCTGTCAAACATCTTCGGCCTTCCAAGAGGTACAAGGGCTATGCAGGGCAGATGCACACAAACCTCCAGCCGATGTTGGGCTCCACCAGATTGATTTCCCTGCAAGAGACTTCCCAACTGTATGCCTGCTGGAGCTGCCGTGTCCTTACTACAGCCCCAGTGCCCCTATTGCTTCCTCTGTGAATGCCTACAGCTGGGGCTGCATCTCTCCTGCTGCCTCCTCCTCCTCGCACACCTCTGCTGGAGCTGCACCTGCACGTGCAGAAAACACTTGGTGGGAGGGCGTGGTAGTTTTTCTCGACACTTTCCCTAGGAGGAATAGCTGGCTCAGGATTCCCAGAATGAGCTAGGGAGCCTCCAACATCTAGGTCATTAGAGCAAATCTGCCCCGGATCGGTAGTGACAGAAAGTCATTATGAGCTGGCAGAACTTCCGTCCTTAGCGACTGGGTGCCCACATGAGAGCTGGCAGCCTCAGCACAGATGAGGCTAAGGGATTTCTGTCTGCTCCGAAAGATTTTAACAAGAATTTGAGCCCTGGTGGCCAGCGGGACCCCAGTGATGCACAGGGTGTTTTAGCTGCTGGGAGATTCTGTGTAAGTTCCTTGGCCTTTGACTGCCCTGCCAAAGGCAACCGAGCAGAGTCTGACTGTCAGGGTCCTGCCTATCATGTCTGCAATCCAACATGAGGGGCCTGGAGTTTGCCCTGGGGGGGGGGGGGGGCTCCTCTGTATGCACCACATGCTGCCCTTAGGCAAGGGTGAGGACCAGGGCATAGGTGCGTATCTCGGAGTGGTCCATCTCACAGAGCAGGGAGTAGGGTAGTGATGCAGTGTGCTATAATATAACGTCACAGCCAGGAAAAGCTGCAGGAGCAGCATTTAAAATCCCTCTGTGGGAATGACTGCAGGTCCCCCGAGCAGGAGATTTGAACTGGTGAGAGGGATACAAGACAGGACCAGGCAGTGGCATTGGAACAATAGCGGGGGTGCTGAGAGCCATTGAACCAAACTGTAAACCCTGCATCTGATGGAAACCACTTCAAGCCGGGGGAGCTGCTGAACCCCCAGCATCCCTAGGTCCAGCACCCCTGGGACCAGGAGGCCATGTGCAGTCACAATGGCAGTGACACCATGTCATCTTCCTTATATTATGGATACTCAAAGCCCACACTTGCAATACCACAGTCTGTCCACCAGAGGGAGATGAAAGACCACTATCTGCACAGTTGCTTAGTTCACACAGGTAAAGCGTGTGAAGATGGGGAACTGAGGGAATGTTTCTCAATAGGGCTTTTGGGATAGGAGCTCATCAGGACAGGGCTGATACCTTTGGATACCCCATGAAATGGGCTGACTGGCTCAGGATCTCACTGAGACGTCCCTCCATCAGCTCCTCCGTTGAAAGTGAACTTATCTTCCATGGGACACAGACCTTCGTCCACCTTCCATCACCTTGGGGCGCCGCAGATGCCAGCTGGAGCCATCGGAAGCTCTGGTCTCCCACAGATGCATGGTTTGGATTTAATTTTGCTTGGCCTCTTTATCCAGAGCGTGAGGACGCTTAGCCAAGAGGTTCTCATTTCCTGTCTCATGGGGGAATGACAGCAGCAGGGCTGGCTTTGCCAAGACACTCCGGACCAGCCTGTTTGCAATAGGGCTGGTAAGGGCTCCTGGGGAGAAAATGAGTTCCTACCCTGTGGTGTTTGCAGTCCTGCCCCTGTACAGAGCCAGAGGCCTTGCAGTCTGGGGAGAAGTGTTACCCCAGAATCCTGCTGTGCAGAGGTTACTGGCCAGGATCAGAAATAATAATAATTAATAATATCCTAAAGCATTTTATCAACTACACATGGCATCACTGAAATGCAGCCACCTCTGGAGTACAGCGTGGTAGCTGACCGGCGCAGAGTGGGTCGCAAATGGAGAGTGGGGGTGAAAATTTGGCCCAGCTCAGGACACAGAGGCAAAGCCCTATTCTTAAGGAAATTCCCAAGGGATTTTTAGTACCCAGAAAGAGCAGAAGAGAGGCCTCACCTGAGAGACCCACACCCAGTTAACTGTCCAATCCCACTGTGTGCGCCTCACAAGGGCAGAGGGCTGGGCCAGCCCTGCCAGGATTTAAGCCTGTGCTCCCACGGAGTCCAAACCTGCTGTTGTGAATAGGAGCATCCAACTCAGGAGAGCTGCAATCACAGGCCACTTTGCTTTTCAAATGCCATCAAATCAAGAGTTTTCTTTTTCTTGCACTTCAATCAGGACAACAAACTGGATCAGAACTTGCCACGTGTCACGGAACTTGACAGGGCTCGTTCTGCCCTTTGAAAACTACATGTGAATGAGCCAGTTCCCCGGGACTCGGGCCTGACGCGGGCTGCTAGAAATAAAGAGCAGAGCCCAGTGCAATGGTCTGTGATTCTGGTGTGCTGGGTCCCGATTCGCTTTCTGCCTTGCAACAAGAACCAACTCAGCTTCTTTCCTGCTTGACAAGTAAAAACAAACTTGCAGGCTCATTGAATTGTTTTACTACCCTGGATTGTTCCCTCCCTCTGCTAGTCCCGCGCCAGTTTTGCTCCCACCAGTAATTCTGGCCGCCTTTTTGCTCGTGGCAAAGCAGATAGCTCGTTAGCATCACGCTGCTGTTTTCACCTACACGTCACTGCGCCTGAAAAAAATGGCACGTTTAAAAATGGCACCAGCGGCAGCCCAAACGTTCCAAATTCACAGCTGTGCGAAATACAGAACTGAACGTCAGCAGCTTGTTCTCACCACCAAGTCTGCAATGCACAACTAGCGTCCCCAGGGGAATCCGCCAATGCAATTTCAGCGAGAGGAGCTTTCCCAAAGAGACTGGGCAAGCTTGTCAAAATGGACTCATGATCTTGGGTGCCCGACTTGAGACACTTGCCGTGTGCTCAGCACTTCCTGAAACTCAGATCCCTTTAAAGCGTATCATGTTGGACATCCACAAGTTACTCAGTTTGGGCTTGTATCCTCCACTCTACCCAGCTGTCTGTACCTGCCAGAGCTCCTTCCCCTGCTCTGGCTCCTCCACCAGTTCCCGATGGCTGCCTCCTTTTATAATCGGTAGCCAAGCAGAGATAAGGGAGTGCCTGTGTGTGAGACTTGGAGCTAGACCATCCTTGGTGTGCTGCCCCATAGGGAATGGGACCTCCCTGCTGAAAGGTGAGCAGTGAGAGGGTGCTGGCCTGTTTGTGTTAGGTGGGAAGGATGATCTTGTGCCTAAAGCAGAGGCCTGGGCATCAGGACACAGAGACCTGGGCTCTATTCCTGCGTCACTGAGGGGCAGAATGTTCAAAAGTGGCCTGTAATTTTGGGTGCCTCTGGTTCCGGGTGCCCAATTGGAGACATTTGGGGCCTGATTTTCAGAGGTGCTGCAGTCAGGTGGGTTTGGGGGCTGAGATGGTCAAAGCTGTCGATGCGAATTGGACCCCAGGTCTCGAATTGGGTGTCCGGCTCCCCGTGTTAATGGTGCGCGGGTAGCCACGTGCGGGTGTGAAACGATCTCAGAGTCACACCAAAGCCTGGGCAACGGGAGCGGTAAATGGCATGAGGGTGTGAGCCGTGGGTGGTATTTGCTTTCTCCCCTCCACCCCCGCAGAGGAACAGTGATGTATATTTAACTGACATGTGAGGCTGGCTCTGGGTAAATGTTTTATAGCCTCTTCCTTTGCAAAGGGGAAGTGTTTGCTCAAGCCGGGGCATCTCCACCCTATTCCCATGGGAATCAAACCACACCAACCGCGGAAGTCAGCCAGCGGCAAGCCTTCTCCTCAGCTCCTTCTGACTCGCCCACCCCAGCCCCAACCTGGACAGTTCCCCACAGTTCACCCGAACCTTGTCTTCCCCCTGTTCTCGTGGCAGGCCTCCTCTGGTGGTGGAGAAGGGCCAGCGGAGAGATGGGGGTGGGGACAGATCCATCCCTGAGGAACCCCACCTGAGTGGGGATAGGGCAATGGGTGTGGCCGGTCGTGGGTGGGAATGAGCAGTGTGAGTCTGTCTCCGCTGGCAAGAGGGAGTCACTCACCAAGCCACCTCACCAGTGTATTGGCACTGATCGGCCAGGTGGCTCCCATTGCGTGACCCACAGCCTGCCCTGCACCCCCCACCCCAGCCTGCCCCGAGCTCGTTGCACTGGTTCTACCAGCAAACACACCCCCGCTACCCAGCCAATCGGTTCAACTCCCTTCTTCGCTGCCCTAACCGCCAACTCTCCCGGCCAATCAGCACTCGCCCCGTTACTTAGTTCCCTCGCTGTTCGCCAATCAGCTCTCGGTCTCTTTCTCCTCGACCCAATCCACTCCCGGATACCCTCACCCTTGCCCAATGGCGGGGGGCCGGGGCCATAAAGCTGCACTCTGACGCCTCCTTTTGGGTAAACAGTGTCAAGGTCAGAGCACATCGTTGGCTGCAGCCGTAAATCTTTATTGCACCCCCCTTCCTAGGCCCTGCCAGACACGGAAGGTTCCATAACCCATCCCTTTATGGCGGGCTGCTAATGATTAACTCCGCTGGTGCTGGAGCGCCCCCAGGCAGGGGGAAGGGAGAGACAGTAAAGGAGGGGGTTGCTCATGCACAAAATATAGGCATCTGTCCCTCTTCCAGGGCACAAGGCAGGGGGACGCTCTCTCTTTGGGGAGACCACGCCCCACAGCCCAGAATTCAGTGCCCTCTAGAGCGGAGTAGGTGAAAGCAGGTGAAATCTCTGCACCGCTCCCCCCTCAACGTAAAACGCTAAGTAGGCCACGGTCATCTGAGGGCGTTATTCCTCGGGCCCCTTCCCCTCAGCGTTCACAGCCCTCTTCCAACAGACCAGCCGGCAGGCTTGTCCCCGGTGCACCTCCCACCGGTGCCTGGAGCCTGTGATTTCAAGCAGGTGCTGTCCTCCAGCCGGCCACGAGGCAGGGGTCACGCTGCAGGGAGCCCAGACCACGTCAGAGGGAGGCGCTGGCTGGGCAGTGACTATGCAGGTGTGCACAGCGACAGCTCACCTACAGCCTTGGGACGACTGACACGAACCCCAGGGTGTGCCTCAGCGCAGACGGGACAGCGCTCGTGTCTGTAGTTACCTCCGGGAGGTCCAGCAACGCCGAAAGGAGATGATTTAATTCTTATTTCAATGTAATGTTATCGTATCCCTGCTTGTTTCAGTTGCCATAGCATCCAGCAGCCCCAGACATAGACCAGGGCCCCGGTGCACTAGGGACCGTACAAACCCAGAACAAAACAACGGGCCCTGCCCCTAAGAGCTGCCAAGCTAAGCAAATCTTTGGAAGAACAGCATCTCTAGTGTGGCAGCGCCCTCTGTTACTGCACTGCCTTGGGCCGGAGCCCAGAATCCACGCATTGCCAGGCCAGGTTGCCAGCAACTGTGTCACACGTGCAGCCGGCTAGGAAGCCTCCATTTCCTTTGCCCGAGAGGCTGCAGATTGCGGGGGGCCATGAAGCAATCCGTGCGAATGCAGCCTGGCTCTCCAGCTGCCCCATGCAAAGGGAGGCCAGGGGAGCAGTCGCAGGCGCGGGGTTGTTGGAGCAGAGCATAGGCAGCGGGCGTACCGGCTGGCTGAATGGAGAGGAAATGGGAGAAATACCAACCAGAGCCACACCCGAGCTAAAACTATTTTAGTCTCCAGGGCTGGGAGTTGCATGCTGGGGACCTGATCCTGGGCGGGGCTGAGCCCCCCTCAAATCCCAGGCAGCTCAGTGGAAATTCATAGATTTCTAGAGTTTAAGGCCAGAAAGGACCAAGCTTATGCCTAGATTGCCAGCGCCTCAGGACAGGGCCCGTCTTTTTGTTCCGTGTTGTGCAGCGCCTAGCGCGACGGGGTCCTGGTCTGTGACTGGGGCTCTTAGGTCCTATGGTAACCCAAATAATAAGAATGAGCTCTTGTAGTCTGACTTCCTGTATATCCAGGGGACAGCATTTCACCCAGTTAGCCCCATAGCTTGTGTCTGACCAAAGCCTAGCTAGCTAGCTCAGGGCTCTGTGCAGGCACCCAACACTGCCCCTCTCCGGCTCGGGGTCTGAGCTGCAGCAGCCGTGCCGGGATCAGGCAGGGAGGCGAAGGGAAGACCCTCACTGCTGGGGCCCCTCAGGCTCTGGGAGCGGAGAGGAGGATTGTGAAAGTGGAATGAGTGTGGAAGGCTCGACGCACGAGGAAAGCAAATGGTGACCCAGTGGCAAGTGGGGCACGGCGGCCCCTCCCCCAAGTCGCTCGCTCTGGGCACCGGGCGCTGACTCTTGCCGGAGGGGCGGAGAAGGGCGCTCGGGACGTCGGGGTGCTCTGGGGGTTCCCAGCTGTCCTCAGTGTGGCGTTCCGCATTCCCTGGGGGAGGAGGAGGGAGCTGTCAGACAGGACAGCAAGAGCCATTAGAGCCGTTGAGCTGGCCTATCGACAGGGGAAACAATTAGCAGCGTCACCTCCGTTAGGCACCAGCCATAAAGGGGAAAACCAGAGCTCCGAGTGGGGGAATAGCTGCGTCTCTCTCTAGCGCCCACCATTAACCCAGCCTCGTGCGCACATGCAGGACGAGCAGCCGGCCAGCACGGGAATGTCTCGCTCCCAGCCCCTGGGGCTCGATGGCTGCCAGCCGCAGGTGCTGGGATACCTGGGACTCCAGAGGGAGGCAAGAGTTTTATTTCATCATAATCGTATTTACACTCATTGTCCCGTCCCCCTGCGGGCGCACCCACACCAATACACGTTTGCTGTGGCACTGAGGAAGGGAGCGGCATGTGGGAGATGCAGAAAGGACCCCAGGAGGTGCAGGGGTCAGTTACATGCTGTCCTTGGGCAGCGCACAGGTGGGTGGCCTGTCTCTTCCCAGTCTTCAGCGCAGAAAGGAACTGAGATGAGACAGGCCTGCCAGGCAGGCCCGGCCTAACTGAGCAAGGGCCACCAGCCTGCTCCTTGGCTCACAGGACTCTCTGTTGGCATGCTGGGAGCTGGCTGTCGTGCGTGGGCAAAAGATGGCACAGCCGCTCCGAGAGCACTTTCCCTTTCTGGACCAGCTCCCCAGCCATAGCTTTGCCTCCTCGCCCCATCCCTATTGAATTGCCTCTCGCAGATGCTGCCTTTTCCTGGATTGCAGGGGCGGTTTCTTGTGTATTTATCTTCTTCGAGGCAAAGGTCCCAGGCGGGAAAGTCTGCAGGGCTTTGGTCAGCACGGCCATTGCATGTACAGTGGGACAGAGTAGCTGCCTGCAACCTGGTGACTCTCGTAAAGCTACCAGTGCTAGAAATTGCATTTAGCACTAAGCACGCGGTACCACAAAACTTCGTTTGCCCATGAAAGTCATCTACACTCAAACCCAATCCAGTCCAGGATAGACCTTGGGAACACACCGCCCTTCAAAACCCAGTCCAGATTGCCCTGGACTCCAGGGGATGCAATAGCCCTCAGGAAGTGGGGAGGTTCGATTTGGATACACACGTGGAGCTGAGCTATTGGCGCTGGAGACAGGCTCAAACCATCAAATCCAGGTCCAGACAGAGACTTTAAGCCCACATGGAGGTTGTTGGGACCTGGGGCTTGGCTGAGCCCACTGTAATGATAAAGGGCCATTTTCAAAATTCAGCCCTGGGTTCAGAGGTGTTTGGAGCCAGGATTGGGCTCTGCTCCATCTCGAATACAGCCTTGGAAATCAGCTAGACGGACCCCCAAGCACAGCCTTTCTGGTGGTACGTTGGTGTGTCTGTTTCTGGTCTCCCTGGGTACGTCTACACCGGCATAAAAGACCCATAAAAGGTCTGGGTCAGCTGACTCGGGCTCACGGGGCTTGGGAGGAAGGGCTACAAATTTCTGTTTAGACATTTGGCCTCCTGTTGAAACCCCAGCTCTGGGACTCTGTACCCTTGTAGGTACAAGGCTCCAGCCCAAGTCTGAACATCTACACAGCGATTTTTCAGCCCTGCAGCCCAAGGTCCCACGAGCCCGTCAGCTAAGCCAGGCCAGTCGTGTTTTTTTATCTCTGTGTAGACGTACCCGCTCAGAAGCTGGCTGTGCAGAGGATCATGAATATGAAAAACAATGGCCCAAGGGCCTCCATGGAGCAGCTCTCTGGGTGGTTATGGGAGATGATGCATTGGGCTCAGTGGCCTCTAGGAATGAACCAGTACGTTTGGAACCTGTGTTCAGGTTGGTTTGAGCTCAGGTTAAGGGAGAAGTTTTGGTCCTTCAATGCTGTGTCTGAAACACGGCTCAGCTCGAAGTGGAAATAACCCTTCTCCCCCCCAAGGTGGCGTCTAGCCACTACACAACTGGGGCTTTACTAATGCAAGAGCGAGCGAGCTGGGGAGCCGCCAGTAACCAGCCCATTTCAAGCCCAGGGTGCAGTGAAAACAGCACTCACAGAAGGGTGAAACTTCATTTGTTTGCAATGTTACATCGAGGACACACGCACACTCGAGAACACACGTCACAGTAGGCGAACACGGGGTACACTACAAACCACCACGGGGGCAGCTTAGGTATTGAACGGCTGCTCCTTCAAAGAGGGTGCCCTGCACCCTCCATGCACAACAGCACCGGCAGGAGCTGAGCTGCTGACACACCGATGCACAAACACACACCGGCTGCCAGGACCCTGCGGGGCAGGCTTGCAAAGCTGGAAATCACAGGACACGGAATCATGCCGCCAGGAGCCACCAATGCCCTGGCCTCCAACACTGAGGCTGTGGCTACGCTGGAGGAGGACGGGCGAAGAGCGACGTACCCACGCCAGCTCTGCTCACACTAGTGCGCTAACGGTAGCGGCGTAGCCGCAGCCGTGGGAAGGCCTAACACCTCACGCACAATCCTGTGGGAGACCCTCAGCACATATGAGGGGGGGCAGCTCCCCCCTCCCGCTGCTCGCGCCACTGCAGCTACCCTGCTGTTTTTAGCACACTACTTCTGATTGCGCTCACATGGGATTGCACCCCCAGCTCGAAGTGCAGACATCCCCGCATTGCACTGTGGACCCGTGAGCCTACACTTGAGCCTCCGCACTGCATTGAAAACCTGGGTTCACAGCTGCTGGACCCGGGTCTCTCAGCTGTGCAAACGCTTCCACGCTGTGCTACGCAGACCTTCTGACTCGGGTCTGCGGCTTGACCTGCAGCCACACTGCAATTTGCCAGGGCTTGGACCCACGTCACAGCAGATCGCAGGCTCTGACCCACTCCCCTCGCAGGGTCCTAGGCCCCAGGTCAGACTGATTTGTGTGTGGACAGAAGTGGGACTTGGGCTCAAACCTGATTCAGAGCCCAGGCTTAGGTTACGTCTACACAGTAAAGCACCTAGGTCAATTGATGCAGGGTTCAAGCTGTGGGCTAAACATAGCAGTGTAGATGCTCGGGCTTGGACTGGAACCCGGGCTGTGAAACCTGGCAACAGGGGAGGGTCTCATATCCCGGGTTTCAGCCGGAGTCTGAATGTCTACACTGCTCTTTTGAGCCCCGCAAGCCCAAGTCAGTTGATCGCGCTCTGAGACTCGCTGCCACAGATTGATGGATTGATTTTTGCTGTGTAGATGCACTCACAGCGCACAGGGTAGCCATACCCTCAGACTGCTGAGGGAGGAAGGTGTGGAGAGCTGCATGTAACATAGGGTGAACAGAAGACTTGATTTTATAGGGACAGTCCTGATATTCGGGGCTTTGTTTTATATAGGCGCCTATTCCCCCCACCCCGTCCCGATTTTTCACACTTGCTATCTGGGCACCCTACTGTAGGAATTGTAAGAGGCCATATGGGTAGAGGACTTCCTGGAGACTTTGACAAGTCAGGACATTCCTGGAGCTATACTCCATGTCATGCAAGCACTGATTGCCAGGCCAGGGTTTTCCTATTGCCATGTGAGATAAGGGGCACCCCCCAAAAAACGTCAATAACCAGGACTACAAGGGGAGGTGATCTGTGCCCACCTTGAGTGGACTCTGGTACTGGAGGAGAAGAAGTGGGACTGGATTTCTGTCCCTGCCTGGAGAAGACTCTGGAGCGGAGGCAGCCTCTCAGCATGGAGTCTCTGTGCCCAGCGAGTGGGAACTTGCAAAGAGCCCATGCAAAGAGGTTTTTTCCATTCCTTTCTTTCACGACAAGTGGGGCCCCCCCCTGGCCTGCACTCTGCTCCCAGGGCGTGTGACTGGAGGGCACTGCTGAGATTAGACATCGCCCCCATGGGCCCTACTCTGCTCCACCCTGGGCGGGAATAGGGGAGGGACAGCCACAGCCAGAGGCTCTGCCCCACCACCAGCTGCAGTCCACGGCGGGGTTTACCTGACACCGCCTCACCCCGAGGTTCTGAACTCACCCAGAGTGCAAATGGCCCCTCTTAAGAGCAACCTACAGAGGACTGATTTATCACAGATCCAGGGCCAGGTTTGACCTTTCTCTGCCGTGCACAGAAAGGCCTGGGAGGGGGCAGGTTGGTTTGTTTTATAACATGGGGTTTCTTTTCCCTAGACTCATTTATCAAGAATGGCCAATCTGGTCTTCCCTTCCCAGAGGTGGGACGCACGGGCACTCACACCCCTCCAGTGACAGGGTGGGGTTAACAAAGACATCCTTTCTCCACAGTGTTCGTGTGTCATTGGAGTTAAACAGGATTAGCAACAACAAACAACACCAACAACTACTAGCCTTGTTCTCCACTGCCTTGCTCGCTGATGCCTGGGCAAAAGGAGTGCAAAGTGGGTGCGTGTCGCAGTCTTTACACAGGGGTCAATGAGTCATAACTCTGGGCGGAGGGCCCCCAGGCAGGGTGGGGCAGGCCTGGAGCAGGGTAGGGTCCGGGCAGCTGGTCCCAGACACTGGAGAGCTAACACACACATTCATTACACAGCTTGCCACACTGAACGAAAATCTCAGCAACACTGGAATTCTCAGCAGCGTTCTCCTGGAGAGGCCAGGGCGTCCCGTGGGATGCTGGAAGGTCAGCAGCTCGCAGCTGCCTCTAGAAAGGCCTGTTAACCGGCCCGAAGTGCCTAAGTGCAACTGTGCAAGTTCAGGGGTGCAGTCCCCCATTCTCTGCTCCCCACCGGGTTCGTGGCCTCCTCACATCATGGACTCCTCTTCCTCCTCGATCTCCCTGTCCACCTCGATGGCTGTGTTCTCATAGCTGGTAATTCCCCCATACTTCCTCATGTGGACCATCAAGGGTTTGGGGGACTGGCTGCCGGCCAAGGTAGCCACGTACATGCCGGTTCTGTTCTCCTCCAGAGAAGGGCCCCAGTCCATGGCTGGCCGGCTGGCTTGCTGGATTCTCTGTGGGTGGAATCAGGAGATGAACAGGGGTGTTAGAGAATCACCCGCTAAGGCTCAGCAATGGTGACAGATCACCAGTTGAGCTCTTCATACAATGCCCCACCACCCACTGCTTTGGACTAGACTCATTCCACAGCTACTGTCAGGGCATCAGAACCAACGCGGTCTGTAATCACCTGGAGCACCAGACCATCTCTAGCCAGCCCACAAGGGGACGCTGTAATCACATGGGGCACCAGACCATCTCTAGCCAGCCCATAGGGGGGCGCTGTAATCACATGGGGCACCAGACCATCTCTAGCCAGCCCACAGGGGGGCGCTGTAATCACATGGGGCACCAGACCATCTCTAGCCAGCCCACAGGGGGGCGCTGTAATCACATGGGGCACCAGACCATCTCTGCTGCCTGGGGCCGCTGTGTGTTTGGATCATGCCATTAACGCATCGGGCACTTTGCTCACTGCTCATTGGTTCTCAGGGGTAAAGGCACTCTCAGGAGCCGTGTGATCAGCACCCACAGGGGCTGCCTGTCTGCCCAAGTCCTGCAGCAGTGGCCGGAGGGGAGCTCCCTCCCCGCAGACCTGCCCCTCAAAGGGCTGCTCAGCTGGGCAGCTCAGGGGTCTGAGCTGCTGTGCTCTTCCTGTCAGGTCATGGCCTGATGCACCTGAGGACTAATCAGCAGGATGAAAGGCTTTGGGGGAGGCAGCACTGGCTGGGGCGGTGTAAGGAGGGGGAGGGGCTTCACCCTTCCCACTATTATCCTCACATCTGTGTGATGAGAGCAGCAGGGCTCAGGGGACACCAGCCTAGTGCAGGAAAATCACCACCCCCACCTGCCAGAACTGCCATTGCTTTCATGAGTAATCACCAGCTCACAGCTGCAAGCCACCAGCAGAAGCTTCTGCTTGCACAAGAAGAGGAGGGGCCACTCAGGCACAGAGGGCAGGGATTGGCTGAACTACCCTTCCATTAAGGACTGGAGAGGTGGGGATAGCCTTGTCCCACGGCATGATGGGAAGGCAGTTCAGTATAAAACCCCCAGCAGTGTTCTAGCCAGCTAGCTAGTGGAGCTGTTTATGGTCTAAGGGGAAAGGGCTGAATAAAGTGGCTGTATTTGCTATGGTTTGTCCTAGGGGCTGTGGCCCTGCGATGCAGTAAGTAGGGACTGATAGGGAGTTTCCTTTTATTTTATTAGTCTGTATTAGAGATAGGACCAAAGCAAGAACCCAGATTCATCCCTCCCTTGTGGCCAAAGCTGTAGAGAAGCCTGGATCCGGGTGTAGCTTTGCCACTGGAGCTCTCAGTTGTGTGTTTTTCCTCTGTCAGGGAAAGAGGAAATTCACTGACGGAATCAGACCTTCCCAGGATATTTACATGGTGCTATTTTGGGAGTGAGCTTGGTCATTTAACCTCAAGGGAGCAGGGGTCTGCCTCTCTTTGCAACAGGGCCTCTGAGAGCCTAGCTGGGTTCCACACTGGCACGGGGCACAAGTGAACTGGCGTTCTGAGCTCTAATCCTACTCCCTAGGGGGTGTTTGTCTGTCTCCCAGAGCCACTCGTCTCTGCTTCTGGGCAGGCAGGAAGGGTGTGGGCTTCTGGAGTATGTTAACAGAGTCAGAAAGGCCGTGGCTATGGCTTAGTGTTGTTATCTACAACATGAACGGAGTTCCTGTCAACAGGGAGGGAGAATGCAGCAAAATGTACCCAGGAATAGCCGAAACTTCAGAGCATCAGCCAGAAACAGCTGATCAGACTGACCCCAGCTACTGCCAAACCTGGCTACCTGAGCCCATCCCAAACACAGCCATGGTCCTTGGTAGGAACATGTGCTCAGTTGTTGCCCAAAGAGGTTGCTTTGGGGGCAATAGTGAGCCACAATGGGTAATGATTATCTGACACTGCGGAGCCTTAAGCATGGCTCAGCATTTGGACAGTTGTAGGGGAGTCCCACATCTGACCGAGTTAAAGGCATTTATTTTTCTGTTTCTTCCCCTTTTGTTGTTCGTCACTATATGACGATAAAGACAAGGGCGAAGTACTACACTCAGGAAGGAAAAATCAAATGCACTGGGCAGCAATGCTGCTGAAAAGGATCTGGGCTTCTGGTGGGTCACAAATTGAAGACGTCAACTGTATAATGCGGTGGCAAAAAAGGCAAATGTCCCTCAGGGCTGTATTAACAGCAGTGTCCTATGTAAGACTGCATCCAGTTTTGGGTACCACGCTTGAAAATGATGTGGAAAAACTGGAGCGAGTCCAGAGGAGAGCAACAAAAATAAGATGTTTAAAAAACCCTGATGTATGAGGAAAGGTTGAAAGAGTTGAGGGTGTTTAATCTTGAGAAGAGAAGGCTGCGGGGGCATGTAACGCTCTTCACGTATATAAATGGTTGCTCTGCAGAGGACAGTGATCAATTTTTCTTTATGTCCACCAAGGGTAGAACCATAAGTAATCGGCTTAGTTTGCAGCAAGGGAGATTTAGGTTAGATATTAGGAAAAACTTTCTAGTTACGAGGACAGTGAAGTCCTGGAACAGGTTACCCAGGGAGGTTGTGGAATCTCCACCATCAGAAGTTTTTAAGGACAGGCTGGACCAACGCTTGTCAAGGATGGTCTGGGTTTACTTAGTCCTGCCTCATCCCAGGGGGATGGACTAGATCTCTTGAGGTCCCTTCTAGCCCTACTTTTCTATGATTCTGTAACTCAGGGAACAGAGAGGCTTGAGAGAGCTGTATATGGAAATCTGTACCACCTCTTTATACCTGGCTGTAGCTTCTGCCATCAGAACTTCACTTTCTTGAGGCAAATCTAGGGTGACCAGATGTCCTGATTTTGGAGGCTTTTTCTTATATAGGCACCTATTATCCCCCACCCCTGTCCCAATTTTTTTACACTTGCTATCTAGTCACCCTAGGCAAATCCACTGATTTACACTGTTTGAATTGCATAGCCCACGATATTAATGTCACAAAACACGCCTAGAGCTGCTGGGCACTTCCCTTATGGAGCTGCAAACACACACGGGTCTGTTGCCTGCTGTCTGCTGTGCAGCATGCACCAGGAATCCACATACAGCTCTCCCCAGATACGCTGCCTACATGCAAAATAGGGGCAAGCTCCGGTGCATCCATGCCCCCTCCCTGCACGTGGGCTGCATTCGGAATCTGTGCACAGGCCCCATCCATGTGTGAGCCACGAATAGTGATATCACGATGTGTTGCCATAGGGCCTGGCAAAGAAGTGAGGTGGGGCCTGTTTCCTCTCTGGATTATCATTCCAGTTCTGCATCTGAAATACGCATGACTTTGTGATGTCCCCTGCAAACCACTAGAGGGTGCCACACACCATTGTAAATACACGGGAATATGCTGCCCTGTACACCAATTCCCGGGATTCGTGGACAGGGAGGGTGGGATGAGAACCCGTGCTTCTGAGGTGAGGCCTTTGCCCTTGCTGAGGCAGATGCATTAAATCCATTCTGCAAAGGTTAGACAATCTAGGCATGCTGGGGCCCTCAACTCCTGACCATGCAGAGCTGTTGGGGGAGCTAACAGACCCGGCCCCAGCCGCGGTGAGCCTGGAGAGCGGAAGGATTGCCCTAGACAGGCGGCAGTGAAAAGCTGCAGGTTGGGCAGGCCGTGAGGTAGCCCAGTCTGATATGATGCTCAATTCTCAGCCCTCACCTGGGGACAGCCCCAGGAGCCGGCCCCCTTTTGACCTATGGCTAGAACGAAGACTCCAAAATGAGCAGGAAGGGGGTTGTCTTTTACCAAGCAGGAACCAAAGACCAACATTTCATGATACAGAGAAACAGTATCTAGCAGTGGGGAGAGCTGGGGAATGCAGCCAAGGGAAGAGACGCCCTGGAGGGGTAGAGTCCCCTCCCTTTTTACAGGCTGCCACCCACGTCCATCTGCCACTTACCTCCCACAGCGTCCCTTCTTCTCTGAGCACCGCGACCACCATCCCTGCGGGGATCATCAGGCAGGAAAACAGCCCCATCAGGATGCCCAGGACCTCGGCCCAGTATGGGAAACGGTAACTCCCATACTCTGAGAGCTGGTACTTGACTATATTGTACACTAGCAGGGCCTGCAACACAGGGAGAGAGTCAAAGGGATGAGTCCTTCTTGGGGCTGTGTGACCCAAGAGCCCCTCAGTGCCAGCTGGCCAGGGGGTTACAGGAATGACCTGATTCTGGGATGCACATTCTGGTTCACCAACGTCTCTCAAATGAAAGCCAGCGTCACACCGGTCACTAATCTCTTTGTGAACTGTATGTACAGGTGCTATGCAAGGAGTTATGTGTACACACAACATGGCCAATATGTTCTTAGTTTGTATCACAGCAGAGGGGGAGAACCAGGTTTTTTGCCAGACGAGGTGTTTATTCACCTGTCCCTCTGTTGGCTAGGCAAGGTGGGTGAGGTAATATCTTTTATTGGACCAACTTCTACTGGTGAGAGAGACAAGCTTTCAAGCTACACAGAGCTCTTCTTCAGGTCTGGGGAAAGTACTCAGGGTGTCATAACTAAATACAAGTCAAACAGAGGGGTAGCCATGTTAGTCTGGATCTGTAAAAAGCAACAAAGAGTCCTGTGGCACCTTATAGACTAACAGATGTATTGGAGCATGAGCTCTCGTGGGTGAATACCCACTTCGTCAGACCCACGAAAGCTTATGCTCCAATACATCTGTTAGTCTATAAGGTGCCACAGGACTCTTTGTTGCTTAAGTCAAACAGAGTTTAGCATAAATAGTTAGCACATATTCTAAGGGCCCATTCAAGGTGAAGTGGCCCATTAACACCTCTGCAGTCACAGGACAAAAATCAGGGGGGAGGAGGGGACTAGTGGGTTGCAGATTGTTGTAATAAACCACAAATCCAGTGTCTCTCTTCAGCCCATGACTTGTAGTGTCTAGCAGAGTTGTGAATTTAAGCTTCCAGGCTCGTATTTTGGAAGTGTTGGGCAGGTTTCTTTGGAGGATGAGGACTGAGAGGTCAGATAGAGAGTGATCGCTGTGTGAAAAGTGTTCACCCACAGGCAATATGGTGGTTTTGTCTTTTATCATTTTCCTGTGTGAGTTCATTCAAATGCATAGCAATGACTGGTTTCCCCTACGTAGTTGCTGGGGCATTTATGGGCTGGATGAGATATGCCTATCACAACATATGATGTATGTGGGGAACTATGGATCTTGACTGGTGTGTTATGGAGATATGTCTGCAGGTCTGATCTCTGTTGGATGTGAATGAAACATTGTAGCTAACACAATGGATGCCCCTTTACATACAAAATTATTGAAGAGGTGTGATGTCAATAGAAGAGCAGCACACAGGAAACACAAGCCACAGGGGTTATCCTGTCTCTGAGGATAGACAACAAACTCTGGGGATGTAAGTAGAAGTCAAAGAAGACACCCCTTTATCTTGCCCCTAGGAGGTAAACGGGCAGTGCTATTACATTAATGAAATCAGGATCGCAGCCTAGCTGGGCTGAAGATGTTGCAAAAGGCTTTGGGTGAGATAACATTTCTTAGACAGGAGGCTAAGCTGATAGTTGAGGTTAGTCTCTAGAAAACGGGCAATGATTTTGTTTCCAGTTTCCTGACTCACGATCACTTGAATCTTGGCGCTTTGATAGTAAATGCATTGCAGTTTTCACTATCAATGTATCTCAGTGCAGTGGTGTGAAGCGAAGTACTGGGCCTGAGTTGAATCATACACGCTGGTGTGGACACTGTTCCTTTGGGGATGGCAGACCTGGTGTTTTTGGGAGTGTTCAGTGAAGAAGGGGCTGAACGCTACGGGGAAACGCTTCAAAGGGGCTCGGGAGCTGGGGCGCACCTAATGTTAACCTGCAAGGCAAAGCTAGGGCTGGCACAGCCCAGAGCAGAGCGCTTGGGTGGCTAACAGGCTGGAGATGTCAGGGAGCAGACACCCAGTTAAGCACAAGCAAGACTCTCTCATGCTGGCAGCAGGGGGGTAACAAGGTGACTCCCAGACCTAGCTACCCCGAGGACCATCGCAGGCCGGCATCCAAAATCCTCTGAAGGTTTCACACCCAAGCTCAGCCCTAGAACTTAGTGACTCCCTCCCCCGATGCCCCCAGGAACCTGGGTTCCCCAGGCTGGGATGGGAAGGGGCTACATAGACCCCACCAAGACAATGCAGGTTGGAGGCCCATGCTGATACGAGGGTGCAAGGACCATTCCATGCTGCTGGCTGAGAGGGGGAGCCAGGTGACTTGGGAAAGATTTTGTCCCAGCGGGACTAATCCAAATGGTGCTGAGACCATGACAATGGGGCAGGACAGAGTAAGGGAAGCTCAGCAAACGTCAGCAGGGTCACACCAGTTACCATCATCATTGCCGGGGACAGGAACATCCAGCAGGCTTTAAAGTACAGCCCTGGTTGGAAGCCCAGCATCATGTGAATATCCCGGCAGAACCGCTTCATGCCTAGAGAAAGGAGGAGGAGATGGCATCAGAAATCAGCCAGCAACTCTAGCTGCGGGGTCTCTTGGCGAATCCCCTGGCTCCATAGAGGCCTCCACCTGTGGTGTGAGCTCAGGGATTGGGCTGTGTCAGCCACGGGGGCTGAGAGAGCCAGCAGAACAACGGCTGGGTTGTCTCCTTCTGTATCACGTGACTTTCTCGGCTCTGCTAGGCGAGCAAGGAAGGGGTTAAACGTAGCTATCTGCTACCATTGTGACACAAATGTCTCTGGCTTGATCTGGAACTTGCATCCAGCTGCATCGACACCTGGGAAGCAGCAAGAGCCTGGAGCTGAGGTGTCTAGCCCTCTGCCATGGGGTTCATCTGCACAAGATGGAAACGACACCTCCTGCTCCAGTTCAGACACCCACTGAATCGACGAGTTTCTCCTCCCCAGCTCTCACTTCCATGTCCTTGTTGCTTCACAAGCTTTTGCATGAACCTCTAGATGTTTCACCACATGCCCTGCTCAGGAGAGTCCATGGAGGCCAGTTCCCCTTACCATAGACACGTGTCACCACCAGGCAGGTTGTAATCACCACCACCATGAGTCCAAACCCAGCACTGTAGTCATCCAGCAGGACTAGCCAGTACATCCCGCCCTGGAGAGAGAGAATCACAAGCAGCCAGACCCTCAGTGAAGGAGCCGTTATCGCCAGAGCTGGTCAACAAGCTCCCACCCCTGTTCCCTGGCCTTTCGGGATGAATTCTCTTGTGCCCCTTTCCTGGTCACATTTGGGAGGCTGAGTTTTAGGGGCCTGAATATTCATGGGAAGCGAATGCCAGTGTAACCATCCTGTTTGCATGCTCGTCCAATCAGGGGACAGAAATAATACCACGCCGCATATTAGATCAACTGCAGCTTGGATTTTGAATCTCAAGTATGGAATACTCCCAGCGAAATGTTAATAAACATGGGCTCTGCTGATTGGATAAATTATTCCCTGCGAATGATTCACTCTGCTCTGATATCACCTAGCCTCTCCACTCCCATGGCCCTATCCGGTGGGACACTCCATCCATTTCTCTTCCCGAGCCCCCTCCCACTCAGTCATAGTCACAAATGATCATGGATCTGACAAACGTCCCCATGTAAATCCTCAACTAAATGAGCACTCAAACACCAGCCAAAGTCGACTCTGACAAGCCGGCCCATGGGACAGATTGCCTACCTCTGTCGTGAGAATGAGCCCCATCAGGTACATGGCGATACAGATGATGGCTGAGAAAAAAGCCTTCTTGGGCCGCAGGTAATAAGGAAACTCATCTGTCACTGCGGTAACAATGGTCTCCATGAAGGCAAACTGCATATAAGGGAAAACAAGCCACTCTAAGCCAGTGGGCTGTGCGCTGGGGGGGGTTAAAGTACTTGGGTCAACATGTTGTGTCCTTACCTGGCTGTCCAGGCCCAGGGTCAGCAGCATGAAGAAGAAAAGGAAAGACCAGAGTGGAGAAAGAGGAAGCATCGTCATGGCCTGGGGGTACACCACGAAAGCCAAGCCGGGACCTAGGGGACAGGCAGAGGATGGGACAGTGAATGGGATCGTCCACATCAGACCGCTGGGCAGGCGGAGGGAGTGTGCCAGCCCAGGAAGGGGATGGCACTACTGGGGCAGGACGGAGAGGTGTCCTACAAGAGCAGGCAGGAGGTGTTCCCCTGCATGGGATCGAGCAGAAGCAGGCAGGGGCTGGCACCGTGGGAAGGGGCAGGAATCCAGGCTTTTTAATGCTATTTTTTTTTAGATAAAAGGTAACGATTGCCTTTTCTTGATCAGCAAGAGTGTCGCGTAGTGCACGGCAGGCAAGTAGAGCCCTCAACAGCGGGCACCTCGTCCCCTCCCTCCTGCCTGGGAGGTCTCCCCCTATCACCCACGGCCCAGGTTTTCTACACAATTGTTCGTTCCCCGCAGCCTGGGAGATGCCCTGGCTGTGGTGGCAACGTCTCCCCAGCAGGGGGCACTGTAGGGGAGGCTACACAAGGGGGTGCTGCTAAATTGCTCATGGCTTCACCAGCCTCCCAGTAGGAGGCCCTATAGGGACGCACTGGCTGGCGGGAGCTCCCAGCTGGGGGAATTGCAGTAGCATGGGCTGCGGATGGAGGAGGTCCCCAGTACCTCAGTTCTCCCCACTCACTGCAAGAACGTAGGCCTCCAACCGCTGGGAGGGGGCCAGCGCGGAAACGGACGTTAGCCCTGTGAGAGGGGAAGCTGAGGGATCACAGTCTCCAGAAGCCACTAGAGCGCGACTCTCTGCCCTGCCTAGTTCGTTATCGACCTGCCAAGGCCCTGAACGAGACAGCTGAGCATGATGAATGCCCCACTCCCCCCAAACCCACTCGTCTGTATCAAGCTGCCGTTGCTACAACAGGCCGCGCTGGCTTACGGAGCAGCATGGCTTTATTCAGCCTTTTCTCTGTCCCTCCTCCCCGCCCCCGCTAACATTCCCCCCTCTGCCACCCCCGGGTGTGTCCTGGGAACGGCAGCAGCACGTGCAGGAGCTCCTGGGACCTCTCACTAAGCACCAAGGGACAGGGTTATCACTCAGGGCCCATTCCTGTGGGGCGCGTCGCACCAGCTCCTGCCCCGATGCACTGGGGTGGCTGATGTCTCTCGTAAGTCGGGAATGGGCTTTGCAGAGAGCCTGGAGGAGCGAGAAGCTGGATCTTCAGGCTGGTTATGTTTCAGTGCTCTGGCCTGGTTTTGGAGAGGTAGGCATGCTCAGGCTCTGTGTGTCCTGCTTCATCCCTCCATGTGTCAGAGCCTCCCCTCTGTAAGTAACACCATCCCCTCCTCCACCCATGGCATCTGGGCAGCGCCTGGTCCCCACCACGCTAGGCAAGGAGAGTCCCAGGGGCAGGGCCGGCTCCAGGCACCAGCCCACCAAGCTTGTGCTTGGGGCGGCACCTGGAGGGGGGCGGCGCGGCGCTCCGGCCGCCGGGGAGAGCGGGGCCACAGCCGGGCTCAACCGCCCTCCCCCCGGCGCTCTGGCCGCCCTCCCCCCGCGCCCTCCCCCTCTCGCTGCCCTGCGCTCTGGCCGCCGGGGGGAGAGCCGAGCCCCAGCCAGGGTTCGCCGCCCTGCCCCCTGTGCTCTGGCCGCCGGGGGGAGAGCCGAGCCCCAGCCGGGGCTCGCCGCTCTCTCGCCGCCCTGCGCTCTGGCCGCCGGGGGGAGAGCCGAGCCCCAGCCGGGGCTCGCCGCCCTGCCCCCTGCGCTCTGGCCGCCGGGGGGAGAGCCGAGCCCCAGCCGGGGCTCGCCGCCCTCTCGCCACCCTGCCCCCGGCGCTCTGGCCACCGGGGGGAGAGCCGAGCCCCCGCCGGGGCTCGCTGCCCTCCTCCCAGGGCTCCGGCCGCCCTCCCCCCGCAAGGGGGGGGGGGGCGGCCGGAGGCTTTTTTGCCTGGGGCGGCAAAAAAGCCAGAGCCGGCCCTGCCCAGGGGCTCCCAAGCCATCTCTCTTGCATGGCAGAATGAGGAGCTGGTATCACACCACCAAACCGCCCTTCTCTTCCTCTGGGCGTTCCTTGCGTTCTCTGACACCTGCTGTGGTTTTGTTTCAGTGTATGGCTCCTCTGGTTTCACAGGTGTCCAAGGAGACGTATGTCCCACCTGAGCCCAGATTCCTCCCTGGGGCTCCCTGAGTTGGCTCCGGCTGGTTTATCAACCTAGATCCCTTTGTTACCCGTCCTACCAGACCGTCTGACACTTGGGCAGCAGCCCGGACTCATTGCAAGGGAAGGAGCGATGGCTCCCTGCACATGGGAAAGGATAAGGGCCTGATGACTGCACCAGAGGCACTGCTCTGGGGCCTTCTGCCTGCGCTGGGAGGGGGAGAAAGAAAAACGACTGGGAAACAGCCACCATTAAATGCTGATTTCAGGCCCCATTAAGTGGCCACCTAAACTGTGCTCCCAAATCCTGAATTCGCGGCTGGACACTTAGGCGCCTGCTTCCCCGTTTTGCCCCGGGGAGTGCCCATTTGTGCACGTAATGAAGGCAGCTGCTTCTGATCCCCAAACCATCTCCAGGAAATGGCAATTCACCGGGAGCTTAGGCTGGACTCGTGGATGGGGAGAAGGAAGACCTGGGTTCTAATGTCTGCTCGGCCCAGCTTGCGTGGCCCACTATGTCCCATTTCCCCCACCCACCAATGGAGGGTAACACCGCCCCCCTTCGTGATGTGCTTTGAGCTCCTCCAGTGAATGGCTCTTTATCCGTGCAAAGTCTCATGGTGATTATTGTTTTCAACGATCACACCTGAGTCTTATAAAGCACTTATAAACCTGCCCCATCTACATACACACCCCAGCCTACATACATCCCCACACACATGCCTGTATTCACACACACACACACATGTACCCGCTCACACAACAAGAAAAGAAGGAAGGAATTACTATTTTTTGGTCTGACCTGCTTTTGCCACTTGGTTAACAGGGATGCCCAGCTCCTGCGACATGTAGCCCAGGACGGAGAAGATGGCAAACCCGGCCAGGATGCTGGTGATGGCATTGCCCAGGGTGACTATAAATGTATCCCTGCAGAACAGACAGCAGCTGATCTGAACGTGTCCCCAGCAGAGCCCGAAGAGACAGCACTGCTGAGAGCTCACATGGTTTCCAGAGGAGAGAGAGGAGGCAGCTGCTGACCGGGGAAAGACCCACTTTTGGGGCACAAGCTGGCCGTCTGCTCCGAGCTGAGATGGGTTCCCCAGTTAGAGAGGGGACATTCTCTTTTCTCTTTGCCAACGTCTGCATTCAGGAGCCTGTGGGGAGCTGGACTTACAGAGAAACTAAAAGTGTGGAGACAACACTGGGCAACTTCCCAGCCTGCTTTGGGTTTTTATTACTAATATCAGGGAAAATCAATGGTGGGGGGCAGTAAATTCAGCTGGCTCTCAGCTCAGCTCGGCTGTGAAACACCCCTCTCAGCACTCCACAAGGCTACCCGTTCGTCAGCGTCTGCCTGGGGCCAGAACCAGGCTAGGGAAAGCAGCACTCAGTGCCTAGCTCGTGCAAAGAGAGGGGCCCCTCTTGCATGTGTATGGGGATGTGGGTGTCTCTCCTCACAGGTTGCCACTAGGTTCCATGCATCCCTATCTTCCTGCTTGTTTCTTGCCTGCTTCCTTCTTGTTATCCACCTTATCCTGACCCGTCTGTTCCCTTTAAAGAGAGAGCTGGTGCTTACCCGTTGGTGCCCCATGATATGCAGCTTCCATTCCGGGAAGAGAGTTTGTACCTAACTCTAAGGACTCCATTTGAACCCCACTGTGAGCGTCACCCTGAGGCTCGCCTCCATTTCCTGTGTGAAGACTAGAAACCCACCTGTAAATATTCTGGTGGAAGGTGTTATAAGACGCGAAAGTGAGCAGTCCCCCGAAGCCCACCCCAAGGGAGTAGAAGATCTGCAGAGCTGCCTCTATCCACACCTGAGAGGGAGAAACAAGCAAGAAAGGAGTGGAAATCTCAGCTCCATTCTCAAGAAGACAGCGCTTTCCGGGACGGGATTTCCTCTGCTCCAGACGGACATGCTGACGCCTTTTAACGAGCATATCTCCACTCTAAGTCTGCATCGCCAACACTGATTCCATCCAACACGGGTCTCCTAGGGTCAACTGAATGCAGCTCCCATGGGCTTGCTTCACAGAGAACTACCAAATGCTCCAGTGGACTCCAGCCCTGACCTGGTGGAACCACCCTAGGAAGGTGTTTGGAGTCCATGCTTGGACTTCTCCACCTGCTCTGAAATGGAGACCCCATCGGAACTGGAAGTACCCACATGGAGGAGGGAATTCAGTCCTTATTGATTACCCTAGGCTGCTCCACCAATGGGCCATCACCGTAAGGGAGGGAGAAGGGAATCAGTCCATGGGCTTCTTCACTGGCCTCCAACCCAAAAGCAAATGGTGGAGAAGAACTGCATTTGGCCTCTTTGTTCGTGCATGCTTGGGCTTCTCTGAAAGTGCAGGGTGTCCTGGGCTTCCTAACAGTTGCTATTCATGCTGCTGCTGTGTTTGCCCTACTTTATGCTGCGTGGTGAGATCCTGATTGCTGGGATCAGGCTGGAAATGATTTCCTAGGTTTTCTTTCCTAGGCAGGAAATGACTTTGCATCTTGTTTGCCAGCCAGTCGGCTGGTAAGAGTGGTAATTAGAGCCACTAATAACCAGATTGACCTACTGTGGCATTAAACGTCCTTATACAATGGAAACTTTTCTTTTACGCGCATGTCAGATTTGGGGATTTCCCTGCTTCACAGATCTGCTTTGCTTGTCATCATCACTTGAAAGCAGCTGCCAAAAGACTGGATCCCAGCCTGATCCAGGTAACTGAACCCCACTGTATATTAAAAGTGCCCTGTCCCCTTCTCACCTTGGAAGACAGCAAGTGATCAAACTGGGGTGTGAGGTAGAACTTGATTCCTATCCAGGCCCCCTCCAGTGTCACGCCACGAATGAGCAGCATGATCAGGATGAAGTAAGGGAATGTGGCAGTGAAATACACAACCTGCGGGAAGAGCAGATGGACCTGAGTTGAAGCTTCAGCAAGACCTTCTCTTACCGCACTGACGCACAGAGGATCTTTGCCCACCGGACAGCACCGCAATCACTTGCAGAAGAGGCGTTCCCTTTGGGGAGCGTCTCTGTTCAACTAAAAGTCTGCTTTATCTTGCACCTCACTGCTGTGTGGGTTTATGATCTGGGCAACACAACGTTGGATGGGTCACTGTGATGTATCCATGCAATTTACTGTGGCACACGGCCATGCTAATTTCATCGAAAGCAGAGATGTGTAATTAACTACATTCTAGCCCTGAATACTGGGCAGGCATTTGATCTGCAAACTACCACCCTCTCCAAATTGTGCCTATTGATAGCCATTATATTTAGCAAGAGAGCTAGTTATTCTAATTGATATTTCCAAGATATAGATACACAGCCCCCCCCCCCACACACACACACACAAATACTGTAGATCACGGAAAATGACCACTTAACCTCGCCAGGTTCATTCTCGTGAAGCAAAAGACAGAACTGCAGGAGGAGAATGACTCCTGGTCTTACCTTGCCGGAGGATTTGACTCCCTTGAGGATACAGAGGTACACAATGACCCAGGAGAGCAGTAGGCACAGGCACAGATTCCAGCGGATTCTCCCAGGATCCCCGATCCCAGAGCTCCCTTGGATATGCAGAACATAACGACTAGGGCAAAAGGAGACCCATTAATAAACAGGCAGCATCCTCCCTTCAGCAATGTGCCAGGGACCAGAGCTCCTGTCTGAGATCCCATACTTTATGCTGCAGCATCTTAGAACCTGGATCTAGCTTTGACTCTGCCAATAAAAATGATACTGAAAATCCCTTTGCACAATGAGAGCCAAGGGTTTGATTCCTGGGCGGGAGGAGTGAATTCCTGACCACACGTTAAGGAAATGAGAGGTCCCCAGGGAAAGGCTGGTTTTTAGCTTAATTGTCTCAAACACCACAAATGAACTATTTTGAACATAAGAACGGCCATACTGAGTCAGTCCCTCTAGCCCAGTATCCTGTTTTCTGATAGTGGCCAATGTCAGGTGCCCCAGAGGGAATGAACAGGACAGGTAATCATGAAGTGATCCATGTTCTGTTGCCCCTTCCCAGCTTCTGGCAAACAGAGGCTGGGGACGCCATCCCTGCCCATTCTGGCTAACAGCCATTGATGGATCTATGTCTACATATGCTACATGTTCCATTCTCACAAGCCCGTGTAAATTAACCCTACTGCTGGGTCACATGATCATTTCATACCATGGGAGACTCCAACATGGCCAGAGAGCGCAGAAGTTCTTGACCTCGCAACTGAGAACGTCTCTCCCACTCCTGCCCCCTGCCAGAATGGGCACTTGGGGTGGCATGAATTTTCTATGGCATGGTCACCCAAGTGTTTGGACCCTCACTAGCTACCAAGTGCTCTGTGTCTGGAAGGGTGGAAAGGGGACATTGCAAAATGACATCCAGGGGTTTTGTACAGCCACAAAAGCTATTCAAATTCCAGCCTTAAAGAGTCAAAGAACAGAGAGAGAGAGGCACACACACGCGCACACACACACACAAAGAGAATGACTGCGTTTAAAATAGACAGTGGAACCATCGCTAATGGTCATCCACTAACCAGGGTCACCCATCCGATGTAATGGCCAGTGAAACTTCAGTCCCTGCAAGTGGTTAATCTCATCTGACCATGCAGCCACCTGTTAGAACAGCCAGCAACATACCCAGGCCATTGGTGGCTAACAGGTTCCACTGAATCAAAAATACACATGTAACAAAGTCCAATTACACACAGACCGGACCAAACCCAGGCCCCTCTTGCCATAACCACATGCCCCCCCTACCACCTAAACAACAGCTTCCTGTATCTGTGAGTAAATAGCAAACTGTTAGATAGTGGAGCCAGCCATGAGAGAGCTCCATGATCCCAAGTGCTAAGCTGGCATATAACATATACGACCACTGTCTCAATGCAGTGACGCAGTCCAGGCTGTGGTGGGTGGTAGGAGAGTGGTGAAGCACTGGAATGGGTTACCTAGGGAGGTGGTGGAATCTCCATCCTTAGAGGTTTTTAAGGCCCGGCTTGATGAAGCCCTGGCTGGAATGATTTAGTTGGGGATTGGTCCCGCTTTGAGCAGGAGGTTGGACTAGATGACCTCCTGAGGTCTCTTCCAACCCTAATCTTCTATGATTCTATGCTGGATAGTGCTGATGACAACAGCCTCATGCCTCATCATGCACTTGGAGAATGTGGGTGCCCATCAAGCCATAGCGTGTGTGTGTTTTAGACCCATCGCCATGGTTCCTACACCAGTCTCACTCACTCCGACCCCCACCCGGCTCTGTCCCGGTCTCTGGCTAGCCTCCTTACTTCCAGTACTCCTCGCTCGGGCTGACGGTGTTGGTGATGTTGAATGGGATGGCAGCATTCCCTGCCTTGATGACCTGGTGATCCAAGCAGAGGTCGGTGTTCCACCAGTTGCCGCAGTGCTCCCAGGGCAAGTTGCTTGTCAGGGATGCGAAGAGGTAGAAGAGCACATAAGCAATGATCATGTTATAGTAAATGGCCACCAGAGAGACAATCAGGATCGTGCCCATCCCGACACCTAAGGGAGGGGAGATGTAAACACAGCTCAGTGTGACGGCAGAGAGACAACACCCAGTCATCTCTCCCAGGAGCTGCTTAGCTACTACAATGCTACCACTGACATCCTAGGGGCCCAGTCCTTGGTACAAGGAGACCAGCTGTTAGGAATCTAAAATGAATCTTAAACCACAGCCATGAGCTAGGTCAAAGCTGAGCTCCTTGGACAGACTGTGCAGGAACGAACAATAACCCACCATAGGAGGGGATGTTGCATGAGAACATCAAGGACCTTCTAACAGGCTCATCGCTTTCCTGGCTTTTGCTGGTTCAGGCCTAGTGCTGAGAACTCCGCTCCAGCCACATCTTCCTGAGATCGCTTTGAAAGCCACAGGCCCTGGAGCAGAAATGGGATAGATCTATGCAAGGGGGAAGCTGCCCTCTAGAGTCCTGTAGACAAGTGTCAGCCAGAGAGACCCTTGTCAGAACTCCCTTTCTAAAGCTTAGCAGTGGATTGGGGGTTTGCATTGGGTGAGAAAAGTAGCGTATATGCGCATACGGATCTTATACAAACTTTAATTATTTTTATTTCTTAAATGAGTTTCATCTTGAGCGGTTTTTAAGTAACTTTTCTCTTTCAAGATGAAACTTTCAGAGCTGTGTTTGCTTTCTGGCCCAATCCCTGTATACACAGATTGTCTTATTTGCATGAAGAATGATGGCATCTGATCATAAGATGTTCATGTTTATTTTTACTTTTGGTGATGGATGGACATTGAGTTGTTGCCTAGAGTTTTTTCAATCCATTATTTTTATAGGATTTGGGGTCAAACTTTCCATAAAGTGGTGACTTAATGTCATCGCAAGTTCTTTTCACCCAGACAAAGCCCTGTCAGCCTTCTCAAAAGTGATCGTATGTTCTCTATGTCTGATATTTGAAGGTGTGGAGGGCAGCTGTCACAGGCGTACAGCCTCTGTGGTAGGCAACCAGTGAATATTTTTTAAATTGCTGGCTTAAGCAAGACTTTTCTCTAAATTGACATTAGCTGAGTATGGCCTAACTCGAACCTGACTGGACCAAGCTGCATGGCCATGCAAGAATTGAAATGGAAGGAAGGATCTCTGGCACTGAGGTAGACTGACCAGACAGCAAACGTGAAAAATCGGGAAAGGGGCTGGGGGATAATAGGAGCCTATATAAGAAAAAGACCCAAAACTCGGGACTGTCCCTATAAAATCGGGACATCTGGTCACCCTACACTGAGGTTGGGGTTTAATCATTAAATAATAATTTGGTTTCAGTGTCAAAATATGTAAAGAGCTCCAAGTTATAGATTCGACTGACTTTGGGGAAGCTCGTTAGTTGGGCTTTATAATGAAATGGACAGTCAGCTCCTTAGATGCTGCCTTAGGATTGAGAAGGGTTGATGACTTGTTGCATTCATCAGATGGTTTAACTAAATGATGATTTAATTACAATCCAATATTGAAACGACCGTGTTGCTTTGACCTTGATTTGATGGCTGCATTGCTTTATTCTTAGGTTAGTTTAATATTCGTAACAACAGCTTAGCTGTGGGGATGGCTTCTCGATATTTCTTTTTGTGCAACAGTTGTAATAAAATGTATGAAACTGACACGGAGTCCCATTTCTTTCTGGAAGTAACGTGGGGCCAGAGCGCTGGAGGACCTGGATAGATAGATGCCAGCTAGCCCACCTAAAAGCCTGACGAGCTTCCCCAATTAGCTTTTAGTTCTCACAGTTGCCTTAAAGATCAAAGGATGGCGATGCTAACATGTCTCACCGCCAGCCCTCTGCTATGAGGGCAGGAAGGAGGAGGGAGGAGAGGGCAGGATTGGGGTTGGTCACGTACCTTTAAAAAGCGGGCTTATCTTCCAGACGGCAAGTGGCCCCAGGCTGGAGAACTGGCCTAGCGAGAGCTCCATGAAGAAGATGGGGATCCCACATATTGCCAGCATGATGAAGTAAGGAACAAGGAAAGCTCCTGTAGGAGACAAAAAGGCAGGGAGGGTGAGACTGGAGAGTTGGTGCTGGGACAGGAGATCAATACAGTTTTATAAAGCTCCTGAAACCCAAAAAGTGCCCAGAGCCCAAGTCTGGAAGGTGATGAGTACCCACAACTCACATTAAAGAGTCGGTGGGGGTTGGGATTGCCTAGGACCTGTATATGTAGGGATCCCTCCCCCCACCACTGCAATACAGTCCTCTCTGCAGAAAAATGCTGTTCCAGCGAGAGTAAGCATCAGTTCTTAGGTCAAGGATTCAACGACTGGGGGAATTTCAGCAGGGAGAATGTAATTATTATCTGCTGGAGTATGGTCAGGACCCCAGGGTTAGCACCCCACGAGTGTGAAAAGTTCCGGGAAAGTTACAGTGAGCAGTCACGGCCTTCATTTTACATCTCTTCTGCAAAGATGGCCCCTCCAACAGCAAGGCACCCCTCGGCGTCATGTTATCGGGCTAGCCGGATACTGATTCAGCGGGAAGCATGCTGCCTGCTGAATCATAACCACTTACTGCAGCATCCAGGAAATGTATTAGTGGTGCCCCAGGACCAGCTCTGACTCTGCTTAGCTTTCGGAATCTGGGGCAATGAGAGCTGGGCAAATAATGCACCAGGAATGGTTTATTTCCTGTCCTTGAATTCTCTGCAAACAGACAGTCAAATTCTCCAGTTTATTCACTATTCCAAATTACTAGCAAATATCTCTCTGGAATAATTCTTCATCTGCAGGCTGTTTGCAAATACCCTACTGTGAAGATTTGTGGTGTTGTGCGGGATGGCCATATGATGATGTGTCTGTTCCTGGAATGGATGACACATGTGACCAGACAAAAGCCTGAATTTCAGGAGTCAAGTTGGCAGTTGGCACTGTTGGTTAGTTATTGCATTGCGAAGAGTGCATGATGTTTGAGGTTTCACCCGTATTCACTGAGACATTTGCAGGGACTGATTGCACAAAAGGCAAGCCTAAATGATGCAAATTTGTTCCGTAAGTGAGATGAATAACCATGGGAAATGTTTGCCAGGATCTACAGAGGTCTGGAATGGACCAACAGCAAAGTGAGGTGGCTACAGAGGTGGTGCCAAAGACCAGGAGGGACTCATAGAGTTTAAGACTATCAAAGTCCAATCCACGTTCCCATTTTAAGGTCTTCGAATAGCAGGCCCCTTGGTGTGCTGTATTGTCACACACACGGTGGGGGTTCCCAAGCATGCACTGTATATCCTTCTAGGGCATCATCAAATGAAATCATCCTCAGTCCATGGTAAGCCACTCCTGAACTGAGATACCATGCCTCACAGAAGTGGACTAGTCCACTGAGATAAATCCTAGGCTGTTTCTCCTGACCAGTCTGAAGAGAGACCCAGGCAGATGCAGGGAAACCATCTGAAAGCCAAGAATTTCCAAGTAACCGCAGATTCCCAACTAGGGTGACCAGACAGCAAATGTGAAAAATCAGGACGGGGGTGGGGGTAATAGGAGCCTATATAAGACAAAGACCCCAAAATCGGGACTGTTCCTATAAAATTGGGACATCTGGTCACCCTATTCCCAACCCTGAGAGGGGAGGGGAGAAAGGGACATAAGTGAGGCTTTATTCCGACATGAATCCCTCTCATTAAGGGGATGGAAGTGGTGCAACTGAGCCCATTAAAGAGGGGATGATCGAGCATGTACCTCCCCCATTGGTGTAAGCTCTGTACGGAAACCGCCACACATTCCCCAACCCCACACAGTAGCCAATACAGGAGAGAAGGAAATCCAGCTTCCCGGTCCAGTTCCCTCTCTCTGCTGGGTACTCCATCTCCAGGTCCCCATCTCCTTGGTCGCTGGGGGTCATCAGCAGGTCTGGAATTATGGGCTGACCGAGAAAGAGAAGAAGGGGGAGGAGGGTAAGGGAGTCGAAGAGAGGTAGGCCAGGGACAAAGGAGAAAGAGAGAATGTATAAACGAGGGGAGAAGAACGTGCGGGCCAAGACAGGAGAGAGGATGAAATGAGGGAAGAATGACAGAAAGGGTTTGTGGTGGAAAGGGAGAAGGTGGAAAGGGAAGAAGTATGAGAAACAGGATTAGAATTCATGTTGCCGAGTCACCAAGACTTTAATCCCGAGGAAGGGTCCCCTTAGAGCCCCCCGTATGGTCAGTTCCCAGAGAGCAGGATGACACGAGTGACTGCAGGAGACCCTTGGCTGTCAGTTCAGTTCAATACTATCCCTTTTGCATTTCTTCCCACTCCTGGCTGAGCAAAGGAGTGCCATGGGAACTCTCCTTGGGTGGCCAGAACCCACCTCCCAAGTACAATCCTGCCTGCTTTTCCCAACCAGAAAATTCAGAGGTGATAAAGCCAGAAGGGACAATGATTAACATTTCGTCTGACCTCCTGCATAGCATAGGAGGACAGAATGAGAACAATGGTCTCTGCGTTGCCACAGACGGTGACATTCCCACAGAGCCATGCTGGTGAAAACTGGGGTTGACCCTGCTTATATCCCTTTGCTGTGTGGGACGCTCCATGCTAAAAGTGCTGTATTTATTTCCCATGCTTTTGGCATTCCTGTTGGCTTGAAGTACAGCGCTTCAGTGATAACCATGTGCCTGGTGCCTCAGATCCCTTCCAGGCTCACAGAATCTGACCCCTGATCGGCAGAGTGCATGCTGCTATCACATGGCAGGATATTAACCCTTTCCTTTCCCCCCAGGATCTCAAAGCTATGCCACAGCTCAGCAGGATTGTGGGGCAAATCTTAAAACACAGCTAGATTTGGATACGCCCCCAGATGTCTGGCTGTTTAGCTGGAGCTCACGTCCTTTGATCTGAAAGTCTGGCTGGATATTTGGCTTTGCAATGAGCCATCCAACCCTTCCTGGTGAGACACGCTTTCCGTAGCCAAAAAGAAGGCAGATTGGCTAGAACAGTGGTTTTCAACCTTTTTTCATTGGCAGACCTTTAAAAAAATTCAAATGGAGGTGCCGCCCCCTTTGGCAATCTTAGACAAAGTCTGCAGGCCCCCAGGGGTCTGTGGACCACAGGTTGAAAACCACTGGGCTAGAAGATTACGGCTGGTCCTTATTTTATCTGAAGTCCTGCAACCAAATGACCCAACCTCCCTGACACACCATTGCATGAGATCCCTGTACTGGTATGTCCCCCAGCAAGGGCTCTCTGCCACCCGCAGGCACCACAGACCAAAGCCCAGTGACAGAATGAGGGGCTCTCAGCCTCTGCCTAGCTGCATGCTGAATAGTCTAAGCCCCCAAGCTGCAGCGTGTCTCATGCTCTGACCAGTGCTGTGATGGCAACGAGTCAGCGGAGTCAAGTAAGGCGACGGGTGTAATGGGGCCACAGACAAACTCACTGGCCAATAGAAGACACGCGGGTCAATGGGCTCACTTGACCTCCTAGTTCTAGCCTCTCCAACATGTGTACTAGGCGCTTACAAGAAAGACCCCATAAGGGTTTGGGAAACATCTGTATGAACAGCTGGCACATGGGGGGAATCTGCAGGGGGCACCTGGTCTATAGTTTAGAACCCACCTGTTTTCTGCACAGGGATGGAGATGGCAGAAGACCCAGCTGCAGGTTAGAACCCCTTTTGGTCTGCACCCCAGAAAAAAAAACCAGACCAGCAAATAAAAGGTGGCTGGAAAGCACAGTGCTGCCCCTGCCCCTGACCTCGCCAAACCCGCCCGGCACTCCCAGCAGGTGAAATGCTGATGAAGCCCCCCCGCCTGCCCCGCCGCCCTCTCTTCCATTTCTCGCCCTCTCTTGCAGCTGCCCTTTCCTCGAGCTCAGCAGCTGAGCTACAGCTGCAAAGTTCCTGCGGCTCAGTTTCCATGGAGACGAGGAGTTGTTCAAATGGAGAAAGCGTGTGTGATGTAGCCAACCTGATCATTAAACACAGACCTGCCTGGTACGGGTGGGTTTGCCCAGATGGTTATACACCTATATGCCTCACGCCTGCCTAACATGTACATACATGCACACATACAGACATACTTACACACGGGCACACATCATGCACACACATCCACACTTGCATGCAACATGGGGGGAGGGATAGCTCAGTGGTTTGAGCATTGGCCTGCTAAACCCAGGGTTGTGAGTTCAACCCTTGAGGGAGCCATTTAGGGATCTGGGGCCAAAATCTGTCTGGGGATTGGTCCTGCTTTGAGCAGGGGGTTGGACTAGATGACCTCCTGAGGTCCCTTCCAACCCTGATATTCTATGCAAATACACACCTATACGACATTGCCTTCTGGCAAACTTGGAAAAAATAGCAACCTAGTACAAAGCAGCAGCGTCCAGCAGTTTGGATAGAACTCTTCCAAAGTCTCAACAAAAAATCCAGCCTGAAGAATCTAGACTGAGACCAAAATAGTATCACTAAAAGAAAAACGCAATGATCATTGAAGACACCATTAAAAATCTACCAGTCTCTGCTGGAGGCCCCTATAACAATACAAGGGCTATATGAAAACCTCCAGAAATTCAAACTCAGAATATTGTGCAGCCCTGTTAGTACATCAGAGGAGTGGCTTGAACACAGCACTGACCACAGCAAGGAAGCCTTTCTGAAGCTGTTTAACTTAGCCCTCCGGTTCACAGGCTTCCCTGAGGTATGGTCACAGACTAATTACCCCAATACACACAAGCAGAGGTGACTTTCACTCCCAGAGGCACCTGGGTTTGCTGTAACACCAGCAAATTATTCTGTAACCTCCTTAATGAAAGATTTGACCACTAACAAAGTCAGCCAGGAGGGGTCAAGCTGGATTCCTCACTGAGAACCAACCCCCCTCGTCCCCAGCCACATCCTTGCCACCAGAGAGCACGTTCACAAATGTGAGGACTAGTAACTGGACAAGGGATCTGTCTGCTGTGTCAGTTTTTAACAAGCTTTGGACTCAATCTGGCGCACAGGGCTGAACCTCAAACGGGAATGAGTGCCACCATGTATGACCCTGTTAAATCATATACCAATCATCAAACATAACTTAAAAAGAAACAGCCCAAGAAACGGAAGCCTTCAAGCACGAAAAGGGAGCAAAACAAGTGTGTTACCTCAGGCTGACCTTTTCCATCAGGAATGATCTTGGAACTCCCACCAAAAACCTCCGTGGCATGCAGGTGATCCACTAGCACCTCTGCAAGCCAGTCGCCAAAGGCATTCATGTGACAGCTGCCACCAAGCCAAGCCTGACTCTTGCCCAATCCAGAATCAGGGACTGCACAGCCGAAGTGGAAGCCAGGGGAAAGCAAAGCATAGCTGGGCCCCGCCAGTGAGCAGTGACTCCGACCAACCTGGGACGGAGATGAACTCTCTACTGTCATACACGAAATGCCAGGGAGCGGGAGAAAGATATTCCCTCAAATTATTGCAAATAAGAAGTGCATTAGAAAACAATAAGAAAAAACTAAGCCTAAGAATGCAGACACCTGGCAGAGCTGGCGTCAGGGGACAAAGCAACCTGCCACCGGGTCAAGGAGGACAAATGGACCTAGGGGTTCAAGTCCCTATAACCCTGTGAAGCTCCATCCAGGGCAGATTGTACCTAGTTGGAACAGAGGCAACACTTGAATTAGGCACCGTTAGTGAAATTCAATAGTGACACTAAATCTGTGCTGTCCGGAGAAAGCTGGGCTTCCTCAAACGTTGGACCCGCTTCACACAGGGCCTTTCATGAGTTGTAGGGCCCAACGGTGCACAGCGCAGGGGCGTGGTGTTGCATCTATGAGTGCATGGCCCAAAGGAGCGCTGAGGAGGCCGGGGAGTGCAGCGGGACCTGATCCTGCACCACAGAGAGCACTGCTGCCAAATGACGCCAGCCTCGCAGAAGGAGTGAAGCCGGAGGGTTTGCCCCAAAGCCACTGAAATCAATGGCGGGGCTCCCATTGATATATGGGCACTGAATCAAGCCCTAACGAAGACGCCTGTAGCTAAGAACCATGTGGACGCGCTGCACTGATGATTAAGACTCTCTTGCCTCAGAAATGCCCATTCTCTGCCCAGGCCCAGCCTCTTTCTTACCCTGGCACCTGTGAGTAAGGCACGCAGAGGGGCTCTAGACTTCTTTCTGCTCTGTGCAGAGGGCTACGCCGGCGGCTTAGCCTTCCTCACAGCTTGTGCAGCCTCCATTCGCTCTTGGGCTGGATGGAGCGCAGCAGCCTCGCACGTGGGCTGTGAAACACAAGCCGAATGGACACTGACTAGCAATGCCCCCGGGAGGCTTTAAAACAAGACTTGAGCGTAAGAGAGGGGTCGGGACTAGACCGAACCCCACATCCCAGCCCTCTCTGAACTTCCTGGGACCCCCCCCAATCCCATGACTCTATAACGGGGCAAACCCAATCCCCAGCTCTGGCTGGAAATTTTGGGCCCATCTCCAGCAAAACCCAACTCAGACCTTTATGAAAACACTGTTAAGGAAAATCAGGTATAAAATCCATCGAGCGTGAGAGATGTCTTGTTTTCTGTTCCACCACAACTTCCATCCATTTCGGGAAAAGACTTAAACCCCCAACTCATGGATGGACACTGGATCAAAATCAGAGGGAAAAACTCTTGAACTATCCGAGATGTGACCCCAAAGCCAACACAGTGTAAAACCTCCCAGCAATTGTACTGGGCTCCTTGGAGGAAACTTGATTTAAGAGATAATAACAAATGTTCAAAGGTTCTAGGTGACCCTGAACACAAGGGATTGTGGAAAGGTTAAAAGGCCTGATCCTGTTATCCCCCTGCCATTGAGTTCCAGGAGAGTTTTGCCAGGATGGGGCCCAAAACATTCTGTAGCAAAACAGCATGAATAATGGGGAAAGCAATCCTGGAGACATATGTTTCCGTTTGAGCTGGTATTTCAGGAACTAAATGTGTCCCTGAATCAAAGTTAAAATGGATCTCTATCAGCCGCAGTGATGGCTCATACAGAGACTTTGGAAGGGATAGGAAAAACCTGCCTATATGAACTTTTAATGGATTTGGCAGTCACTTTGTCATCCAAAGCGTGAGAGGGAAGAGCCCAACATAAGCTGGACCCTGCACTGAAACATCAGAGGGAGGTGGGGGAAACGTAGAAAAACATCCTATATTGCGCTGGGCAGCATAAGGGGAAAAGTGAACTAGGCAGAGACTTACAATGGGCAGAGAATCATGGGTAAGGGGTGATTTTACTTTAGCTCTCTAAACAGATATATACCACACACATTATTCCAGGGAAAACCCGTGGCAGGAGGTCAGACTAGAAGATCACAATGGTCCCTCTTGTCTGGGAATCCATGAAGCCAGGCTCAATTACAGATTAGAGCAGGAGTTCTCAAACCTTTTCATGGTGTGGCCTACATTTCAATAGTGAGATGATCTCCTAACCCCCTCCCCTCCCATTCACTACAGGGCATCCCCACCTCCCCTCCCATTCCCAATCCTACAATGTCCCTTTGGTAGCTACAGGACAGTAACACCTGAATGACTGTCTAGCTGTCTTTTAATGTGGATTGGCAGCTAGAAATAAAGAGGAGCCTGAACCGTGTGACTAGCTCATGGAGGATCGGTCCATCAAGGGCTATTAGCCGAGATGGTCAGGGACGCAACACCGTGCTCTGGGTATTCCTAAACCTCTGATTGCCAGAAGCTGGGAGTGGACAACCAGGGATGGATCACTCAATAACTGCCTTGTTCTGTTCATTCCCTCTGAAGCATCTGGCACTGGCCACTGTCAGAGGACAGGATACTGGGCAAGATGGACCATTGGTTTGACCCAGTCTGGCCGTTCTTATGTTCTTAGCTAGGTCACTGCAGACCATCGGTAGTCGACAGAGCACAGTGTGAGAACCTACGTACAAGGCTGTAAATGGCACCTGTGGGATGGAACAGTAACGGTAGTACGTGTAAATAGAGAGAGAGGGGGGTGGAAAGAGAGTGTTTGTACCTCATTCATTTACAGAGAGGGGGAATTTAATTTTCAGTAGATTGAACTGTCATTATTTGAGACAAAATCACTGAAGAAATAATTATATATATTGAACAATAAGCAAGCCTTCCACAAGCGCAGCGAGTGACAGGGCCAAAGCAGCCGAGACTGGTAGAGCAAGCATATGTCTTGGTTTTACTAGGGCAGTCCTGGTTTTTCATAACATGTCCCGGCGTCTTAGGAACTTCTTTCATGGTACTTGAAATGTCCCACTTTTTCGTTTCAGCCATCAGGCTGCTTGGGCTTTTAAGAACTACAGAATATGTGGTCAAGACCAAGTTGGAATTCAGTCTAGCAGGAGGAGTCGGGCGGCGTGAGCACCCAAATGAGAGAAGGGAGAAGTAGAGCGGGCGTTCCCGACACTTGTAACGCGTTTTGTGATATGCTCAGACAGGCACTACGGCGAGTGCTACGCTAGCAGGAGCAGCCCCAGCCCACACTTCTTAATGAAGCGCACTCTTCTCTTTCAAATGAGCGTTGGGGATCTGGCGAGAGATCGGGGAGCAGGGAGCCATGGCAGAGAGAAGGGCTTGGTGCAGACAGAAAAGCACCACACGTGCCAGAGAAGAAACAGAGTGGTGGAGAAAAGAGAGAGAGCCCGGAATCAAGAGGAAGAGGGTCGGGAGGAGAGACAGAAAGCAGAGGTTTAATAGTAGGTTCCTAGGCTTTGAGTTCCAAAGGGGCCGGAGAGAGAGCTGAATGCCCAGCACCCAGGGGATGACAGACCCCCTCAGGGCTCTCTGAACTCCCACCTTATGTGAAGGAAACTCCCTGCGTGAAACCCAATGTAGCCAGGCATTAGGGCTCTGTCCTGTCTGGGAGCAAAGGGAGGGATGGGTGGGAGACTGCCCCAGTCACATTCGCTCCGTTGTTTGGTCCCCCCGGGAGGCAGGGGAAGAGAGGAGATCTGAGGGGAAAAGGGAGGTTTCTGGGGGATTGGACGGTCTCTGAGAAAGGGGGTGCCTCGGTAAGGGGCCACGCGAGCTGAGGGGGGATTTGAAAGATGAGACGGGGTAAGAAAATGCCCACTTTATTTGAAACTATTCTGTAAAGAGCCCCTCAGCATTCTCTGTGTCTCATTACTTGGATTCATTTAAAGAATCCCACAGGTTTCCCTTCAAGTCTCCAGATGTTCCCCGCACAACCTGGGAATGGCAAAGAAACCTGCAGACTGGCTGAAACGCTCTCCACGGTCCAGGGGCCACAGCAACTTCCACTAAAACCAGAGCGTGAGAGCTTGCATGGGCAGAGAGAAGGGGCCGCAGGGAGATAAGGCTGCAGCTGGCTGTCCGTGAGGCTTCAGGGCATGGGCAAGGGAGCTGCTGAACCTGACAGGAATGTGCCAAAGGGCTGCGAATGTACGTTTCCCTTTCCTACCGGGGGAGGACATTTCACCTCACATGCCAGACTCTCATCTGGGGCAAATGGAACATTTGTGCCCTTTTGTGGCCCTGACCCTGTCTGGGAGGGGAACTCCAGTCCCAAGAACTAGCCTTGGCGGGGGGCGGGGGAGGGGAGTCTCTTTATCAGCAAGAAGTCCAGCTGCTGGAAACTGAGGCACCGGGGCCAAGTGCAGGGGAGCTGGTCGGGACATGCCAGGGAGAGGACCAGTGCCATGTGCCCGCATCCACCCCACCCTCCTTGAGCCCTCCCATCCCTGATACACCAATACATTTCTTTTAAATACATTCCCTGCTACCTCACAACGGACAGAACCTCCCCACACACCCTTCCTAGCCAGCAGCCCCAAGGGACAGGATGGAAACTCCTCCAAGCAGTTTAGAGCTCCCTTAGGCAGGGGAGAGGCCTCGTCATTCCCCCCAGAGCGCTCCATCCCCCTGAGTGCAGGAGCTCTTGGGAACCTTCGGAGAGCTGCAGTTTTACAGGGGTCCGTTACTTTTTCTGCCCAAAGTGGAGAAGCCACAAAGGGTAGAAGCAAGGGGAGGGGCCAAGAGAAGGGGGAGGAGCCAAAGGAGCCAGAGAGAGAGGAGACGGGGTTCTGGGGAGGATCAAACTGCTTCCTGTCCGCTGGCCAGTCTGCTGATCCCAACAAACGTTGAGCACCCGCGGCTCCCAAAAGATAGCTCAGGCCCTACTCCCTCCCCAGAGCACCTGCGCCCGCCCCACATCCGCTGCACCTGTGCCACCGTGGGTATGATGCCAGGCGTGCAAACCACACAACACCTCGAGGAACAGCGTGTTCCACCTGAGCGCCCACCCCCGCCCGCCCAGACACAACATGAATCATCCCGACGGAAACACCTGCTCGCTAGGAAAAGCATCTCGACAGCGAGGCTGGCGGGCGAACGCGGGACCAGCCAATTAGCTGCACAGCGCCGGGCGTCGATGTTTACTGAACTTGCTAATTAAAGAGAGCGAGAAGAGCTCGTTACGAAATGCCAGCCACCCACCTGCTTAATCTGCTACTGAGCCAGCTTTGGCTCCCAGGATCAGAAAACTCCGCTCTTCCCATTTGCAATGAATGACCGTTAATAAGTACACGAAACAACCCCCCTCCCCCAGGGGGAGAGGAGATGGAGGATTGTGAGGCTGTACATTAGTCCCCTTGACCTGCCTGGTTTGCATTAAAAAGGCACCCCCATGCTGGTCAGCCCCGCAGCTTTCCCTCTCCTCTCCTTCCTTGGCATCTCATTCTGCGGTTACAAATCGCTGCTTCCTACCTCCCGGAGATGGTGCTCCTGGACCTTCTTCATCCTGAAGTCCTGTTGCTATGCTTCCCCTGCCTCTCCGCACGCTGACACCTTCGCTCGCCCCGGAGACCGTCTCTACGGCGATGGGGAGGGAGGAAAGGAGAATCCGAAAAAGAAAAGGAAGAATCCCACTTCTCGCTCTCCGGCTCTCTCCTCCTCAGCTGGGTGTTCCTGGCACAGACAGAGGAGATGTTAACCCTGTCTGGAATGAGACAGAATGAGAGAGGGTGTAACCAGCAGGGCTGGCACACGGGCTTGCTCTGAGTTGGAAATTGCTGGGTGGGGAGCAGCAAGTGGGAAGAGGATGGATCCCAGCAGGTTGCAGATGGGCTATCAATCAAAAGGGTTTCTGCCATGTGCGGGGTCTGTGGGCTGAGTCCTACTTCGGGAAAACAATGAGTTCCAATGAGGACATCCCCGGTGGCTCAGGGACTGGAGATCCTCAGTGACCCCGTGAGGGAATGCTCATTGGGTGGGAATCAGGCGGAGACCAGGGCTGCATCACATGTGGAATGAGTGTGCTGGATCTCACTGTGATCCCTACTGGATATTTATCCCGGTCCTGGATCCGGCTGGCAATTTGCCAATGCTGGCCACCAATGCCTGGGAGCGGCCCGGATTGGAGCAGCAGGCCATGTCACAGGTGAGGTTTGAGGTGCATGAGCAGTAAGACAGGGCTGAAGTGCTGCAGGACTTGAATAACAGGGTGTGCTGCAGGTAAGGGTTGAACGTATCAGCCGATACAATGGGATCAAGCCAGTAAGAATCTGCCTAGATATCCAGAGGGACTAGACCCATGGGGTTCACCCCACCAGCGCTGACTGGGCCCTTCTTTAAGCAGGCCCTACGATAGCCCATGCAGAAGGCACCCCGGGGTTCTCCAAACATCCCGTAAGAGATGGGCTCTGAGACAGGGAACCCCGAAGCACAGCTCTAAACAGTGCAAGTGCCCCTAGCAGCCTCCCTGGACTGCGCGACAGCCCAGCAACATATAACAGGGTTAGTGTGTCTGTCTGGGAGCAAGAGCAGATTCACCGGCCGGAGAGGGGAACGTGTGAGGGGAGTCCCTCTCTTTCCGGGTGTAGAGCTGCCAGCCGGCACGCAGGTCCAGGACAGAAAACCAGACCTGTCACACTGCACCTCCCGGTTCCTTCCTGCCCATATTTATTTCCCTCCCCCCCGAGAGACGTTGCCACGGGAGCTCTCGCCTGCGGGAGCCAGAGCTCCAGGGAACAGTGTCGTGCTGCAGGCGCTAGGACAGGGGCTCTCAAACATTCTCATAGCGCAAAGCCCCTCTTACTAGAGAGATGGGCTCCCAGACCTCTCTCCTCCTGCCACGTCCCTGGGATAACTACACCAGCTGCCAACCTGCAAAAGGAACCTGAGGGACCATTAGCAGCTGGAAATAAGGAGAACATGCTTCATTTACTTATTGGCTTTTCTCTGGTGCTCATCCCTGGAATCTGAGCATCTCACCTATGCTAATGAACTAATCCTCAGAGCACCCACGCCAGGTGAGGAAGTATTATTACACCCTTATTCTGGGGAAACTGAGGCACAAAGTGGTTAACTGATTTGCCCAAGGTCCCAGAAGAGGTCTGATTCAGTGCTAGGAACAGACCTCAGATCTCCTGAGTTCCAGCCCAGCGCCTTAACCATGAGCCCATCCTTCCTCCCACGCGATTAGCCAGCTCTCCAGGAACCACCAGCAAGGGTTGCATAAACCATCAGCTGTCCCTGGATCACAGCTGAACACCTGCTAAGCTAATGGGCTGGTGCTGTGACTTCCTGAGGCAGGACTCCGGGCACTGGCATCATACTGTGGTGGCAATTCCTCAATTGCACAGAATCCCAGCGTGCATGCACATAGGTCACCGGGAGCCGAGCACTTACCTCCTGCTTCCAGAGCAAGAAAATCTTTAACCTCCCCAACTCTGCGTTCCAGCCTGAGACCCCAGCACAAACCGAGGCTGCAGTGAGACACAGAGGGACAGCGCTGGGATGTCTTGGAAAGATCCGCCCCAGGGGCACAGGCGACACCCCTCCATCCCCAGGCTGGGGCATGAGAATGACCCAAGCAGAGGCAGCCCCCAGAGAATCCATCCTAGAAGCTCTGAATGGTGGGGCAGGGCAGCTGGGCTCTTTACCAGAACTGTGCTAGCGCACAGAACCGTAATGCAGAGCCCGTCCACACTGACCAGTCACAGCAGGTTAGAAATGGGGTTTGCTAGACCTGGGTTGAAATGAGTCCCAGACAGAGTTCTCCACCCGGGGGGCCAAGGGACCCTCATACCCCCAGGCCAACCAGACTCCCCCTACTATGAAAGGGCTACGGAAAATATTTCTCTTTTCCTGCAGTCCCCATCCTCCGGTGAGAGATTCCTCTGGGTCATCGGCTCTTTGAGGGGTGGGGGCGGGGGAGGGATACATCAGCTGGTCTGGACACAACAATCCTGCCCACCCCTCCCCTTGCCCTGTAAAATCCGACTGATCAATTGAGGTCTTGTCTCCTTCTCTCTCTCTCTCTCTCTCTCTCTCTCTCTCTCCCCTCCTGTCTTTTTTTCCTCCCTTCCCTTCTCCTCCTCCCCTTAGCCCTCCTCTGGGTGGGGAGCTGGTTTCCAGCCCCGCTCTGCCCAGGGGAGTTGGCAGCTGCCACTCCTACAGGGGTCCCTGCACAAGGCCCAAACCTGGTGTCCCTGCTCCCCCTGCTGGTGGAGCTCAGCAACAGGCCCAGTTTGGAAAATTCTTGCAGCATGGGAGCAATGGAAATAATTCCCTGGGCGGGAGGGGTTGATTTGAAGAGGGGGAGCCGCTCCCTCGAGGTGTGGGCTGTCGGGGGCAGGAGAGACTAGACCCATGGGGTTCCCGACTGACCCATCTGCACAAAGCGCAGGGAGGGAGAGGGATTGTTTAGGCTGGCACGAAGGGGGATAGTTCGGGTGACCTGCAGCGATGTAGGCTGGTGCTCGGGGGGGACCTGCTGGCAGCGAGCTGTACCAGGCCGAGCCGTACGATCTCCGGGGAAGCGCTGGGACACTGGGATATTTTAGGACATCGGCCCCTTGCTTGGGGCATTTCACTCCCAGGCGGGCGAAGTGCTGGACAATGCAGGGAACTGCTCTGCATTGGGAGGGGACCCGCTCGTATGGCTCTGGTTTGAGGCGAGAGGCAGGAATCCGCCCAGTAAGGAACTGGACGGCTCTCCCTTGCATCAGGGCTTGCTCTGCCGGTTGGTAGGAGCCCAGCAGGAGGAATGGGCAGAGACTTTTTCAACCTAGACGTCTCTGGGGCATTTATCAGACCGGCTGCAGATTTGAGGGATTGGGGGGGTGCATCTGGAAGGACTTGTTGAGACTGGGGAATAATGCCCCCCCAGTGCTGAGCGTGAGCCCGGAGTGGCCATTGTAATAGTGGGCAGGGTGAGCCAATGGCCTGAGTTACCAGTAAGACCCTACAGTTATGGGGTGTCCCAGTGAATTATAACCGTGCTGGTATCTTACCCTATCCCATCTTATCCCCTGGTGTCTTATACCACCTGCACCCACTGCTGCACAGCAACCCTGGGTCCCCAGTGGAAGGGCCTTTGGGCTGGCCCCCCGAGTGGCATTTCCCTTTCGCGCTGGTCCGTGCTCAGGAGATCAGTGGAGTCTACAGCTCCCTAAAGTCCTGACTGTCTGGTAACAGGCACACGATGTTCTGGCCAAGCCAGAGGGCACGATTCCCCCTGCCAGCCCTGCTTAAATGAAGCGATTGGCTGTGAAGGGGCTAGGAGAGGACAGGAAGTAGGTAACTGCCAGTCAAGCCTTGGGAGAGACCCCTGTGCAGTACTGGGACAAGAGGTCTGGTAGAGAGTGAAGCAGGGACTAAGCCGGGGGTAGAGGGCTGTTGGGTTTCCACCTCCTGTTGCTCTCTTCTAATCCATGCATCTCTTCAGCCGGGGGGAGCAGATGCCAGGGGGAAGCTGCTTGGGCTGTCATTGGCCACAGGCGAAGCACAATTCACATTCCCAGGTACTCGGAAATCCCTGCTGGCTACTTCATGGGACCAGGTGTCCTTGAAACCAAAGGATGTTCCTGTTTTCCTCCCGTCATGTTGAGTCAAATCCACAGGGGGCTGAGGAGGACATTTGCTTGACTGAGGAGAGGAAGAAGTCGGTCCTCTTCTCTGGCTCAGCCTCCCTGATGGCCACCAGAACCATCTCCAGTGCACCATCTCCCCCTCTCCAGAATAGCTGTCCTGGTTTGCCCTGTAAGAGGCAGGTAAGTGCCATGTCCCTGAGGCTAATGAAATCTGGCCTTTGTTCTCTGCCCTCCCTCCCCTGCCCCCGGAGCTGGGTTCTACATGTGCCCTCTGCCCTTCCCCAGCTCCACGGTAGGGTGCGTGTTACAGGGCAGGACATCATAGAGTGAATGGCTGAGAAATCCCTACAATGCGCCAGCCCTTGTGGGAATTGACTCGAGCACCTGAATATCACTGAGCATCTCTGTCAGAGCTCTGGGCATGAGGGGGCAGGACCATCAGAGCACGGCGGCTTCACAGACATGGGTAAAGATTCCAGGATAGTCCCCCCCCACCCTCCCCCCGCTCGTCAAACATTATCTGTCCAATACAGGGCCTGGCAGCCATGCTGCAGTGGCTGCCAATCCAATGGGAACGTCCCCAAGAGCCGCTGAAGCCACGACATCCGCCTCCTGCAATCTAACACTCCATGTCTGTCGTGAGAGCAACTCTGTCCATAGCCGGCTGCAGCAGCATCTGTCCTCAGGTGGCAGAAGCATTGGTCTTGCAGTAATGCCCAAAGGTTCCAGTCAGGATCATTATGGCTATAATACTTTGCACATAGCATCCGAAGATCTCAGTGTGAGTTATGAACACCCATTAGCTAAGCCACACAACACCCCAGGCAGTGGGTTGGTCTAGGACTCTAGGTATACTTAATTCAGCCTCAGCATGGGGTGTGTGTGTGTGGATTAAATGACCTCTTGAGATCCCTTCGAGCCCTACATTTCTGTAATTAGCCCAATCTTACCGGTGGGGAAACTGAGGCACGGAGCCGTGAATTGACAGCAAGTCAGTGGCCAAATCAGGAGTGGGATCTTAGAGTCCTGATGCCCAGTCCCCTGCTCTAACCTGGGCCACAGATGGGCTCCTATGAAGGGGAAGCAGCTACAGGCACTCCTTAGGGAAAGAGGGAGCAGCTCCTAGAGAAGGAAATAGTCCCTGGGGCTGGTGGTGCCCCCAGAGCTGGGATTCAGTTTTGGGAAGGGCCTCATGCAGACAGAAGCAGGTGTCTGCACTTCCAGGAGCTCTCACACCTCCTTGGCACTCGCAGCCCAAGACAGCAGGGATCTGTGGCTGCAGGGACTGTCTAGAGGGATGTTGGCCTAGTGAGCATGTTAAAGACATGGAAGCCACCTCCAGTGGACAAGGACAGCTCGATGCCACCCGGTTGCAGTGCCACAGCCGGTTTCTGAGCTGATGAGCACAAAGAGGCCAAGTGGGCTAGGCAAGCTGCATACATCACCTCGAATGGAGGTGCTCCCTTTCTTGACTGCTTCTCTGGAGGCTGCATCGTCACCGATGCTAACGAGGCTCCTATAGATCACCCATGCCTGTAACAGTAAGTGAATGTGACAAAATATTTGTTCAGTGCAACCCCCCTGCCGTCTACAGCTTGGCAACCAGCCCTCTGATGCACAGTACGGGATGCCTGGGTTGGCATTCCTGCTCTCTCATGGAAGTGCATGAAGCCAGTGAACTATACTCAGGGGACATCAGCCTCTCTCCATAGGGGCTGGAACTAGGGGGCAGCAGCACCCCCTGACTTGAAGTGGTTTCCATCATATGCAGGGTTTACAGTTTGGTTCAATGGCTCTCAGCACCCCCACTATACAAACTGTTCCAGCACCTCTGCCTCTCTCTGCGGTCTGACATTTGGATAAAACTTTTCACAGGGTGGACTTGTTTTGTGCTTTACAGCGATAATAGCTGGGTAGGCCCCTGGTGACATGGGGGGTGGGGTATTTGAATCACTCTTTCCAGCTCAGCCTTGCGAGTGTGCGAGCGTTCTCCTGAACCCTCCGACGAGAGGGAATCGCATGCTTAGGTCTGAGGATGAACAAGGAGTGTAGAATTTGTGTATGTTGGGGAAGGTATTAGATTAAAAAATAGAGAGCAAGATTTTCAAAGTGCCCAGGGATTTAGGAGCAAATCCCATGGAGTTCCAGTGGGATTTGTGCTCCTAAATCCCTTTAAGCAATTCTAAAAATCTACCCCTAAAAGGAAAAGGAGCCTACACATAAAGAGAAATAGCTACAAGAGCAAAAGGATGATGCAGTGCCTCAAAGTCTGCACAATTTACCACTTGGAGTCTAAGTTTTATGATCTGAATTTCCCAGTGGGAGTGGGTGGAGCTGAGTGAAAAGTGTATCCAGTGAAGTTCTCCTCTTACCCTACTACTAGAACAAACAGAATGCCAGATCCCATTTGTGTCAGATGTATTCCCTATTTGGAAATATTCAGTGATTCCCCCCGCCGCCCTCACATACACAAATTTTGTTAATTCTGTGGATGGCTCATGAACTACAGCTAGGGTGACCAGACAGCAAGTGTGAAAAATCGGGACGGGGATGGGGGGTAATAGGAGCCTATATAAGAAAAAGACCCAAAAATCGGGACTGTCCTTATAAAATCGGGACATCTGGTCACCCTAACTACAGCTCTTTGCAGATATTCACTTTTTGAGCTACATTGGTAGGTTGTAAGTGGTCAGAGAAGTCACATGGTATTGTTTCTGTTCCCTGATTGGCTGAGTGTGCAACCACATAGATTATAAATCCAGAAGGGACCACTCTGATCATCTAGTCTGACCTCATACACAGAACGTCCCTGAATTAATTGCTGTTTGAACCCCAGCAGATCTTTTAGAAAATACATCCAATCTTGATTGAAAATTTCCAGTGCTGGAGACTCCACCCCAGCCATTGGTATGTTGTTCCAGTGATCAATTACCCTCAGTCTTTCAATTTTGCACCTTATTTCCAGTCTGAATTTCTCTAGCTTCAACTCCCAGCCGTTGGATTTTTGTCAGACCTTTTGTCTTTTAGCCCGAAGCGCCCATTTTCAGAGGTCTCACTATTGGCTTACCCTGTGCCTCGTCGTTTGCGTGTGCAACTTTGAGCTTCCCTGGAACATTTGTGCCAGTGAAAGCCAATTGCACGAATGTTCATGGACAGTGGAAACAAAGCACCTACCACAGGCAGTGAATGGAACTAGTGATGTCAATGGAGTTGGGCCATTTGCTCCAGCAGATATTGTGGTCCAAAATGGGTATGGGTGAGACCGATGCAAATTCACTTTGGTGCAGACCCGTGTACATGTTCTGCAGAACCAGCCCAGCTCTGACAGTGGGAGGGAATCTGCCACTCCAGCCGGTTTGGGCTCATTCAAGAGGAGAATCTGAGCAGATCATGGATCGCAATTTGAATGCTGTTAAGACAAGCCTGGACAGCGTCGGGGGTGGCACATATCGCTGGTGAAAGTGAGGGGCCGACTGAGCTGGCTGGTGTAGCCAGCCGCTGTACAGCTTCCCTTGCCCGTCTGTCCTGCAGCACCCCCCGCTAGTCCCACTCACAGGCTCACTTGAGCAGAGGCTACGTCACACGGGCATCTTGCAATGGGGACGAGTCCGTAGGTGACAGGGATGAGGGCTGCAAGCACATTTTCCCCAGGAATTGGAGCCAAGGCCCGTGGGGAACATCGATGCAGTAACGCCCTGCACCCCGGCTGCAAGGCGGTTTGTCGCTGTGCCCACCTGGGACTCCAGAAGGAGTCGGATGTTTCATATCGGGCATTGGCACCGCTCCACCCTTTCCGTTCCGTGCACTGATGCTTTGTTTGCATTTCGCCTCTGTTTGAGCTCAATCAACCTTTTGACTTTTTCCCCAGGGATCCACCTAAAACACACAACAGCATTAAAGAGAAGAGGTGGGTGTCTGGTTATTAAAACTGCCCCAGCACAATGTCGCCAGGGCATATGCCTAACTGATTAAAAACAATGCAACATTTAACTGAACTGACATCAAACTAAGGGCTTGTTTACAGGGAGGAATTTCACCAGCAGAACTACACCAATATAATTATACACTACAGTTATACTGGTATAGCGCCACATGGGAACAAGCTTATTCTGGAATAAGAGGATCTTTATTCTGGTTTAGTTTGTTATTTTGAAAGCAATATAATCACACCGGTATAGTTTCTGGTCAATTTCCCCATGTAGACAAGCCCTAAATGTAAAGAGATTGGACTCCACCATCAGCAGAAGTAAGCCCTGGCCGAACCACCCACGTGGGCAAAGGCCTGAGTAGCCAAATGAACTTTGTTGTTGTTCTGAAGGTCAACAGACCTGAGCTCGGTTTGAGCATTGGGGGCCCTCTTCTGTAAAAGTATTGCCCTGATGTGTCTTCCTGCAAAGAGAAAAACAAATACTTTCATTCAGAAATGAGAGTAAAGAATAAAGAAGGAACCAAAGTAGAATCTCTGAGAGAGCACGGTGTAGGGGTCTCTATAACAGGCCGCAGCCACTCTGAGAACAAAATGGCTGCTAAACACTGCACACAGGGAGAGATCTTAGGCTCTGGAAGGTGCAGCACACCTAATAATAGTAATAATAATACCAAACTCTGTTCATCCATAGACCTCAAAGTGCCGTACAAAGGAGGGAAGCATCAGTACCCCCATTTTACAGATGGAGAAACTGAGGCACAAAGCAGGGATACTTGCCCAAGGTCACCCAGTCACGTAAAACCTAAGGTTTCAGTTTCACAGCTGCATGCCCCAGTTTCCAAATGTTCACCGCTCGGGAGTGTAAGCGAGAGCACGGCTGCCGATTTTGGCTGTTGTGACGGCGCATGGAGAGAGCTGCTTCCTCGTGTGCTTCCAGCTGAGCGGGTGCCAAAGGCCATAGCTTTGAGAGCAAGGCTGGGCTGAGCTGTTGAAAACATTTGCCCTGCTGGGGTGGCAATCCCAGCAACCATAGAGAAACATTTCACAGTTTTGCCACAGATTTTCCTGACAAGCTTTGCCTTTGGCCAGACTCACCGTAGCTTTATGTGGGAACTGAACTGGCCTGGGTGCACAGGGACTTGTGACAGACCAGGCCATTTATGGCCGAGAAAACACGTCTGTCTCTCTGGTGACCAGCTGAGTGCTGTGAGTGGGTGAAGGAGAATGCTCCTCTTCTTCCTCCACTTTCTTCCTTTGGGGCAGTGCTTAACTTCTAGGCTTGGCAGTTCAGAGCCCCAGCACCTGTGGGCTTGCTGTGTCAGTTGTGAGAGTAAAAAAATTGCTTGAGCCCTGGCCCCTCTTTCATTACAAATTAAGCCTTGCTCTGGAGGAATTAACTTCAGGATGTAAATCATCATAACTGAGGAGCTGGCCCTTCGTGTCAGTAACGGGGCTGTGGATTGGGAGGGGAGTAGGGAAAACATCCCAGCCTCTGTTCTGGGCCCAGTGTACTGATCCCAGCTGACTCGGACCCTGGGCAAGCGGGGGCTATTATTATTTACGTGATTGGTGCTTTGCAGCCAGGTCTGAAGAGCAAATATCAGTTCTCTGCTGGTGTGAACAGGCAAAATTCCATTGATGTGACAGACGCTGGGGTCATTTGTACCAGCAGAGAATTTGGCCTTTCAACGTCTCTGTCCCAGAAAGCTTATAAACTGCACCGTCCTGAGCAAACTGGTCTAGCGGCTCTGCTACCATGCCCCAGCCATCCTGCAAGCTAGCAGAGAGTCCCTGATCTCGGGACAGGGGTGTCCCAATTCAGTCTCTGCTTTGCAAGATGTAAGAAAGGAGGCAGATGTCTCAGGGCACCAGTTAGTCACTGTTTGGTAAGGTACCTGTTTGGAGCCTGTTGGCAGGGTCGCTGCGTGTTGGGCCAATTATATTGTATGGTTTTACTTTGTAAAGAAGGTGTCTCCGCATAATGATTTACCGGGATAGCATGAGATCAAGGAAATGGTGCTGAATGCCTCTAGGAGCATCGAAAATCCTGACGTGTAAGGTGCTGAGCTATATACACACACATGCAACACACACGAACACGCGACGCACACATAGTGTGGCCATGCTCCTTGGCCTTCCTCAGAGCCACCCTGTAAGTGCCAGCAGCCCAGTCTCTGTCCTGTCCTGCTCCAGTGCTGGGATGAACTGGGCGCAGAGCTGTGCAGTGACCGCTGGCAACTAGTAGGGATGGGGAAGGAAAGTGGGTACCTGCCGCCTGCTGTTGGCGTGCCTGTCACGGTGACACGTGGCATCTGGCGGAGCTGCCCGGAGGGAGAGTTTGTGTGTGCGTGTCTGTTGGGGAGCTGGCTCGGTGACTAACAATCAAATTGCTCCTACCTTCTCCTCCCACTGTAGTCATTGACCAGTTCAGAGCAAACAGGAATAGCCCAATGCTTCAGAAACCTAAAGCGGGGGGCCCCTGAGCCGAGCAGAATGCTCTGTGGGAGGCCAGCCCAGGGACCTGGACAGATGCATTTCGTCACCCAGGGCGAGGTGTGTTCTGGGGGAGGGGGCACATTTATTGCCACTTCCCGAAGGTGCCTGTTCCCTGCACACACACACGGCCAGCAGGAACCCGAGGGCACAGCCTGCGGCTCCATGGACTTTTACCCTGCTATGCAAACAGTCAGGCACCTGATACGAGTATCAGGTGGAATTTCATCCCGACAACATAGTGCAGGAACAACTGCAAACGCGTCTTCTCTCCCTCCCCCAGGGCCATCCCTTCCCAGACCCGTTCCTCCACCCCTAGCTGTCCGAGATGTGTCACCTCTCCTTCCTGCAGTACCACTGCTCCTCCCCCATGGCTGCATCACTGTTCCCTTTGCCCACACGGTCAGCGCCCACTCCCCTTCCAGCCCAATGCCCTTCCTCCCCCCACACGCACACCAACGCTCGCACACACAGCCTTGCACACCTGCCTGTCACACACACACAGTGTGATTAGCCTGCTATCTCCACGCCCATGGTAGGATGAGGGCAGAAGTGCCAACGGGGAGTGATGGAAAGCCCTGTTCCAGCCACTGACTGGTGTGTGCCAGTGAAGGAGAGGCAGAGGCCTTGCTCTCCCCACCAGCTCTCACAGCTAACCTGGTACGTTAATAACCCAGGCAACGCACAGCACCAACATTCAGCTGCAAGCCTGGGCTGTCTGGAAGGAACTTTGCTGCTTTGCTGAATTCTCTATTTGTGTAACTCACCCTCCCACCCCCACCCCAAACCTCGGTGTGATTCTCCCTTCTCTTAACTTTTCCCTGCTCTTGTCCTGCTGGTTGAGAGGAGAAACAGCTCCTTGAGATGCTCCAGGTCCAGGCAGCTCTGGGGAATATGTCCCTGCACGACTGCCCCTTCTCAAGCCCTCCCCTCCTATGAGACCTTCAGAGCTAACCCAGAATCTCGCCACTGGCAGATACCCTCTAGAGCAGATCTTAGCTCAGGTGCTCAGAAGCTCCCATCTCCTTTACCCAGCTCACCCAGTCCCTCCTCAGGTGTGCAAGGATGGTCCAGTGGTTAAGGTGCTAGACTGGAGCTTGTGAGCGAGGGTTCATTTCCCGGCTCTGTCACAGACCCCCTGTGGGATCTTGGGTACGTCACTGAGGGCTCAGCGACATGGGTTGAAAGCCCCACGCAGCTAGTGCGGAATAGCTATTCCACGCTAGTGCCCCTTTGTGGGGATTAGGTTAATCTGCTTTAGCACAGAATAAGAGTGTCCACACGAGGCCAGAGTGCAGAATAGCTATTGCACTTTAAATTTACCCCCTAGCTCTTTCACACGAACTTCCTTGTGCATTCCCCATGTAGACAGCCCTTAGTCTCCGTGTCTCACTTCTCTTGCTGTTAAATGAGGGAGACAAATATTTTATGGCTGGAAATTGAAGCTAGACAAATTCAGGCTAGAAATACGGTGCACATTTTTAGCAGGGGTAATGAACCATTGGAACGATTTACCAAGGGGGGCAGTGGATTCTCCATCGCTGAACATTTTACATCAAGATGGGCTGGTTTTCTGAAAGTTCTGCGCTCGTCCAACCAGGGATTTATTCGGGCCCATGTGAAGCCGGAGGTCAGACTAGATGGTCACAGGGGTCCCATCTGGCCATGGAATCTGAGTCTATGAATAGCTGCTGTGATGCTATTCTGCTTCCACCACCCTGGTCATGTCCCCCTCCCTATACTGCATTGACTCCCTCTGTTCTATACTAACTTCATCATGCCCCCCGGAGCTCTGCCCACCTCTCCCCCTTCACCTCTCCTGCTCCCTGCATTCTGCCTCGTCACCTCACTACCACATCTCTGCACCTCCAACCCCTCCAGGCACTAGGCCAGTAGTAAGCTCCCTCTAACATCCCCCATGCTTCCCCCGACCCCAGCTGCCAGACCCACCTTCACTACAAAGTGGCTTCCCCACACCGTGTAGGTGTTCCCACCTCTCTCCATGCCTCCGGGGGAGGGCGCTGTGTTACGTGTGGCCCTGCTCAGCACGTGGGCTGAACGAACAATCAAACACACTGCTGATTAATACTGGAGAGGAGTCCCAGGCACGGGCAATGGCTGGAAAGGGGTTTTCAAAGGCGCTCGGCCTCGCCCTAACTTTGCCATTGGCAGAGCTAGGCCCCGTGCTGAATCCTACAGACAGCTCCATCCCAGCATGGCTCAGTCAGGATCGCCCTCTCCAGGGCCGCGTGGCTGCAAGGCCCTGGGTTAATATGGATCCAAAATGACTCGTAACCATCCGCTCCTCCTCACACTAGCACCTCTCTCCTCCCCGCTCAGGTTACCCCAGAAGCTCTCTGGGTGGGAGGAGGGGAAGCTGAGGAGGGGGCAGTGTGACCACAGAGGAAGGGCGAGACAGGGAATGGAAGCAGGACCAGAATGTGCTCCCAGAGCCAGACGCTGCCCATCCGTCCCTGTTCCCCTTCGCCATCCCTTCTCCACGCTGCAGGGCACCGGTGCCAGCTGCTCCATGCGCTATCTTGCATCTTCTCTCTTTGTTTATTGTTCCTGACTGGGGAGGGTATTCGGCCTGTTAACCGCCATAAACGGAGATTAGAAGTGAGGCGACACCTATCAGAGGCTGCCACGTTTAGGGGTGGCTGGTGGCCTTGTTCTTTGTTCTTTCCCCTCGCCCCCGCTGTCCCCGCTGTTACAAGATTACAGCCTTCAGGGAGGTTCCCCCAGGCACAGCAAACTGGCCCGGGAACTGGGAGCCAGAACACTAGCTGCATGACAGTCCCGGCCCACTGATGGAGCCACCTCATGCTTGCTAGGGCTGAGGGGAACGAAATCCCTGTTCACTGCACCCAACTTGTGCCCGCATGTGCTAGGGGCACCGGGCACTGACATGTCCATATGGGCCAGTGGCACTGGCCACCAGGGAAGTGCCTGTATGGGCCAGAGGCACCAGGCACGGGCAATTTGCCCACATGGGCTGCGGGCATGGCACACTTCACACGTACCCCTGGTGTTAAGGCCCGGAAAACGATCACACTAAACACCATAGAACCCTTTATTAATGTGACACAGACACTTCAAAATGAGTCAACAAGGGGGACAAACGGCCCCTGCACAGACAGCACCAGACACAAGAGCGGCCCCCCAGCCATCGAGCTCGGCGTCGGCAGCCAGGTGATTGGGGGGATTAACTTGGCTGGGAGCGTTGCCTTTTTCCCAGCCTCCACCAAACCCAGCGTGATGAGGTGCCTGCCCAAATCCGACAGCCGGCTGGCCAGGAGCTGTGCTGAGATGGTCTGCATCCTGCCGGCAGCTGGGAGGAAAGCGGGGATGGCAGCATCTTGCTTTGCTACCTGGAAAACTCTCATTAGTTTAGCTCACGTCACGTGAATCTGGTACAGAGCTTCCTCCAAGCCTGTGCCGGATACTAACTGAGACCATAGGGGCGGGAACTGGCTAGCAACAAATTCACGGTGGGCCGGGTTCTTGCGCATTTTTATTTTTAAAGCTGTTTTTTAAAAAAGGATTCCACTTTATATACAAAAACCTGAGCCGAAGCCCTGAACCAATATTAACATCAACATCTTGACCCCTGACAGCAGCAGGCAGAGGTATCCAGGGGGCAGTGCTCACGTGGCATGGGATGGGAGGGAGCTAAAACTGCACCGGAGGTTGGCCGCAGGAGCAGGGCTGGCCCAGGGAACAGTCCGCGACCCTCTGTGTCATCACTGAGACCTCAGTTTCCTTCCCCCATTGGATCTCTTGCTCTCTGGGCTGGAAGGTTCTGGCAGTACCACTGGGGTATTCACCTGCAATCCCCAGCAACCGATGGGCTGAGTGATGCTGGGGGAGATACAAAGTGGGCCTCATCCAGTCCTCAGACAGAGATTGCAACGGCTTGTTATGATCCCCACTGAACTCCAGGCCGGAACTCTGCACCAACCCAAGAGACAGACCCAGAAAAGGCCATCCCAGGTTTTATACAAGGCCCAATGTGTGGCAGGACAGGACATCTGCAGAGGGTTCCTATTCACTGCTGTGGCGGCAGAGTGGAGATGCTCAAGCAAGCTGCTAGTTCTTTACCTTGGTACTGAGGCCCAGAGCCCGGGCTATAATTAAGGAGTGCCCAGCAAAGCTCAGGGTCGGGGACACAGTGCTCCCCTGCATATGGCAGCTGGGTGCAGTAACTGTCCCCTGATGTAGCAGGGTTTCTCTACACGGTGCCACAGTCCAGACTACGGGGGCGTGAACCGTAGAGCGCTCAAACGTGCTGCCCTCCAGCTGTCCCACGTAGACCCTGTGGCATGAAAATGGGACCTAGTTCACACTGATGTAGTCCCGTTTCAAACAGGACTACGTTCATGTGACCGAGGGACCTTTGCGTTCACGCCAGCGGGGTCTCCATGGAGCAGTTAGAGCTCAGCGCGTTAAGAGCGCTCTACAATTCACACACACACCCCCTCGTGTGCGGACTCTGGCATCATGTAGATAAGCCCTTCGAGCATCCTAAGGGCTAATATAAGTTACGGTGACTGCCAATGGCCTCAAGGGGCCAGCGTGACAATAGTGGCTCAGGGGAAAGAAGGGCCATCCTAGCCATGCACCTATGCAGGCACCTGGGCGCGGAGGTGGTGTAGAACTCACGATGCCAGCTGTACCCCACCTGAGAATTCTCCCTACGCTGGGTGAGTTTCCTGAGGCTGGTTATGCCAGCTGTACGCCCAGATTGTTCTGCCAGTGCACTGGGGTCTGGTCCTTTGCCGTGTTTATTAACCACAGTCTCCCAGGCATCTGGAACACAGTGTAGATGAGTGACAGGCGCAAGGGGCTTTGTAGCAAGAAGAGGGTGAGGGGTGGTGGTGGTGAGGAGAACAATGGAGGAAAACCCAGAGGGCTCTGAGGTGTGCAGGACTCCACTGAGGCAGAGAAATGGGAAACAACCATGCTCATTCTCTTTGGAAAACCACAACCTTTACAGCATCTTCATGGAGCCTGCATTTCCCCACACCTGCAGATGCCACTGTGTGTGCTGTCCCCGCACATCCATGGGGTGAAATCCCACCTCGGTCACCAGGCTGGTCACGTACAAACTCGATGCTGCAATAGCTGTTTTCATTGTCACTGACCAATTCAATTCTCAGTTCTGCGCGCTGTACCAAGGGAGATGCTCTAACTTCAAACACTCCTTCCCTTTGCACTTTTATCCTCCTCCACTTATTGGCTCATGTCACATGCTGCAGTAGAAGAACTACCGGTAGCTCCTGAAGCCTCCAGTAGGACATGCTCTGTGACTAGGACCAATATGGGCAATAAGAGGTGCCCAATGGAACCAGCATGACCAGCAGGAAACTCACAGAGTATTGTGGAGAGTGTCATTGCACCACACCTGGCCAGGATGGTCAATCCCAGCCTTGCACCACCTTTATAATAACCCCATTCTGAATTTGCTTGGTCACACGAATCTCAGATCCCCTCCTCCCCGCCAGCCTCAATAGGTTATGCTGCCCAGATATTAAACCCCAACCCCACTACAAATACTCTTATGCGCAGCTTGTTCTCCTTACAATTCAGACTGCTCCTACAGAAGGACACATCTGCAGACCAGATGCGGAAATCTCTCAGCATTTAAAGACCTCTTAAGACAAGAATGAGCTAACTCTGGCAGTACCTGCAGTCACCCTTCCTCTCTGGCTCACCCCAAACCCAGGTTATTTCTTGCCATTCGTATTCCATATGGAGAATTATTCTTGATGCGCCGTGGAAGGGCGGGGATGACTCTGTTGCCTAATGGGTTTAGGAGCTGAACTGTCACCTCTGGAACCCAGCTTCAGCCTTTGACTTGGAGCCCAATAAAATAAATGTGGCCGTAGGTGGGCGGGTGGTCTCAGCCTGGCTCTTGCTGGACGTTTGGCCACTTTACAAATCAATCCTTATGCACCTGAACCCAGTTGTCAGCTGTTCAGAAGACATGCAGGACTGGAATAGCATTGGCAGAGCTGTGTGTAGGGAGCCTGGGACTACAACAGTGGGTGCTACAGATGAGGACAAAGGTATGTTAGTGGAGTTCCAGCTCCTAGCCCAGTACTAAGAGCCTGTTGTTTAAAGGAGGACCAAATTCACCCAGTTTAAAACAACCACCTTTCCTGGAACGGTGCTTACTCCACCTCCCACTTTGATGCCTCAGGCTTACAAGAACGCACTTGCTCCAGAGAACCTTCCTAGCTTGTCCCCATGTCCCCTCCCCACTTCTGTTCCCCCACCAGGCACCAGCTGAATGTCTTCTCCTGGCTAATCTCTTCAGTCCTGTCTCCTGTGTGCTCCTCACCCCTACAGAACAGCTTCAACTGCTTCTCTCCCTTCTGCCCCTGGATGGATGTGGGGGATGCCGGAGACTGATTCAGAAGCTTGTTCCAGGCAGTTCATCCATCTAGTGTTTAGTCCAGTCTTGTTTGAATAGCCCCATTCCGCCTGATGTGCCGAGGGGAAGTCATTCCTGACCAGTCTCCTGAACCTGCAGCCAGGAGCCCAACCTATTCCCCTCCTGCCACTGACATTTCCTAGGCCCCATTGTCTCCTCCCATCCCCCCAAATGCCCCCTCTTGCATTTGATTATAAATATTTGAGGCCCGATCAGTGTTTCTTTCCTACCACAGAGTAACAGTAACTAACCTATTGTTTTTATACATAGAACTGAGTCCATGACACCACCACAGAGGGGTCATCTGCCATCAAAAATATCCTCCAGATAGAGAGGAAGTGGCTTCGAAGGCTCAGCCCTTACAGCATCATGTCTTTGTGAAGCCTCCAGAGCTCCCCACCTGCTTCCACTCCGCTGCACGGCACATCTAGCTGTGTCTTGCTATCTGCTGGTCTTAAGGCATGAATTCTTCTTTGATAGTCATTGGGGAAGAGGAGACCAGGTTGGTGGTGCTGCTGCAGATGCCGCCGATGGGACCCGGGGTGCCAACAGCCGGCGGGGTGGGAGTGGTGGTGCTTGTGGGTTGCGTCTGCTGCTGCATCTTCTTCTTGTTCACCTTCCTCTCCTTGGCTCTCCGGTTCTGGAACCAGATTTTCACCTGTGGAGACGAGATGAGAGAGACGGACAGGCATGGGGAGGGGGGAGAGAAACAGGGAAAGGAGCAGCAGGAGAGAAGCAGGCAGAATGAAATATGGCAGTGAGCGAGGCCAGGGACAGAGGAGGAGCGAGCATTTGGGAGGGAAAGAGCGTGTGAGGTAATGGGGACGGGAGGGTTGGAGGGAGTCAGTGCAAGGAGTCAGTCCTGGGCCGGGTTAGTTTTTCTGTCTTCACTATTGTTCCTCGGGCACACACAGGATGGAGGGACTTTGCTACAGGGGGCACCAGGGGATAGGGTGACCATATGGGACACCGCGCAGGGCTAGCCTGAGCCCCTCCCTCCCACCCCATGTGGGGCTGGCATCGCCACTCTCCGCCCCACCTCCCCCCGGCACGCTCCTCCACACCCCGCTTTTTGGACAAAAAGTTGGGACGGCCAGGACAGGGCTTAACAAAGGGATTGTCCCAGCCAAAGCGGGATGTATGGTCACCCTAGGTTGGAAGGAACAAGGAGCCGTGGTGTGGGGGTTGGCGGGGAAGCCTTCGTTTTATGAGCCACCTTGCCGCTTTGGGCCTGTGCCCGAACACGAGCCGCCCACCCCCTCAGAGCGCCCCTGATTCCTAACCTCACTTCCCGTCTCCTCCCTAGCTTTCTCATTTCCCCTACAGCTTTCCCAGCTCCCTCTGCTGTTTTATAGGGTCACCCTAGGAGTGGGGGGGGGGGTTTCAAAAGCTCTCCGCATTGGCCTAACTGTGCGCTCGGGAGTTTTACTGCTGACTTCAATGGGTGCAGTTAGCCTAATATTCAAGGCTGCCTGCCTCAGCGCATACCACGGGACAACGCAGGCGCCACGTCTCCCCGCCTGTCCGCTTCCGCCCCGTCTCAGCTGCCAGGGATGGGGTTGGCTGGAGGAGCTCTTAGCCACTGGCAGTGGTTGGATTGTTACCCATCCTCCTCCCATTGACTGTTGCTGATGGGGCAAGAGGGAGAATACCCCCCTCGGGGTCCAGCCCGGCCCACTGAGTCGTGACTAGCTCAGCACTGACCTGCCGTTCGGTGAGCCCGAGCGTTGCCGCCAGCTCCGCTTTCCGCCGGATGGTGATGTAGCGGCTGTAGTGGAACTCCTTCTCCAGCTCCAGGCGCTGGTGGTCCGTATACACCACCCGGTACTTGTCTTTCGTTCTGGTCTTGCCTAGTGGAGACAGCAGAGAGGACCATGTCCAGTGACTGTTGTGGGGACTCGGAGTTCCAGATGGCAAGGGATGCATGTGAGGGCATTACCCCCGGCGTAATTTAAATGAAGCCTGAGAATGCAGAGGAAACCGAAGTCCCTTGGCCATAAAACTCCAAACTCAACCTATTGGAAGAACGTCAGGTTTGATCGTTTTAAGATGCATACGCTAGAAGCCGGGGAGGGAAAGTGTAGAGGAGTCTAGGGGCAGTAGTCTGGGAATCAGGAGACCCGCACTCTGTTCTTCTCTCTTCCATTGACCTGCTGTGCGCCCTTGGGCAAGTCATCTTTCCCCGCTCCAGGCCTGGGTTTCCCCTCCCACCCTTTGTCAGTCTTGTCTACAGAGATGGTAAGAGCTTCAGGGCCAGGGCTGTTTCTCGCTATGTGTCTGTACAGCGCCCTGCATAATGGGGCCCTGCATTTGGTTGGGCCTCCGGGCACTTCTGCAACCTGCTCAAGAAATAATAACAGGAAAAGAAGATACCAGCAGAGCTAAAGATTTCCCCCAGGGAACAGCAGCTATGTCACAGCAGTAGCCCCAATGAGTTTACTGCCAGCTGTTCAGGGCTAGTTCTAGGGGTGGGCAAGCAGGGTGGTTTCTGGGTGCCAACTTCCAGGGGCAACATGTTCCTGTGCCCCTTGACTTTCCCCCCTTTCTCTGCTGCATTGGCCGACCTGGTTTTGCCCCATTGCTTGGCCAGCCGGAGTGGGTTTGTTTGATTTTTCCCCCTCCACTGCTGAGGTTCACAACAAATATCCCCAAAGAACATATTTAACTCACTCAACGAACAAACAAGTAACTTGCCCTACGCTTTGTCTAACTAAACACTGGTCAATGTCGGGGGCGAAAACGTTTTCCATCCTGGCTGGCAAAATGGCTAGGGCCGCTCCTGCAGCTGCAGGCAAAGAAACCTAAGGTTCAAGCTCTGTTCCTGGATACCTACCCGGGACTTCTAGCGAGTGACCCCAGCAGGCAGTGTACCTAAGGATGGAAGAAAGCCCTGAATTGCTCACCATGGCCCCAAAGGAATAGTGAAATATGCTATGAACACACGTGTGTCACTGCCGTTGGGACAGGGCAGTGCCGCTTTTTCAAAGGTCAGCACCTAAGTTGTGGCTGCAGATGTGGGTTTTGTGCACAAAGCAGATGCAAGGGCATATTTTGCAGGTGCAGCTTAGCTGTCTACCTTTGACCAGTGTTTAGTTAGACAAAGCGTAAGGCAAGTTACTTGTTTGTTCGTTGAGTGAGTTAAATATGTTCTTTGGGGATATTTGTTGTGAATCTCTGCATTTGTTCACAAACATTTTTTTCTGTTACTCCGTTGGGCCCCTTGGTTTCAATCAGGAGTTCAATAGGGCTCTTTGTAAGCAGCGGATTTGATGTGAATGTGTCGATACATTTCACATATAACACTGGAAAGGAAACTGAACTGTTCTTTGGATCCATCACATGGTAAGCATGTTACGTGAAAATTGATTTTCTTTAGAGATGACTGCTAGGCAGTAATAGAATGATGTCTAAAATATCTAGAGTCTATATACTGTAATAGAAATGATGATGATGATGATTAATAATAAAAGACAAAGCAGAGATGGAGCCCCCAAGCCACCAAACTCCACAACTGGACCCCACACATTGCTTTTCAGCCCAGCCATAAGTAATTTAATCCCTCTGTATAACTATTTTCTCCTAAATGGAAAAATAAAAATAAAAGATGATACACGGGTCTCCTGCATTAGCTCATTCAGTGTGGGACAAATATTTAGGGATAATATGCAAACCAAAAGATAACTAGGGGTCATCAAATGAAATTAATAGGCAGCAGGTTTAAAACAAATAAAAGGAAGTTCTTCTTCATGCAGCGCACAGTCAACTTGTGGAACTCCTTACCTGAGGAGGTTGTGAAGGCTAGGACTATAACAGAGTTTAAAAGAGAACTGGATAAATTCATGGTGGTTAAGTCCATTAATGGCTATTAGCCAGGACGGGTAAGGAATGGTGTCCCTAGCCTCTGTCTGTCAGAGGGTGGAGATGGATGGCAGGAGAGAGATCACTTGATCATTGCCTGTTAGGTCCACTCCCTCTGGGGCATCTGGCATTGGCCACTGTCGGTAGACAGGATACTGGGCTAGATGGACCTTTGGTCTGACCCAGTACGGCCTTTCTTATGTTCTTATGTAAAGGGTTAACGAAAATATACAGTAAGAGAGAGGGCTCTGTCTAGGAGATCCTGTGGGATTTTGCAAAGTAAGACCTAACTCTAACCACACAACAGGATAATGGGATGTATGCATCAAAGACCAGAGGTTGGTCATCCATTTTGCTGATCCACAAAGGTTTTGTCCGACAATTCTAAGGGTCCAAAATGTAGCCTATTGGCTTGGTTAGCATTAAATACAAATGTCTGCTGAGCAATCCACATTGCTCCCAAACAGAAGTCTAACTGCAGCCGAACATTCAGCTCCGCAATACCACGGGGCTGCCTGAAGACAAATGAGTCATGCACAACCGTGTCCTTGTGTACAGACAAGCAGTGAGTCAGAAATACAGCAAATAGATACAACATAGGCCTTTGATGGTCCCACCATCTCACTTCTTACATCCCTGGATTAGTGGCCATAGGTCCTTTCTTTCAAGACGTTTTAAGGAAGAACTGGATATACCCACATCATCAAGTTTACTAGTAAGAATGTCGTGATTTTCACTACCAAATACCCAAGAGGGAGGGCAACAAACACAGCCATGAAAATTTGTTTCATATCGAGAAATCAATAAATTCTGTTCCAGAATGGCAGGCGGGCCATGATGGTGTTTTCAGCTGCATATTCAACATCCTCCTGCCTGGGAATCAGTCCATTTGTCTTCTTGGAAAACACAGGACAACAGATGTAGATGCCTGTCTTTTCCTAAACTTTTGCCAAAGAGACTGGAGCGGTACCAGGGAACAGTGGGTGCAAATGCAGAGCAGCTCAATTGAATTGCTCCGGATTTACGTCAGTGTCACTGAAAACAGGGTTTGGCCATGTAATTTTTGACCTACAGAGGTTCTCCAGAGCTTGACACAGCAATAACGAAAAGATTTCCAAAATTCAAGAAGGCGATGGGCCAAAATCTGCTCAGTTGCACTGGTGTAAATCTGGAGTCATCCCACAAAAGTCTGTGTAGTTACACAGGTGTAAATCTGGAGTAAGAGAGGGCAGGTCTATGTTCGAGACAGCTCATGCTGCATGGTGATTGGTGGTGCCAAAGCATGGAAAGCCTTTTCCATTCAGAGGACAGTATATTGTCACCTCCCTCTTTTTTAATTTGGAAAAGCATGTGAGTGTATTAAATATGTTGTTGGAGTGTCAGTGTAACACTGTAGCAGTGAAAGGAAACATGAAGCCATTCCAAACTAAGAAAAGTGTCAGCAATAGATTACATAAATCATCACAACCAGTCCCCCACAAACAGCTACCAGATACTTTTCTTGGATCAGTTTAATCAGGAGGACACCCCTGCATGGCACAAAGCAGCTGGAAGCCTGACAGATACTGCCCTTCTGAAGATTCCCTCTGCACATCTGTGAGTGGCATAAAGAAAATGTAGTGCTTTCTAGCATCCCGTCCTGGGACAGGGGACCTGGCCAGGGGGAAAAGGGCATGATAAGGGATGTGAGATGCTCACTGGAATCTCTAAAGAGGGGAGTTATTTGCTTTAGTTTTGTCTGTCTTTTATCCTTCTTTAATAAAACAAATGTCCCTTTCTCCTGATACTGGAAGATTCTTGTATGGCTTGTTGACTCCATCCCTCTATGGTGATGGCCATCGGTCACGCTTGGTAAGACTGGCATAGTGAAAAGGAATCTGGGAGCTACGTACGATGCTGTGTATACTGCTGCTGTGGAAAGTCCAGGCCTGGATACCAAGATCCATTCCTACAGAGCAGGACAAGGTAACGGGATACAAAGCCTTTCACTTCAAGTTCTCTGGTTCACATCTAGCCCAAGACACTAACGTTGCCTTGCTCTAGAGCAGGGATCCTCACACCTCAGTGATTCAGGAGCCAAATTAGCGCTCAACATTACCCCAAAGAGCCACAGTCGTGTGAATTCCCTGTTCCATTTCCTAGAGTCCTATCGATTCACATGTAAGCAGTATGCCAGGGGAAATGTTTAGTATAACACAGTAAAAGCATCCTGATTGGTTAATAACTGAGATTGGTTAATAATTAAATGACCCGGTGTTTTAATATCATGTGCTGCAAACAGCTGCAGGAGACACATTAAAGAGCCACTTGCATCTCGGGAGCCTCAGCCTGATGATAACATATTGTTATATTGTCAGACAATTCTAGGTGTCCAAAATGTTGCAGAGCTCCCCTAGGTGAAATAAATGGTGCCTGGTGGACAGGTATCAACGCCACCACAAAGCATGGGCAGCGTGGTATTCTCACGGGCATGGAGACGGGCCTGTCCACTCACCCAGGAGGGGTTCCTCCAGGAGAAGACTGGACCCCATTGGCGGATAGTGGAGGAGAAGCTTGAATTGCTTCTGGAGCCTTTCTACAGCACTACTCAGGCCCTGCTCCTCACGTCCCTGTGCCCACTGTCCCCTGACCCTTTGGGGGCCTGGTATTTGCCCAGACTGCAACACCATCTTCGGAGAGTTAGAAATACAAACATACAGCCTGCTTGGCTGCAAGTCTATTTACTATGCCCAACACCGTGGTATCTGAACGCCAGTTAAGAAGGTCAACATCCATTGCTCATGTGGAAATGTCCTAGAGGATCTGCTGTGGGACATTCGGATTTCTCTTATTATTAATACCAGCAACCAAAGAGGAATTGGCCAAATTCCTTTTGGCCAAAGGGAACTTAACCTGGCCCGAAGCTGGAGAATTAGCAGCAGCAGCAATGGAAGCAGCCGTGAAAAAGGTGCCAGATTTGCACGCAGAGGGCAGGGACAATCCCACCGACTCAGTGAGCAAAATGCAAAGCCAGTGGCAAGGGACTGAAAAGGTTCCACTGTGAGGTGCTCATTTTGCATCAGTTTGGGAATTTCAAATGTCTCCATGTCATAAATGCTTCAGGACTGGCACTTGGCCTTTTCTGGCGATCAGTCAGCTCCTTGCGCGCAGGAGGGTAGCCCACAAAAGGAAGAAAGCAGACGGGGAGCAGGGCCCAGAGGAGGACGTACACACTACAAAGGAAGAAAGTGGGACCCTATGCCCATCACTGTGGTATCTGAGTGCCTTGCAGCCGATGCCTGGCCAGCAAACCCAGGCAGATAAAATATTAACTGGTCCCTCCCTCAAAACCTTCCCCTAAAGGATAAGCAAGCCCATTTCTGAGGATAAAAAAATAGGAGTGCGGGTGATTCTGTCCTTTTTTAATTTGTGAACAACAGCCTGGGCATTGCGTGCTGTAGGCCTCACCCTCAGGTGGAAGGCACCAAATGGCAATGGAAAGGCTCTTCCTAGTAAGGGTGGGGCTGGGTGTTATTACACCACCTCACCTTCCCGAGGCTTGGTGTTGATTGTACCCGTGTTTGATGGTGGGAGCATGAAGCTAAGCCCCTCGCCCCAGTCGGGTCTCCCTGTGCAGTTGGAACACTTTGCCCAGCAGGTTCCAGCCACCGAGTTGCCCCTTTCAGCCTCTACTGCTTCCTTTGCCGCCCCATGGAGGGTTTGGGAGGGGAGGGCCCGAGGTCTCTGCAGAGTACACCAGAGAAGGAACTGCTGGAGTGGAAGCCGCGATGCCCCCCTTCAGCCCTACCCAGCTGGATTGTCCCCTCACTCCGGGAGGCCTCAGGTGTGTCTCTTCCATACCTTCCCCATCTCAACTAGACGGGGATTTTTTTAAACGGGTTCTTTCATGGAAAGAGGAGGAAACAAGGGTGAGCGACATCGGAGGGCGGCGGCTCTGGGGCTCGCCCTGCGCCATGGCACATGACCCCAGAGGGAAGAGTCCTCAGGAGAGATGTTGAGGGCAGGGTCACCCCGCCGAGTGATTTACGAGGGATCAGCCCACTGGCGATAAGAGGGGAAAACGGCAGCCACCACAACAGGTGGTGTATGAGCGTCCAGGCAAAAAGCAGCTGCTTTTCTAATGAGTAACCAAGCCCAGGCCAGTTTACTTCCTGCTTCCAGTTTGCCACCAAGCCAAATGCATGAGTGTAAGCGTGTGTCAATACGTGCATATGTGTGAGCGCATGTGTGAACCCGGGGATGTGCCTGCGTATGGGCGCAGGTGCTGGGAGACAGCTGATCCTGCTGGGACGTGACCTGAGGACCCCCAACTACAAAAGCGGTCGCTCTCCTTTTCAAGTGGAAGCAGGATTTCCATCACTGTACCCCTCACCGAGGCTTTTGTGTCCTCTCTCTAGGCCTCTGGCTGAGGAGGCCATTGAAGTGCGTGTCCTCGGCTAACAGAACGCAGCAATGGTTGCTCATCCCTGTGTCAGTGTGTGTTTAGAGGTACACATGTGGGCATGTGGGAGCATGGGTTTGTATGAGCCCCTTTGTGGACAGAACAAGAGTTGGATTTCATATAGCACCTTTCATCTAAATAATAATGTGCATATCTATGCAGCCTTGCATTAGAGGATCTCAGAGCAATTGACAAGCAGCAATTAAGGGGAGGGATAGCTCAGTGATTTGAGCATTGGCCTGCTTAAACCCAGGGTTGTGAGTTCAATCCTTGAGGGGGATATGGGGCAAAAATCTGTTGGATGATTTAATTGGGGATTGGTCCTGCTTTGAGCAGGGGGTTGGACTAGATGATTTCCTGAGGTCCCTTCCAACGCTGATATTCTAAGACTTCCAACAACTTGGTGAGGTGGGTAAGAGCGCAGCTAGTCTGCAACACTGCCAGGAATAGAACCTGAAACCCTTAGAACTGGGCGTTAGCCACTAAATCACACATAGCAAAAAAGACCTAATTTAATCATCACGTTCATCCCTTGCCAGTAGAAGGGAAGCAAGGTAATAAGACTGGCCTACATCAGAAGAGAGCACCTCAATTGGGCACTGGGACAATTTTTATAGTGATTTTATACTGAAAGCCACTGAACAAAACTCTAAATGCTGTATGTGATGGAAACCACACACTCGGTTGCTATTATTACTTCAAGCCAGCACCTCTAGTTCCAGCGCCCTACCCCAATTCCTTGTCAGAGCTAGCAAGACCCAACAACCTGGTGACCACTTGAGAAATGTGTTTCAGTGTGAGAGTAAGTAGGTGTCATTGTGAAAAAGAGAGATTTGTGTTTGTGTGTGTAACACATGGGCAAATGTAAAGCGAGACAAACACAAGGTTGAGAAGCGGGACCTTATTATATTATGGACCCACCATAGCAAATATCCATGTTTACTGTTGTAAGACAATTTGCATTATAAATCTGATTTCCCCCCCTCTAACTTCCACAGAATATAGGCCCTTTCCATCTGAAATGTGCATCTATATTCTCCTACCTAAGGGGATTTTTGGCAAGGTTTTTTGCAATTGTGAGGTGGATCACACCAGCTGTGTATGCGAGATGTGACTTCAAAAACTACTGATAAAAGTTTTGAGCTAAGAACTCTAAAAGTGTTGCAGTCACTAGACGCCAGAGAGAGCTAGTGCACAGATATGTATTAAACTGTGCCCGGTGGATTATTGAAAAGCTATTAAGCCACAGGAAAATGGAACATCTTGGAGGCCATTGCTCCATGTATTCTCTGCAACGGCGATAGGTTCCAAGAGGAATTCTGTGCCTCTAACAACTCCTGCAGGCAGAGTTTGTGCACAAAGTGATCCTAATTACTCCAGTCTCTAAAGTTACAAGCTGTGTAGGTGCATCCTGACATTACCTGTGCAGGCACCTCTGGTCCTGAAATTTATAAATACCATCCATTAATTCTTCAGGGTCCTCGGCGTAGTTTAGAAGCTCTGCATTCATTCTTGCAGAGTTAAATTATGGAAGGACTCCTTCCAAGTTTATAAGCACTGCCGGGTTTACAAGCCCAAGAATTTATAAACACAAGGAGTCCTGAAGAAGTTATAAACTCCTCATGATCAGTGAGGTGAAACCAGGGCTTCTACTCATGCAGAGCATATAGAAGGGGAATCTGACCTTTAACTCACTTTGCCCCGACTGTAACAATTCCTACAAGTTTTCTCACATTAAGGGGTTCATTTTTAACCACTCAAAAATTACGGAAATTTCCAAACAAAAAACTTTAAGGCATCAATTTTGGTTTCAAATGAACATGACAGATAGCTATTTATTTAAAACATCACTATTAGAACAAGGTTGTGTGTGGATGGGGTGGGGGGAACCATTGGGAAGAGAGGAAATAAGATTAAAAATAAATGTTTGAAAGTCAAGAAATGAGATGGTGGGTGAATCCTGAATGTTCCATGAATTTTAGCAGGAATTATTATTCATCCGAAAGTCCCTGCGGGAAATTAGTCATTCACTGTTATTTGCTGTTCACCAGGTCTCATTAATTAATTCTCCTCTTTGTTTCAAATGTTTCAGTCATCTAATCAGGCAGATGAAACAATACCATGTGACTTGAGTGACCAATCACTCACCACAAACATTATCATTAACCTTGTTTATTATGTTAGGGCCTAGAAGACAGAGGAGACAGGTCCTCCCATGTGGTGCTTACACTCTAAATAAAGTAGCAAAGGTTGCACATTCAACCCAAAGACTGACAGTAATTCAGCCCAACTAATGGTCAAATGCAAATACATCTGCTGAATTCTAAAGTGGATTGTGGCAGATTTAGAGGCAGAAGAAAAGACCAAAATAGTACTCGCAATGAATAATTCAACTACCTTTGAATGCAAATGCAGAGTTGCAAACGTAACTCTATCTTTACAATGCTTTTTGTCCATAACAGCAGCGCAGACACTGCTGCCAAACTCACCTCAGGACCCGAGCCCAAACGTCTACACAGCTGTTTTTAGGGCCCTAGCGCAAGACTCGCTGCCGTGGGTTTTAAAACACGGTGCAGACACCCTCTCGGTGGTGGGTGTAGAAAGAGAGAGGGCTTCAGCCAGGCATTTCTGGTGTCGAGCTCTTATTTGCAACAGAAAGCGACTCGTTTGAGAGATGAATGATGTGCTCGCTCCGTTCATCGGAGCGAATTAAATCATTGGTGGCTGGGGCCGAAAGCCACTCGCTGTGCAAAATCCTTAGGCCACCAGAGATTTCACCTCAACACAGCTTTGCTCTGTTTGGAAAGACCATAGCTATAAAACTGGACTTTTATTTCCACCCCAAGCTCACAGCGGTGAAGATGGAGGACTTAATGTATGCACTCTGGTGCTGCATCGCCATCTACCCTCATTTGTGTCCCTCTGAAGGTGTGGCACCCACCCCCCACACACACACCTGAGCAAAGAGCCCTTCCACACTGTGTAAGCTTCATTTAAACCCTTAGGGGCAAATCCAGTCCCCTCCGTCATGGCTGCAGAAGCTCCCCGGGCAGGGCATTCCATCACATTGCTCCAGGGTGGGCCAGGGACACACAAAGGGCGTGCTCCCCTAGCATGGTAGAGAAGGCAGCTCTGCATTTCCACTGCCCTGCAGGGCACAGTAGTGAGTGGGGTGGGGCAGGGCACAAGAAGGTTGGGAAGGAGCAGCACTAGATCTCTCCTCCTCGTAAGATCTCTCCTTGTGCCACTCACTGTGCTGCAGCCTCAGAGTTGCAACAGCCGCTGCAGAATGACGACTCAGCCTGTGACTTCCTTCCCCACTAAGCGACTCGCCTAGCTACCCAGCACACAGCGCAGCATGACTACGTTTGGTCAGAGCTTCCGGGATCTTGCACAAGCCCACTACACTGGGCCATCCCAGGCTAAGTGTAAGAATCATGCCCGCATGATGCAAGCCTGCAAGGATCGTGCGTGGCGTATGGATGCCCCCCACCCTCCCCAGACGCGGAATCTTAAATTAAAACACAACTCCCCGGGGTCCCAATGCTGATGCTTCATCCTCAGCTGTTTAAACTGACAGCACGGTGCTCCCGTTCTCCCGAGGAAGGTCCCATGTAAGGGCTCCAGGGCCCCGGGCCCCCTCAGGAGCCACAGCAACAGGGAGGATGGGCTTTAATGAACAGCCCAGAAGCCACAACCGAGGTCTCCATGAGCACTTTCCACCGTGCCATTAAGAAGTGGGCATGTGCCAGCTAAGGAAGCTTACAGAGCCACCTGCAGTGTTGCCTACAGCCACCCTTCTCTTCGCCCCCCGCCCTCCGACAAGATCTGAGGGTGGCACCAAGGCCTCCACACTGGGAGCTGGAGCCAATTGAGAGCTGTCTTTTGGGGAGCTCTCGTGCAGACCCAGTTGTGTGCCATGGAACCTGGCCTTGGGTGCCTGAGAGGATCAGCATGAATTCGCTCCCACTCCCTGACATCATATTCTCACTCGCCACCTTTGCTTTCCAACTCCCCCCTATCCTTGAATGAAGCCAGCCTCTCCTGACAGCCCGGCCACGGGCCTCCTCAGGCCTGGAGCCCTTAATTGGCTGCTTGAATTTTTTAAAGCATTATCGCCGCCGCTCAACAATCTCCAGCCAAGTCAGGCCGGCTTGTTTTTATTCTTTCTCTGTCCTGTCACAATAATGGCAGGTGAATGACCGGCCGCAAGGAGCCGTTCAGGAGGCCAGTGGGAAGGATTTCAGCACCAGGATCAAGAAAGGGCCAATGTCTGTGTGGGGAGAGGGCATCATTATCTTTGTTAATATATAACTCTAATAGCCCTCACCTTAGCCACGATAAGATAAAGGAGCAGCTTTAATGTGCTGTGCAAACCAAAAGGGACTCACTTCTGAGCGTGTGCACTGCAGACACACACCCACTCGCACACATGGCGGGGGGGAGGGAACGGTAGGTTGGGTCCAGATTCTGAGCTGCACCCAGCATCCACCTGCTGCACTACCTTCTCACAGATAAGGCCTCGTGGGCTCTGTCTGAGATCGCACTTGCTCTGAGACAAGGAAGGGAACTCCGGCCTCCGCTCCAACGCACAGCATGTCCCATTATACCACGTCTCATCAGAACGCACCTCTCTCGCCATCTCCCATCGGACTGGGATTGGCTGCGGCTGGATCTAGGAGCTGGGTCTCCATCCATCCGCTGTGGCTCAAGCAGCCCCAGTCAAGGCACGCTTTGTCGCTCCCGCCTAGCAGGGGAAGAAAGGGGAAATAAAAACTTCTTCCTGCTTCCTCTATTCCATACCCTGGACTAGAGCAGCCTGCATGAGGCCAGCAAATAAATGAGGAAGTCCGAAGTCACTGTTGGGGCTAGAAAGCAGAGTTTGGCCTTCAGTGAGGTCAAGGCGAATGGAGGATCCCACTTGCTCGTGGCCAGAGAGGCAGCAGTAGTCAAACCTTTCTCCCCAGGACTGACCACCTCTTCCTGCTTCAAGACAGTCCTCAGTGAGGAGCCCATGAGACTAGACACCCAAAAGAATACTTTGGCATTGAATTGATTGTGCAAAGAACAGAATGATCCAAGGGGTTAGGTCTAAACTCGAAGGAATGGGCAAATATAAGGATGTTCAGATTAGGGTGATATTAGGAACGGGAGGTTCAGGAAATATTTGGGAATATTCTGCATTAAAGAGTGACGGGCCAGGGTGTGAAGGCAGAAGCAGCACTGGAGGAGCAGGCAGAAGGCAGAGGAGGAGTGAGACTTGTATTTATTTAGAAGAGGTGGCTGTTTCCTTCAAGAGAGAGTTCCCAGAGATCCAGCCAGCCCTGGGGGAGTAGGGCACAGCTGCTGCAGCAAATGGGAATGGCTAAGAGGTGGGCACCATGGTGTTGGCAGGTGGATGACAGGCATTCGGCATCCACCACAGCAGCAGGAGCAGCACAAATGCATGCAGAGAGGACAGGAGAACTGTACAATTTTCTGATGGTGATGGACTCATGAGCACAGTGATAGAAAGAGACACAGATTGGAGCAGGTTGTGTTGTGTCCCTATATAGTGGCTGCTCCACGTAGAGGACAAGAGCCTACTACTGCTACCAGCTAATGGAGTTACTCCTTTAGCTCAAATGGTAGAGGCTGGTGTTTCTGGTTCGGAAGGGTCAGGATTATATGCTCATTGACAGCCCCTAGCGGGGATCCTCTCACAGGGGAGAGCACAGTGAGGGGACTGGGGTTGGCAGTTATTAAACCAAAGTAATTAACACTGGAAACTCCAGTGGGGGAGAGTGACCTAGAGAAATGCCAGCTGGTGGACGTGGTCAGGAGCACAGAGCCCCGGGTCCAGCCATTTATGCCTCAGCACTGCTGCTCAGCTCTGCGCATGTGGCTTCACTCATCCACAGTTCAAACTAAAACGAAGACTGTAGGTCTCCCTAAACCATATGAGTAACATAATAATAGACTAGTCCCTCTCTGAGCCTCAGGAGTCAAAATTCAGAACCATCCAAAACTAAACAGAACCTGTAGCAAGCGAGCGTGAGCCAGGCCAGCTGGCTGAGAAGGGCCGTCCACTCGGCAGTGGGGACAACGCCCTGTGTTGGATGTGTCGGGTGTCTGTGTCCATCTCTTCCTAATGCTGCCTTCTCTGCCCCTCACCCTGCACTAGCAATGAAGAGACTGAGAGAGTGTGGAACGTCTGTCCATCCGTCTGTCTGGCCCCATAAGGATCTTCTCTCTCTCTCATGGATCCCTTTCCAGAGCATCTAGCTGCCATTTTTGTTTTCATTTTTTTAATGATGAAAATCCATATGTGTCCAAAGACAATCATGGCACAAACGTCGACTAATTACACCTCTCACCACCCCTGTGAAGTAGCTAAGTACCCTATTATCCTCCCTGTTTTATGGATGGGGAAACTGAGGCAGGGAGGCAAAGGGACTTGCCCAAAGCTACACCGCAAATCAGTGGCAGAGTCAGAACTGGATGTCAGACACGACGGACTCCAAACCCTGTGCTGGCTGCTCCTGCCTGCACTGGCTCCAACTTTAATCGATGTCTCTTTTGTGGTTTGGAATAGGAGCAACCTGTGGGGTTTTTTCCTCATCTCCTGCATGAAGGCTGCTCAGTAACCTTATGCGAAATGATTGACGGGCCCAGTCCAGTTCTCACCGCAAAAGGGCTCCCATCACAGATAGAAATAATGGTAATTGCCTCCTAGTTCACAGTGTCCCCAAAGAGGCCAGGAACGGAGCAGGAGGACATGGGACCCGGGCTACACGTCATTACAGAAGCACAATGATCATAACGCTTTGCACTGATACAGAGCTTCCCATCAGAAGAATGCCACACCCTTTAGGCACATTATCTAATTTGCTAATGAGGTTTCACGGGGAAGCTGCTACCCATGGAGCTAAGTGTTCCCTGGCTAAAGAGCGGCCATCAGTCCTCAGGACAGTCAAACCAGCACATTCCACCATCACTAAACCCACTTTGTCTGAAGGAAAAGAAAGGTTGATACAACAGCCTCCATCTGAGAACCTGTGAGCCCCGGTAGTACCTGCCTTCCCTATTTCTACCCACCCTCCTTTGTCGCCCTTGTATTTCGTTGACTTCAGACAGGAGCTCACGGTAGCTTCTACAGGGTGGGGGAGGAAGACAGCCAAACGCACGATAGTTGAAGGACACTGACCTGGCTGTCAATCAACAGGCTGGGTTTTGACAAGCCCTCTCGTACCCCTTTCCCAGCCTCCCACCACAGGAAGTGGAGTAGCAAAAATATAGATGGTGGATGAAACACTAGGGGTGTAATCTATCTTTCTGAGGAGAAGGAGATGTCAGGTCATAGATGTGGCCAACAGCAGGTGTAGGAATACTAAGAAAGCCCCTCCAGTGCCAAGTGTCCAGCAGCCAGTGTTTTACTTGTTCCAGCAGAACTTTCATGTCCACTGAATGGGAAAATTCCAACATCACATGTGGGAGTTTTCATTACAAACAAACTTTCATTTCATATGCACGAGTATTACTCCCGGGGGAATTCTGTGCCACTGCGCAACGCGGAATTTTGCAGAAATTAATGTTGTGTTTGCAGAATTTCCTTTCCCCCACAGAAATGCCCCAGCACAGCCCAGCTCGCACATAGAAGACACAGCTGGGGGGAGGGAGTGGGAGCTAGAGGGTTCCTGGTAGCTGCAGTTCCCAGCCTGCCCTGACCTGGGACTGAGTATCTGGCTGTTTCTCCCTCTGGATCCCTGGGCTCTGAGGAGCGGGGGGGGGAGGGGGGGGCTCTGAGGAGAAGGGGGTTTGGGTATCTGGCCCCCCGGCTGGGCTCTGGGGGGGTAAGGGAGCAGAGAAACAGGAACTGGGTTGTCATAGGGGTTTCTTTAATGCTCTACTCCAGGGGGAAATTTTTTGTGTCTCTCTATAGTTTCAGACATACTTGCTGACAGGTATTTTGAAATAAATTACCAAAATAATTGAAACTGGCATGATTATGTAGTGTTAGTTTGACAAATAAAATTTGCAGAATTTTGAATTTTTGGGTGCAGAATGCTCCCAGGAGTAAAGCACAGTATTCTTCTAGTCAGAGAACAGAAATAATGCCATGTGACTCATCTTATCGGACCAGTCACAATTAACCATTACATCTCCAGTGCTAACTATTCACAGAAGACCGGCTACAGTCAACTATTATTTACAAAAAGCAACAGAGAGTCCTGTGGCACCTTTAAGACTAACAGATGTATTGGGAGCATAAGCTTTCGTGGGTGATGCATCCGATGAAGTGGGCATTCACCCACGAAAGCTTATGCTCCAATACATCTGTCTTAAAGGTGCCACAGGACCCTCTGTTGCTTTTTAACAATCCAGACTAACACGGCTCCCCCTCTGATATTATTTACAAAATTGTAGTTGATGTGATGGCTTTTCTCTGAGTGGGGGAAAAAGCGCTTCCAGAAATATGAATTATTTCCCCAGGTTTGTGCCTAACAGAAAGTGGTTGTCAAAGGCCCCCACAGTGCTCCAAAGCCAGGCTTAGTTACAAGTTAAACAGAGAAAAACCCAGTCCCTCATGACTCTCACCATAACATTAGAGGTGTCTCACAGGATCAAGAACTTGTGAGAAGTGCAAACCAAAGCCAGCATTTTTTTAATACGATCCACAAAGAAAATCAGGATCCAGCCTAGGAGATGGAAGAACAGCTACAGTTTTCTCTGTCACTCATCCCTAACCATCACCACACCCCCCTATTTGAGGGGAAAGGCGCTGAAAATGGTGCTCTCTCTGAAACGTAGGTGGATTAACTGTTAGGACGACATCGCAAGCAGACCTAGGCCACGTATTTCACGCAGACTCGTCTCTCCCCGTCCAATTCCTCAGAATTCAGCATTGGTTTTGGCACCTGGCAGATGCTTCTGAATGCTCGCCCGGCTTTTCATTAGTACACTGCTAAGCCTCTCATCAACCGTACCTGCTGTGTAATGTCATATGTGGGAAAGTAGAGCTGAGGCAACAAACAGATTAGTTGGAGGGTGGGTGTATTGTGTATCAATTTCTCATGGTTCGCCACACCCTGGCTAATGAAGCATGGGCCTATGGCCCCAGCCTACCGTAATCCAGCGCCTCTCAGGATTTTGCCCCCGGTGTCAGAAGGAGCAGTGCCCACAAAGCAGCTGCAGACAGTCCCTGAAGATACGAGCCCATCTTTACAGTGTTTTCTGCTCTTTTCTCAACTTCTTTTCAGCTCCCAGTCTCTGCGCCACAGTCAAACTGTCCAAAGAGGGCCTGATTCTCCTCGTGCTTATAAATCAGGAGCAACTCCATTGAAGTTCACGGAGTGACCCCAGTGTAAATCTGGTGCGGGAGCAGAATCGGGCTCCCTTATCACCATGAAAGCACAGTGTTGACAGAGCGGGAAGGTGGGCATCGTTGAAGGTTCCCCCATAAGAAGCCTCCTCCGTTGGCCAGAGGTTTTAAGTGTCCCTTCACTAATCTCAGGGTATTATCTGGCCTGGCCTGTCACGTAGGTATCTTTAATGTTCAAGGGAAGCCCTTTTTTGTTCAAGGAAAGTCAATTCTAAGAAAGTTTGAAAAGTCTGTACCTTGGACAGGCGACTAGCTGCTCAACAAATCCCTGAGTTAATAATTTAAGGGTGGCGGGGGTGGTTTGGGTGTGTACGTGCATGCGTGTGGGTACATAGTGTGTGTGGAGGGGGAGTTAATTGTGTTAAGGACTTTAACAATGGTGCATCATTTACGGAAAACGCCCCCCCACACACACACACAGTTTAGCAGGCTGAGTGAAATCTACTGACCTCCTCAGATGAGAAAATTCCCCTATTCAAGAAGGCATTGGGAATGGCTGCAAAAGCGCCATCCCTGAGACATGCTCTGCAGCGGCATTTCCAGAGCAAAACTTTCCACCACATCTCAGTAATTAGGAATTTTTTCCCTTCAAGATTTTGGGGTTAATACCAGAGCTGAGCAAATAGCGTGGGGAAAGTTCTGAGAATACTTGTTTGAACTCTAGATACATTTTGATTTGACCGCGCTTGCAGCAAGTTTAACATTTGCTTCCCACCAGCATTCAAGCGCTCAAACGTCACTAACATGAAGGTTTGCAAAAAGCACATTTTTTACACTCATGGATGCACCAAAAAGTGAAGTTTTAATTGTACAATCAGCTGCAACATTTCAAATTCACACCATGATCACGAGTTACACAACTCCTAGAACAGACTCCATACCATGCGCTTTATGTAACTAACCAGCGCCGGGTGAATTTCGAAGTTCAGATCTGAAACATTTTCAGCCAGCCCTTCCTAAGCTATTTCTAGAGTGAGGTGAAATTCACAAGGAGGTTTGCAAATAACTGAACCATGAGCAAGCACCAGACTTTCACACTCTGCTTGTGAACATTTTATGAACAGAAAAAAGCGGTGACGTTCGACAAATAATTTGTTAGGAATGATGTGTTCAATTCTTTTGAATATTTGGTTTCTTAACCAAATACAACGCTTTCCCTTTCCCTGAAGTCTCTCAATTCTCTTGCACTGTACAGACAGCTGGGACCTCCCCCCAAATAGTTTGATAGTTCAATTGGAGGAGAACATGTAAATAGTTAGCAATAACTATATAAAATGTTCCCTTATGTAAGGCCTGTCCAAAGCTCATCGAATGACTCAACTAGAGACTTTCCATTGGTTCCCTGGGCTTTGGATCTCTCTATTGGATTTACACCCCTTACTCCCACTTAAAGTTTGATGTTATCCCAGTATCTTATTACCTAGGAAAAACTCTTTCCCAGCAGCTTTCAAGCTAGACTAGTAGCTGTTTATTCAAGGAGTGACAGAGAGGAAGGTGTAATTTATAACCTTCTAAAGTATTATGATTTATAGCACTCATAATGAAACTGTTGATATTTATAGCAAAAACGTTGTGGTATCAATTTCCTATTTCTTTTGCAGCAAGGTGGGTAGTTAATCAATCCAGGCTGATTAATGTCCAGTTTATTGATTGCAATAAAACAGTTCATTTAAGCATTTCTCCCTTATCTGTGCCAAACCTGCCTCTAGGCTGATTACTTTTTGTCTTAATAAAGAAAGTTTCTGAAGCATTTGCCTCTTTTAAAAAAGAATGTCCCAGGAAAGACCTTAACATTTTATTTCCATTGGATATGAAGGACCTGATTCTACAAACGCTCTGCATACACAAATCCCACTGAAAGCTGGGGTATATAAACAAAATCTAAGGGGTGCAATTCTAACCAATTGAAGTCAATGGGAGTTTTGCTATTGATTTTGGTGGGGATTTCACCCAAGATCTCCCTGCAGGATGAAACTGCAGATTCTTACTAAGAATCCTGCTGTCCTTACTCAGGCAAAAAATCCCATATGTGGAGTGCTTGTGCATGCAGGAGAGGGACAGGAATTCTAAGCCAATTTTCGAACAAAATGAACTGGTACTAGTGGATATTGTCTGATTCGGCAGCTCTTTCCCGGGGGAAATGCCCATTGACTTTGCTGGGAATTTATCTTGTGTGAGGCCTGTAGGACTGACTTCCCTAGGTAAGGACTGCAAGAGTGGGCTTGTCATTAGAAGCCAACGATGCACTGGGCAGACGCAGAGCTCCTTTTACACCCTCCTGATTTTAGACATTGGCTGGGGGCTGGGGAGGGGTATTTCCTAATATGCATTGAAGGAGACAATGGCTACTTTATTTGGCCTTTGGTGTGTATTTAATCTAAGAGATATGAACTGAGCAACTCATGATATTTTTCACAATTCAATCAATCCAATTGTCATTTAACTCAATCAGAGGCGCTTTCAAGCCCCATTTTATCTTAATTCCACTCCTGGGTGTAAAATTATTAAACCAGGTTCACCCAGAGAAGATGTTTGTTGGTTTCTTTCTCCCTTTATCAATTGTTTCAAACATTTGCCCCTCCCAAGTTTCTCCTCCAAGGGCTGACCCGAGAGCCCAAAATGACCACGTGCAGCCGGCTTCTCTTCTGATAATGGAGGATAATGGATAATGGAGTTTTGATAATTCCAGGATCTCAGGAAGCACTAATCAGAACAGGAATAAATTCCTGCCCTGGTAACTGGGGCTCTGGAGTCATCCACCCAGATAGTAATATCATGATTCACTCATCACCTGTCCTCTCCAAGGCCTCAATTCTGCTGTTTGCTGAATGTGCCCATGCAAAGCCCAGTGGGAAGGCAACAAAGCTGCAAAACCGGGCACAGAATACTACAAAGAATTCCCATGTGCTCTGCTCTAGTCAATGAATATTATACATACAATTAATTCAATAAGGAGTCCTATTGCGTAATCAATTATTGTTGTTGCAGTGCCTTTAATCTCAACGTGTTTCTCAAACTATGTACTTAGAGCACCACTGAAATGCAACCACCTCTGGGGCAGAAATGCACAAGCAACTCTTGCCCCGTACAACAGCGCTGAGGGGGTGGGGCATTTTCGGCCAAAGATATCTGAGCAAATGCCATTCCCCCTGAGAAATGCCATCAGCTCTTTAGTGTCCACACAGAGCAGAGAGGGTCAAATAAGAGAACACCCCACCCCACCCCACCACCTTGCCCGGAGTTGAGACCTTCCTCTACCAAGCCAGTCACTCGGGAGACAGAGTCACCATTCCTATATCCTGGGCTACTGCTTCATCCAACTCATTGACAGCTGCACCCATCCTGCTGTAAGGGGGAGAGGGCATCTGACCTGGTCTACATATAGTTTTTGTATCAGTATAACTATTTCAGTTAGGAGTGTGACTTTTTACTGAAATAATTACACTGGAGTGTGATTACACTGGAGCTACAGTTAAAGCAGTACAATTTTGGGGTGAAGACAGCAGCAAGAAATGACAACACAGCTCAACAACGGGACCTTGGTGGCAGATGAGAACCCACCATTGCCATATCTGTCTGCTTCTCATTCCAGCAGAGACTGAGGCTGTCCCTCATGACAGCCCCATTTCCCTTGGCCTCAGGTCTCCTGCATGGCAGTGCAGAGTTCTCTCTATCCGCTAGATCATTACTCTCTCCAGACCACTCAAACATGTCGGAAGGGGTTGTTGTCAAAACTTTAAAAAGCTGCATAAAATAGGAAGTGCAATATTTAGATCACAGCCAAAGTGAGACACGGAGCATGTCTCATTTTGGCTTCTATTTTATTTAAGTTCTTATACCACCCCCACCCCCATGGCATCTGGATAGATGAACGAAAAAGATCTTCAGTGCTGGTGGATCACATTCTAGCAGGGACATATTTCCAAGTTGAGGGGCTGGTAAAAGCACTCAGATTCATATGATTTGTAAAAAATCCCTTTTCAAAAGGACACCTCCAAAAGTCTCTTGACTATGAAGTGTTTGGTACCTGAATTTTAACCCGGAACAATTGGATGGAAGTTAGCGGGAATTTGTGGGTGCTGATCAGCGGCTCGATTGGACATTATTGGTCTGATTTTCAAATGTGATCCCCAGCAGCTCTCATAGAGATGGATGATTGCAGCTGAGTGCTGGGCAGTTTTGAAAATAAAGCTGTGCACCGATTACCAGAAGCAACTTCTGAATCAGAATCTTCCCTTGCTAAGGTATTTATTCTGTACTGTGTCGTATTCAAAGTCAGGGGCCACGCCATGCTAATATGACACTAACTGCCACTATTTCAGGATGCAATACCATTTCTGTCTAAACCCAAATTTTTCAAAGTGCTCTAATTTTTTTGTCGATTTTTAAATTATTTTTTAATTTGTCTGGCATTTACTGCTGTCTCAGCTTCTGTATTACCCATTTGGCCCTATCAAAACATTCAGTGAAGACCATTTTAAAAAGACTAGCAGAAGAATGATTCCAGTGACATGTCTATGTGCTCCCAAATTGGTGCAGATTATATTATTAGTGTGTAGATGAAGATTTTTAATATTACCAAAACCCAGTACTGGGGGGGGGGAGGCATCCGAAAAATCTGTACTCAGATATGTAGAATTTAGACACAGCTTGATCTTTCTCCCACTGCAATAAAGGGCAAAATTCCAACTGATTTCTATAGAGCAGGATCAAGCCACAAGCTGTCTGTTCTGGCCCAGATCTGTACAGCCCTACAAATCCACAGATATCCGCTTTATATCCAGATGCAGATATCTGCGGACCGTGGATCAGATGTGGATACAAATACAGATCTTCCCCTTTTGCTAATGTTGATAGTACCTTACTGAGCTACAAGCCCCAGGAGAATTTGAAAGCCCACAATGCGTCCCAGCTGTATTACTACTAGAGGAGTAAATAAGGCAGTACTCAGTCTAGTAAGGTTCCTGGATTCGACCTTCCACTGTCATCTTAGTCAACTCTGAACCAGATCCAAACCAACCATGGTAGATGCAGACATCTAATGCACAAATGGAAAATCAAGGATTCCCCAGCACGCGAGTGTGACTCCCCGCCACAGACCATCGAACATACCCTGATGTAGCCATATGCCTTGATCAACTTCCGGGGAAATTGTAGATGCTGCTCTACACCAGCCAGAGGAAAGAAGAAGTAAGGAAGACAGAACTGGACCCCTCCTAAGGGCAATTTAAGTGATGGGCTGGTCTACATGGGGAAATTTACCAAATCTGGTCCATAGCTCACTCTGGGCAGATTCCTGTGAAGCCAATGCCAGTAGGATCTGCTCCTCTGATACATATTTTTTAATAGGAGTCCCCTTTGAGTCGGATACTGTTGCATCCTTGGGGCTTTGGGGTCCTCACACCTGATGATGATAACCCCCATCTGAGGGGCAGTGAAATGTAGCTGGTGGCCTTCCAGGTCAAATCTGGCTCTCCCCATGTCCACTGAAGCCGCCCACCTAACTGCAATTGGGCTCTGGGATCTGGGGAGCAGGATTTTACCCAAAGGCAGAGCAGAGAAGGATAAAGCCCAAGCCGGGCTGGAGATGCGAAGCAGCCAGGCGGGGGTCCAAGCCACTCACACCCTGCCCCTTTCCACCCTGGATTTCCCACTCGTGCCAGAACCCTCCCGGGTTGGCGATGGAGGTGGGAGAAGGCCCCTGTGCCGCAGGCTGGGGAGGTCGGCCGGCAGGAGCTGGCGGGGCCAGTCCCCTTCGTAGCCTAGGGCCGGGTGGGGGGAGCGGGGAGATGTCTCTGGGGCGAGGCCTTGCCCCGCACCGACCCCTCGGCTCGGCTTGGAACATCAAAGCGCCCCGCCAGCCCCAGAGCAGGGGCGACAAAGGCCGAGGACAATGGGGCTGCTGGGCGCCCCGCGCCTTCCTGCAACCCGGAGTCACTCCGGATCTGCATGACAAAGGGCAGCGCTTGTAAATGTGGGCTGCCCCCGCTTCCAGCCCCCCTGCCTTAAACAACCGCGCTGCCTTTGAACTGGGCAGCCGGGCGGGCGCGGAGCGTGTTCATTTGGGTTTGCCTGGGGAGAGACTTCCACCTCCCCCCGCCGGCCCCCAGCCTCCAAGGGGTCAGCAGTTCAGCTGCGGCCCGGAGCTGCGGGAGAGGCAGCGAGGTGCCGCCTCGAACCATGAGCCGCAGGGCCCGAGGCGCAGCCCAGACTGGGTCGGGGAGAGCAAGTCTGGAAAGGGGAGCTGGACACACACACACACACACACAACCCTGCACACCTCACACAAACCTCCCCTCACACACAAAAGCCCACAACCCCTACACACACCGCTGTCTCACACAACCCCCACCCTTACACCCCCTACACGCACCTCCCACACCCCAACTCCCCTACACCCCCCCTTTCTCACAAACACACTCGCACAACCCCTCAGCTCTCCAGCCCTCACCTCACCCACACACAGCGCAGCAGGAGAGGTGGGGGTGGGGGGAGCGCTGTCTAAACTCAGAGCAGGTCACCCCAGGGACTTGCTGGGCTCTGTCCGGGATCTCCCCCAGAAAGGCTCTGAACGATCAGAAACTCTCTTCCCTCCTGCCACTTCTCTTGGGGATGTGCGCTCCCAGCTCTCCAGCCCCTGCCCTGTTCCCGGGGGACAGGGAGCCTGGGCCTTGGGAGGGGCACCCAGTCTGTGCGAGGGATGAGCTCTTGGCATTTCTTAACTACTCCCGAAATGACAAAACTAGAAGCCACTGGGCCGCCTGAGCTGGAAGCTCGCCAGTTGATAATCCCTGGCTCCCAATAACAGAGGGAAGGAGGGGAAGTGCTCTGTCAGGAGCTGATCCTGCATCACCTGCACACCCCGTACTCAAGAGGATTGGGGCCCGAATGGGTAAAACACGCAGGCCCTGGAAAATTGGGCCCTGAATCGGCCCGTCTCCGAGGCCCATTGGGCTGTGGATCAGGCCCTGGGTGTTTAACAGAATGGTGTCACCTGAATTCGGAGCTAAACTCTACAAACTCGTTGGATTCCAGTCCAGGCGGGGCCGGGGGTTGACGAGAGAGGTTTTGGCAATAGATGCAATAGGTTTCCCCTTAGCTGCCTCACTGGGGATGGCGATATTGACCTGTTGGGACTGTCACTAGCACAGAGCGAGGACAAAGCAGTTTTATGTAGCTTTACTGGGCAGGGGGAAATGCGCGTTGGCTCAGGGCCCATATCGGCCAGCTCTGGGGAAACGCTTGTTAAAGGACCCCCGGGAAGCTGAGGCGTTGCAAGCAAAGTCTCCGAGATTTTAATTATCCCCCGAAGTTCAGACGGACAAAACCACCGATATGAACCGTGTGCAAATACATATAAACGTAATTTACAACCCCTGCGCTCTCCGAAATACCCTGGCACGCTAAGGTGTCATTGCCCGGAGCTCCGTAGGGTAATGCGCAATTGAAAACTGAGCTTCCCCCACGCCGAATGCTGCCCTCCCTCCCTGGCATTGTTGGGGTGCAGGGTTGCGCCCCAGCTACGACCTAAGCAAAGACACCCCCGAGAGGCGGGGGGGGTGAGAAAGTGGGGGGGGGGGTTCCTTACCACTGCTGCTGCTGGTTGGAACGCTGCGCCTCATCCACTCATAGGGGGTGCGCCTTTGCGCATTGGGGGAGAGCTGGGCCACTGAGCTGTTGATGGGTGGAGGTAGGAGTCCAGAGCCTGGAGGCTGAATTGGATTAAAATCAGTGGGGCTGAATCCAAGCTGCCCCGGGTTAGCGACGGAAGAAGCGGCTCCAGGCCCGTACGAATGCCAGTCCTCCTTGGTGGGTGTGTATGGCGAGCCCCAGGCGCCCGCAGGTTGCCCATGGTGTGGGTCACTGTTAATCCCTGGCACGTGGTGGTAGCTGGCAAAATCCGAATATTGAGGGGGCGCAGGCACGTAGTTCTGGGGATTGAGGTTCAGGCTGGGGTGCCTGACCGGGTTAGGGTACATGTTAGTGTCCTTATCCAAAAGATAGCCCACATACATCATCCCCGGATGGCCCTGCGCGCATAATGTGCCTCTGCCGCTCTGCAGGCTTGGCCTGAGCGCCCTGTAACTCAGCTCCCACTCCTTCCTGATAAGCTGTTCACCTGAACTTCTTGGGCAGCTTTCTCCCACTTCGCAAAGGCACCTCCCTGACGAAAGGCTTTTATTGGGCCAACCTCTCGGAGCATTTGCATTGAAAGGCAGGTTTGCATTTCAAAGTGCAGGAATCAAAGGGGCAGGCAGTGGGGCGAATTCAAACGGTACAAATTGCTTGCCAGAGAGAAGGGGGGGGGGAAAGAAGACCCATGAGGTGGATACGTTTGAGGTGGACGGGGAAAGGTCGAGCGGCTCCAGGAAACCCACAGACCTCCGGGCTCAAGGAGATCAGTCCATGACCAGCTCAAGAGAGCGCACTGCTGAAGCCTGGAGAACATTTAAAGTCTCCCCAGCCCGTGCGCACGTGCGAGCACCCCCATAATGGCAAGGGAGCCGAGTCCCTTTTTGGTGGCACCAGCACTATTAGGGCCTGCTCCAAAGCCTAAAGAAACCAATGGAGTCTTCCTAATGGGTCCAGGGAGCTTTGGGTCGGGAGCCCTTAATGCTCCCCTGCTCCGGGGATATGTCAGCACCTTTCCAAATCATACACACGCCCAGATGTGGGTTTATTTCCCTTGCGAACGACCTGGCACTGACTCTGGGTCCGTGTAACTTCGGAGCTCCTGGGGAAACGTTGGGGCTTCTGTCAAGATGTCAGGCGCCAGGATGGCTTGGCTGCGGCACCAGAGAAATGCGCACAAGAGATGGACGTTTATAAGAACACAAAGTATAAAATACCAGACTGTTGTGCCCCTAAAAGGACCAAACGGTCACCATTTTAAACCCACACCTTACAAAGCTCCCGGGTCTAATCGCAGTTAGGATCCCAGTTTATTTTTACCCACAAAAATTCCCCCCGTTTCTGGCCTTTTTTTCCCCATCGCCTTAGATTGTCACGTTTCCTCCCCAACACACCAATGGCTGTAGGTGTATTTAGAAGGACGTTGGCCTTCCCAGCGCCAAACTACGGCCTCCAGTTATTGGAAAGCCTCTTTTTCCCGACTCGGCAACCCCAGGCTGCCGGTGCAGGGCCTGGCTCTGCCCTACAGGGATATTGGAGGGCGAACATTAGTGGGCTGGCGGGGAGGCTCTAGCCATGGGCTCTGACCGTAACTTGGCGGATGGAGGGAGAGATCAGATTCATCTCCAGGAGTGAGAGGGGAATATTGGTCCCCCCAGCCAGGCACACTGCTGGACACGGTGCGCTCAGCCGGTTCACCCCCTCCGGTGCTGCTGGGACACCTTCCCGAATGGGCTTTCCATTGCCCGTGTCACCCCTGGCCCAGCCCCTCCAGCCATGTGCCCGAAGCTTGCGCCTGGGAGCCCCCTGAGCCTGGCAGTCTCCCCCCCCCCTCTTTCCTCTTGCTGGGGCAGCTCACAGCTCAGCTGCCCAGCCTGGCTCTGGTGCCGAGGGAGGGAGGACTACCTGAGGAAATCATGAAATGCAGAGCGGGGGCCCCTGGCCCCGCTGCCTAGTTCCACCCCTCCTCTCCCCTGGGCAGAGAGCCACCGCCCAACGCCCCCTTCGTGCGCTTGGCCAGGGGCCGGGCAAGCCAAGTCCCCCGGGTGCTGAAGTCTCTGCAGTGTATGTTGGTAATAAGAAAGGCCCCGGCTCCGCGCAGGCCCTGCCCCAGCCTGAACCCTAGGGTGGGTCGCCAGGGGATCATCCCCAGAAGCGGAGTCTCCCAAACCCAGCCCCGGCCTGTAAACCGCAGCTGGGCTCCGGCTCCAGGGCGCTCCAGCCCCGGGCAATCTCCGGACGGAGCCCGATCCCTTCAGCACTGACCGCGGCAACAAACCCTCCTCCTCCCCCCCCCATTCGCTTTAGTGGGAGAGCAGCCCCTGCTCCCCGAACCTCGTCGGGTGGACTGGAGTCCCTGTGAACCGGAGTCCTTGAGCTGAGGGTGGGGGGGTCTGGCTGGCCCCACAACAAAGGCTCAAAGTGCGGCGGAGACCGGGAGAAGGAAAGAAGCCACGATGGGCGGTTGTCAGAATGAAATAAACAAGAAGCTCTGTCCTGTCGTAACGACAATGTCGTGTAACTTCTCTATCCAGAGAGTTTTAAAGACAGAAGGGACCATCATCATCTACTCTGACCTCCTGCACCGCCCGGAACCTTACCCAATACATCCCAGACTGTATAGCGGGCTGTACATTTCATGTTAGGTACAGGGGTGTGCTTTACAAAGCAATCATCTAGATACTGGCCATTGGCTATTTCGGAAAACAAAGTCAGCATCCCTTATATGCCTTGTTCCTTTCTGCCTTTATTTTCTTTAACCATTTGAACTCCTTTTGGGATTCAGAGGTTTCATGTAAGCACCTATAGAAGCCTTGTGACTCAACCTCTCATCCTTCAAGCATAAACACTATGTCCAGTTTAAGCATTTGTTTTGTACCTGGCCATCCCATTTTTTAAAAAATGCCTTGGCAGCTGGAATTTGACCCTCACTATCTTGTGTCTCAGAATGAATTTTTCCGCCAAGGTGACGAAGAAATGTTTTCTCAGCCTTTTTTTTTTTTTAGTTTAAAAAGTTTGTATTGCTTTGTAAAACAGAAATAAAAAAAAGAAAATAGGAACTAGTATAGTATAGTATAGTATAGTATAGTATAGTATAGTATAGTATAGTATATTTCAGGGGTCGGCAACCTTTCAGAAGTGGTGTGCCGAGTCTTCATTTATTCACTCTAATATAAGGTTTCGTGTGCCAGTAATACATTTTAACACTTTTAGAAGATCTCTCTCTATAAGTCTATATTATATAGCTAAACTATTGTTGTATGTAAAGTAAATAAGGTTTTTAAAATGTTTAAGAAGCTTCATTTAAAATTAAATTAAAATGCAGAGCCCCCCGGACCAGTGGCCAGGACCCGGGCAGTGTGAGTGCCACTGAAAATCAGCTCACGTGCCGCCTTCGGCACACATGCCATAGGTTGCCTACCCCTATATTATATTATATTATATTATATTATATTATATTATATTATATTATATTATATTATATTATAAACCATCCATACATTTTTATTATATGAGCACTAAATCGGTGTGGATTTCGCTCTCTCTCTCGTAGCACTCCGCCATCTACAAAATGGTTTCGCCCCAGAATGCTGATTTGGGGGACAGCTTGTTCCCAGCACAGCACAGCCCTGCTGTTGATTTCTTACCCACATTTGAAAGACAAAACCACACTGGAGACCTTTGTCATTTTGGCGCGGACAGTGCAGAACACTGGCATTTCCTCCCTTTTTTTAGTGTCAGAGATTGGAAGGCCAGGAGGGACAATTATGATCATCTGATCTGTCTCCAGCGTGACACAGGTCAAAGCTCCTCACCCAGTAATTTCGGCATCAGGCCCATAGCTTGTGGTTGAGCTAGAGCATACCTTTTAGAAAGACAGCCAGTCTTGATGTAAGACTGCGAGTGGAGGCTGATCCCCCACATCCTTAGGTAAATTGTTCCAATGGTTAATTTTACTCTTCCTGTTAAAAGCCTGCACCTTATTTCTAGTCTGATTTTGTCCAGCTTTGGTTTCCAACCATTGGATCACATCATTGCCATCACAGATATTCAATTATTCTTTTCATCAAGTCCTGGCGATTTTTTTCTAAATCCATTGCAATTATTCAAATGAGAGAAGCAAGGAGATTCCCATCTCCTACACTGAGCCTGCATCTGCTCTTATCAAACGCAGGGGCAAAACGCCTATTTACTTCAGCTGGAACAGAAGTGGGCTTTGATTGGAAGCTTCTTGGGCAGACACTGACATTTTGGTCTGTCTTTGTACAACGCCTAGTACCGTGGGGTCCTGGCCAGGGGTGAAAGTAATTTAAAGGACTTACCAGCATGCCAGAGTCCTAAGCAGGGGGGCGGGGCCTCACCTGGAAGGGGTGGGGCCTTTAAATCCGTGGGCCCTTTAAATTGCCACCGGAGCCCCGGGGCTCCAGCAGCAGGGCTCTGACAGTGATTTAAAGGGCCTGGGGCTCCGGCCGCTGCCGGGGGTCCCGGGCTCTTTAAATCACCGGCCTGGGGAAGCTGCCCGCTGCCAGTATGGTCGTCTGTGTACCTGCTCTTGCCAGTATGCTGGATCAGACCGGACCAGCTTACTTTCCCCTCTGGTCCTGGCCCATGATTGGGGGTCCTAAGTGCTACCATAATACTAAATACTAATACACCTCTACCCCGATATAACGCGACCCGATATAACACGAATTCGGATATAACGCGGTAAAGCAGCGCTCCGGGGGGGCGGGGCTGCACACTCCGGCGGATCAAAGCAAGTTCGATATAACGCGGTTTCGCCTATAACGCGGTAAGATTTTTTGGCTCCCGAGGACAGCGTTATATAGGGGTAGAGGTGTACATCATTCTTGGGCCCAGAATGGAAAAGCAGTGCCATTGATATGGATATAGGCAGTGTAGGTAAAATGAACATGTAATAGGCTGGAGATTGTAATCCAGGAATGGAAATTTAGATCCTCAGTGGAATATTAAAAACCATGATGGTTCTGATCCCATCTGAGGTTACGTGGAACGGACACTCCCATATGCCCTTCAGGAGCTGGGGTGTGCAGTGACCACTTCAAGCGTGGGAGCAGGCTCTGTAGCAGCCACTCCTCTGTCTGCTGTAGCGTAATGTGCAAAGACTGTTCCCCTTCCCTCCCGCCCCCCCCCCCCCCCGCATGATCTCTTGTTGTCTGTGATGTTATAACCCTCCCAGTTCTCCCATGGCCCAGAGCATCCTGCCAAATGGACCAGGCCTGACATTTGACTCTAAAAAATAAACAAGACCCCAAAAAAAGTGGAAAATAGAACTCAAACCCTGCTGAGCCTGTTTAAAAGCAGAATAAAGCAGCAGCAAAGGACATAGAGCTGTTTCTCGCCCTCCAGCTGAACAGATGGTTATTTGCGTGTTTGAAGGTCCAGCCGGTAGGATAGGATCAGGGCAGAGAGTGATATAAAACCCTGGACTGATGGACGAACAGGGTTTCTCCCAAGCACAATGGTAAACGTGGATTTTTTTTGCAAGTACAGGACTGGGTCCCAAGATCTGTAGGGGTGAAGGAGGGTTAAAAGGATAACAACAACAATAATATACAGTAATAACTTTTAGAGCCCCTTTTATCTAAGGTTCTCAAGCATTTTACTAAATATTGCCACCACTTTCCAGGTGGGGAAATTGAGGCACAGAAATGGTCAGTGACTTGCTCGGAGCCAGGCAGCGAATCAATGGCAGCCAAGGACAAAACCCTGCCCTCCTAATTTTTAGTCCATTGTTCTAACCACTGGATGCTGCTGCTTCTCTCCCCTCCTCCACATAAACGAGGTTCTTCTCAAAGGTGTCTTAACTCATCTATGTTTGCACAGGGCTTTGAGCGTCCCAGAGATGCTGTGGAAATGCAATTATTTATTTGCTTAAGGTGGGATTTTCCAAAGGGCTCAGCTTCGGCCTGAGCAGTCACTCTGTCCTGCTACTAAAAATAGTTTAGCTAAATGTGAGCGCTAAAGATGGGCCAGACCACAGCCCAGCAGCAGGCCCCAGCCCCAGAACGGTGGGCCCATTGGATTGCATTGCAGATGGAATCCCAGAATGTCTGATCCTGGGTTATTGGTTTTTTCATTTTTCTCAGCCCTGATTCAGTCTGCGATCAGGCAAAAATAATTCATGTGCTTGGAGACCCGTTTTTATCTTCTCCTGCTGGGAAGCTGCGCCAGCCACATGCGCTCCCTGCAAAAGGGTGAAAAGTCCAGACTGAGATTAAAGGGAAATATGAGGGCGAGATAAGGGCCGGGCCTGCAAGGGGAACCGTGCAGCTCAGTGACTCGCAGGGGAGGCTGAAGCGACAGCAACTGGAAATGAGCTCCTGCCAATCGGAGGCTAAAAGCACATTAGGTGATGCTCGGCCTTCAAAGCTGGGAGTCTGACCCCTGCCCTGGTAGAGCTGTGCGGCTCCTTTGACTTCAGTGTAACTGAGGGCAAGATTGTTCTAAGTCCAGCTCAGTCCGAAACAATACTAGACAAGATGTGTCAGCAGATCTTGTTACACCCCAGCCACAGCCGCTCCTGGAGACCTCAGAGGGGTCTCCACAGCGAACAGGATGTAGTCCTAGACTTTACCACCACCTTTTCCAGGGATTCTCCACAGAGCAGAGTGGTATGGTACACATCCACCCCACCCCCTCCAATACCACCGCTGCCATGCTCACCGACTCCCCGTGCCCCAGCTACCCTTCCCACAGCACAGACGCCGGACAGGTAGAGAAGCTATTGCAAGGTCTGAAGGTGGAGGACAGTGGTGGAGAGAAGACTGTGCCCACCCTCTGTACAGGTGTCAGGAGATCTGCTTGTGGAGGGACCTCTCCATGCATGGACCTGGGGGCGGGGGGAGTCAGAGCCTGGTAAGGAAAAGATCCTGGCTTGACAGGTGGAGGGTACAAAAAAGGGTCCCAATTTAAAACATGTAAAACTTTCCTCAAAGAGGTTTTTTTTTTGGTCAGATTCGCAGCTCCATGGAGTTTAAGGCCAGGAGGGACCATTAGATCATCTAACCCGACCTCTTGTATAGCACAGGTTGTAGAACCTCATCTAGTGATCCCTGCACCGGCATGTGGCACACACAGAATACACAATGGTGTGGCCTGGTACACAGGCTTCACCGGGGCTTGGATGCTCTGTGTGTGCTAGTGGGTTCCATCCATCATGCATAAGAAATGTGATCATCCAAACTCACGCAATAACCCCTGCACCTCTCTCATATCTACTGGTTGATTGATTGATAGGTAGGACAATTCCATTTATCCCAGATCCTAGACTTGCTAGCAGCTTTACTTAAACCCAGAAGTCTGTGCCCTCTTCCTCTTCCCGCTCTTTCATGCAAAGAAGCCCCCAGCTCCCTCTCCTTTGCCTGAGATGAAAGTCCAGGTCGGACAGAGTAAAAAGAAAAGAAAATACCAACCAAAAGAATGGTGGGACAAGTGAGGGAACTTTATACACTGTTAGACAGCTGCTGTGTTCCTCCCCAGAGGTGGCTGCATTTCAGCCGTAGGTGACGTGGTGCCTACATAGGGCTGGATTCTCTCCTACAGCTAAGCTCTACTCAGGGCATGGGAAAGATGGGGGGAAGTGGTTCAGTGAGCTGGTGATGGTTGCCTGTTCCTGAAGGCTGCTGTGTGCCAGCCCCAGCAGGAGTTAGAGCAGCCAAGGGGCTTGTTTAAGTTATGCCCCTGGCCCACAGTCCCCAACCTTTGCCAGTGTGCCCCAGCTAGGAACTGCAGGAAGCACCTCTAGGGGGAGAAGGGGGCTGGGGTATGTAGTTAAAAGCAGGGAACGCTAAAGGGATGTGGCAAACCTCACTGTGCTATCACTCCATATGAGGAGCAATAAATAAGACTGGGACTTTTAAGATAGGAAAAGAGACGACTAAGGGGGGATATGATAGAGGTCTATAAAATCATGACTGGTTGAAGAAAGTAAATAAGGAAGTGTTATTTACTCCTTCTCATAACACACAAACTGGGGTCACCAAATGAAATTAATAGGCAGCAGGTTTAAAACAAACAAAAGGAAGTACTACTTCACAGAACGCACAGTCAACCTGTGGAACTCCTTGCCAAGGGATGTTGTGAAGGCCAGGACTATAACAGGGTTCAAAAAAGAAATAGATAAGTTCACGGAGGATAGGTCCATCAGTGGCTATTAGCCAGGATGGGCAGGGATGGAAGGAAACTACTTCCTTCCACGGCGCTGCTCACGTTGTGTCCAGAGACCAGGATCCTCCCGCCTGGACGCAGGCAAAGCTCCCACGGAAGTCAGGGGGGATTTTGCCCTCATGAGGCCACAAGTCCAGGCCACAAATCTCCTGCTTTGTAACAAACAGAGACAGGGAGAGAAGCTGGCGGGTGGGAAAGGCTCGGAAGCAGGGGCAGTCCCCAGCAATGGCCTGGGGCCTCGGGCAAACCTTCCTGCCAGACTCTAGGAACATCAGCGGCTGTGGGGAGCCGAGCTCTCCGCTTGGCATTGTTTGTGGTCAGTTTCACACAGGCACCTGCTCCCGCAGCTGGGAAGAAGCAGGTGGAAGCTAGAGCCCAGCGCCCATTTGCCAGGTGCTGGCTAAGGGCGACTCCTCCAGCTCTGTGGGAGTTCCCTCCCCAGGGAGTTTACCTTGGTGGGAGGGGTTGGGGGGCAGGGAGAAATGATTGAGGAAGACAATGGTGCCAAGACAATGGTGTCATAAAGATCCGGACGATAACGTCTCTTTTCCCTCCATTTTATTGCCGCTCAGGGTTGTGTTTGGAAAAGTTTGTTTGGGAAAAACAACAAGCCCTTTGTGGGGCTGAGAGAGGAGTTCGGTCTACGGCAGGCTGCACCCAGCAGAGCAGGCGCGCCCTAGGTCAGCCATTTGGAGGGCTTTCTATGGTAGCTGGTCCGGTGAGAAAGCAGCAGCCCCCTTGGGGGGAAGGGAATCAGAGCAGCTCTGATGTGAGTGCTGACGATTTAGCGGGTGTGTTAGGCCTGGTCTACACTACCCGCCTGAATCGGTGGGTAGAAATCGACCTCTCGGGGATCGATTTATCGCGTCAATCGATCCCCGAATCGACGCTCTTACTCCACCAGCGAAGGTGGGAGTAAGAGCCGTCGACGGGAAGCCGCGGAGGTCGATTTTGCCGCCGTCCTCACAGCGGGGTAAGTCGGCTGCGATACGTCGAATTCAGCTACGCTATTCGCGTAGCTGAATTTGCGTATCTTAAATCGACCCCCCCCTGTAGTGTAGATGTAGCCTTAGACTTCGAGCGGCCCTGGGCCAGATTCTCAGGTGCACTGCGATGGGGGGAGCGGGGCGGGGCATAGGTGGCCTTTCTGCCCCCACCCCAGCCTGTGGGCAGCAGCATCTGGTCTGGATCACCCTTGGCATGGCTTAGCACAGCCTCCGGGCTTCTCTAACTCGCTGGCAATAAAGGCCTCCTGGGGGCCAGAGGCAGGAACACCGGCTTTACCTCGCCTGGGGGTTTTCCTAGGCCAGGGGCATCCCTCTGCGACCGATTAAGCCAGCTCCACACCCCCCTTTGTGCCATGGCAGCAGTACCTAGGGGGCGGAGCTGGGCTGAAGCTCTGGTGCTTAGAATACAAGGATCCATGCTAGAATCCTGGGGGCCAAAACCTACCGGGGTCCTGCAACCTTGGGCAAGGGACCCCGCCTGTATCCCCCTGAGCGCAGATACAGCCAGATCCCACAGGCCCAGCTCGCCTTGCCCCTCTCACCCAGTGCCTAGCCCAGAATGGAACGAGTTCAACGGTGCCCACTGCCCTGGCCTCTGGGCACCTCCCAGCTCTGTCTGGCTCCGCCCAGGCCTGGCTCTGATGGGATCCAACAGGTAAGCTGTACGCAGTGCCCTGAGGACCCCCAGAGTCAAGTCTTGGGGCATCATTAGAGGGAGCAGATTCCCTAGGCAGAAGTCTTCTGGTGGGAAGCTCATTTCCAGGATCTGACAGCCCAAAGCCCTAATGGGCCATAAGGGCTAGGAAGGGACAGAGGACAGAGGTAGCCTCTCAGTGAGCCCAGGCCAGACCACCGAGGGCTTCAGAGCTCACAGCCAGTCCCTGGGAGGTGCCTTCTCCTCACACATTTATGCAGATGTCAGCCCAGGAAGAGTGTGCTCCCGTTGTGTCTTAGACCTCCTCCCCTTTTCGTTGCTAGTGCATTGATGGGAGGGGGCTGGGTGAAGATTTCCCTGTCTCAGGGGGGTTCCTCTGCCTCTCTGGTTACCACTAGCCCATCCCCGTGGGCCAGGGGCTTCTGAAGAGGAGCAGTAGGTGTACAAGCTCTGCTCAGGTGTATGGTAAATCTGAGTGAGCCTGTCCTCTCCCTGCCCCCTTCCCCTTCCCCTGGCAGGCTCCTGGTTTAAAGCAAATCATCTCTAATTGCTGCCCCTGTTTGAGCCGCAGGGACAGACAAGTTTTGCCGTGGGATGCCCAGAGCGGCAATTCGTTTGGTTCCAGTCGTTCAAGGAATGACACCCTCAGACTCCCCTTCAGGGCCCCCCAACCCCTGTTCAGATTACTCGATCCAAACCCTGCTGTAAACACACTGTGGGTGAAACAGCTGAGAAGCAGTCGCCTCTCCTCAAATTAGAGGTAACTGACTCAAGAGGGAATGAGGCAATTCATTGTCCCATTAATCGGTCAAGGCCGGTCAGGGGTGGATTGAGGCAGGATCCCAGGATACGGCCCTGGAGGCCTGAGCAGGCCAGGTGCCACAGTGAGGGCCAGGAGGGGGAGATCAAGGCGTGCACAGATCAGGGAATGAACAGGGAGGAAGAGTCTTTGCAGGGGCTGGAGGGAAGAACATGGTTTTTGGGTGGCCCCAATGTTTGGCTGGAGGCCGAGCCGTTAGCATTAATCCAGCACTGCTTTACAGCGTTCATGTATGGCGAAGCCCCAAATTCCTGGTCCCTTTCCACAGTGGTGCTTTGCTTCGAACAGGTGCTTGGTCCGGCTGAGCGCACGGAGACGCCGGTGCTCCTGGGGCAGACGGATGCCGAGCAGATGCCAGGCCCAGCGAGGCAGTGAGGAGTCCGCAGCACCGCAGAGATCCTAAATCCAAGACTTTTTGGGCTGGGTTTTTCTATGATTTATCTGTGATCTAATGGCACCACCTTGTGGAGCCAAAGGGTCTTGGCGCAAACAAACCAGAAGCCAGGGCAGCGAAAAGGTAGGAAAGCTGCCCCCAGCGCTGGATTGTGACACCGGCACAGGAATCATGTAGTTAGAAGTGGGGTGAGGATTATACCCCACCCCCCCCAATGTTATGTGAGTCAGCATTGATGGGAGAGGAAACGTATGTGACAGATGGAGGGGACGAAGGGTTAAATATCATCACAACTCCATGAGCACGTAGGAATTGCACCAGGCTGCCTCCACTACCCAGAACTTCACCGTGGCAGCAGGTGCAGAACTCAGAGCACCAGCCCCTGACATCTGAAGCTTCTCTATTGATTGGTAGACATATAGGGGCTATGACACACAATTGATTTTCTGATTGCACCCAGCAGAGGGCAGTGGTACATGCGCGCACGCATATACACACACACTCTTTCTCCATGTCGGGCACAAGTCCTTGACATGCTGCTGTCATATCACAGACCCTTCATTGACTCCTCTTGGCTTTTACCTAGTTTTCTTGCATCAGTATCTCTAAAAATTCCAAGGAGGTGCCGTACCTACCTGTTGATGCCCAGGTTCATCTTCCAATGGCTCGGTTATAGATTCAGAGCCCCACCCCAACACTGTCACACCCTCACTATGCCTTTACTGTTTTATTTCCCAGCTTTTCCAGAGACGAAGGACACTCAGAACCATCAGCCCAAATGAATTTATTTTAGATGCCGGGGAAAGCAACAAGCCCAAGAAAGAACATAAGTAAAGTCTCCCTAAAACAGGACAGTGCATGAGTCCTCCACTACAGGCTAGATCTGAAACTGAACGCAACGTGGCAGCTGCCTGCAGCAGGTGGCCAGTGGCTGGAAGTTTAAAGGGCATGAGACATGGAAAACAATCACAGTAACTTGTAGCTACAGTATGCACACCTCACACAGCCCCCGGGCAGGGGCTTTGGGTATCATGGCCCATTCAGGACTGAGATGGCCAGGATAAGACCAATTGGGATCAGGTGTGATCATAGTTTGGGGCATGTGGACGCCTGTTCCCTAAGACCTGAATGCAGCCCCACAAACCAGCATTAGCTGGGCACTGCTGACCTGGCTGATCTGCAACTAAAACGGCTCCAGCTCCTATTCCCAGTCCCTGAGCCTGCAGGTGTATATCACAGCCCAGTGCCCTCACACTACCCCACTAAGCTTTGGCTCCCGCGGGATACTTGATGTGTGAACAGAAAAGAAGTGACTCCAAGACTGAACGTGACCATGAGCCTAGTCCGGCCCGGCCCTGGGCTCGGAGCTGTTCCACTTCACTGCCGCGGTGTGTTAGCATTCTCACTTCCCTGCCGTCCCTGCGCTCCTGGTGTCTGCTGGGACCCAGCGAGAGAGCTGTCTCTGGGCTATTGCAAGTACTGCTTTGGGGCCATGTTTGCAAAGCAGCTCGGCCCGGTGGGTGCACGGTGAGCTGTGAGCTCTGCTGAAAATGGGCTGGAACGAGGTGCTCCCAGCAGCAGGCCTGTTCTTGCAAGATTCCCAGCCTGGCTTCTGGACCAAAGATGGGGCCTGGGCTAGCAGTGGGTGCGGGGGGTAAGACTCGGTGGAATACCACCTTCCACTTCCCCCCTGTGGGTCCCCAGCAGAATCTCCATGTCCCTGATGTGCGGGAGGAAGAGCATGGCCAGACAGACGGGGCGCAAAGCCAGCACCGCACGCTCCTGTCTGGGAAGGATGTCGCTGGCAGTAGGCCAGTCAAACCAGCACAAGATAGAGCTGCTGTGGGGACACCAGGGTGTAGGCAGCTGGGTAAAAGGGATGGCAGCCTGGTACTGAGCCAGCTGGGAGCATTGTAGCACCACGGACGCTGCTCACACAGGGCCCCTAGGTCCTTGGCGTGGGCCTCCTGACTGCCCTGCCCCCTCACCGGCCCTGCCTTCCAGATGTGGCAGACCTTGGGAAAGCAATGATCAGAGACCTATGGGGGAACACAGGTGCCTAGGTAGGCAGAGGAATCATTTTGCCCACCTCTGGTGTGGAACTCAGCCACCACGAAACAGCGCCTCATAAGACTCCACAACAGCGTAGGGCATGAAGTGAAGGCAGGAGAGCACCTTGATGTGAACTGCAGGGGGAAGAGTCGAATTGCCCAGATTGGAGTCTGGCCACCAGCGTTCACAGCCCTGCTCCTGTGAACAAATCCTGAATGACTGCAAGTCTCCCTGGCCAGACTCGCCCGTCACCAGGGTCTCCGCGAGTGGCCAGGACTGCGGTTTGAAAGAAAGTAAGAACGGGCTGGGGGATTGTAACAACCCACCAGGTATAAGCGTCTTCAGGCCAGTTCCCCATTGGTGGGGCCAGTTCCCTAACAGCCCTAGGCTGTGGAGCCCCGGCAGGAAATCCCACAGCCTGAGGCGCGCACATTCCAGCGTGCGCATGAGAACGGCGTGTCCCTGCTGCGCCGAGGGCCTCCGAGCCAGCCCCCGCTCCCACCCCCAGCCAAACCACATGGAGCGCATTCTCCTCATTCCTGAGACATGTGGCTCGGGCTCTTCCTTTCAGGGAGCTGGGGATGGGGATGGAGAGGAGGGCAGAGTGTGGCACGCGCGTGCCTTTGCTTTCGGTGGGCTCAGCTGCCCTACAAGGCGGGCTCCACATCCCTTTGCCCTCGCAGGCCTGCAGCTGCTCTCTGGAGCGGAGGAGAAAGGAGAGCTGCTGAGGGGACGTGGGAGCAGCAGATGGTCAGTGCCCTGAGCCAGAGCTGGGACCATTAATAAACAGGGACCACAGACAGGCGTTTCCCCTGCCCTGCTAAACGCTAAAGGAGACTCCCGCGCTTTGCTTGGGTGAGCAGCACCTTCCCTCTGCTTGGCTGACATGCTGAGAGCGCCCCCTCCTGGCTCCATCTCCGTAACCCCAGCTAAGGGCCTTCTCTTGTCTCGATGGATTCTACTGCTCCCTCCACTCCCTGACCCTGCTGTCTCTGTTGCCATCCACAGGCCCCATCCAGGCCAACCAGTTTTCAGCGTAGCATACCTCAGGGCTCTGCCGGGACTGCCGAGAGCCGTTCTGCCCTCCCCAAGTGTTGCGCAATCATGAGCCCGGCCTCAACAATCATGAGACCTTCTTAAAAGTAACAAGAGTTCTTTTTGAAAGTGGGGCGCTTTAGGGTACACGCAGGTCCCGTTTTCTGGCTTTTCTCCACAATCACGAGGGCAAGAAACTGCCCTTGTTACAAAAGGAGCATTGAGCGTCTCGTATGTTTACACAACTCCCAGAGCTGGAGCTTTGTGAAAAATCCTAAATACCCTCAAGATAAATTTGCGAGCGTTGGCAGCGCTGAGAGATTGCCCTGATTCTTATGGGTGTGCTGCTGTCGAAGTGGCCTTCGTCTTCTTTCCTGGCGTCCCTTCTTCCCTCGCCTCCAAGGTATATGAAGGAGGCCTCCCATTGGAGGATACCGGGATCAGGAATTTGGAGCATGACACGCACTGTTATTGGCATTAGCATAATTTATTCCGCTCCATAGGCGTGCACAGCCTTACAAAGGATTAAAAGGCCAGATTTGTGCATGTGATATAGCCAGCCACACACGTGTGCCAATCAAGGGGGAATTTTTTTTTGTGCACACTCATCCAACTGTGCACATGCAAAGTAGATGAGCAAATGCCTGTCTACAACTGCATGCCTACCCGGGTATTGAGGACTGTACTGTACTGTCTAGGCTAGACTTAAATCTAATTTCATCTAAGTCATCACTGAAGAGTCCCATGGTCCTTCTCTCCGGATGCTGGTTTTCTTTTTCTACACCCCCACTTCCTTCTCCCCTAGGTTGTTGCTTCCACCCTGCCCACCCATGATGACTGGGAAAGCGGTGAACAGCTTTTTCTGCTGCCAGCATCCCCATGGAATTCACAGAACTGGCCACAAGAGGGCAACAGGTGCATTCTCCCAGAGACCTGTGGCTCCATGCCCCATTCACCTGGAACAAGGTGAGGGAATCCCAGTGAGTGATGCTAAAGGGGCAGGGCTGTGTGTGTGTGTGTGGGGGGGGGGAGGCTAGTATTCTCAAAGGTTGCAAGAAACAGTCACTGGACCCCTGGATCTGCCTCTGCAGCCTCTTTCTATATGCACCAGTGAAGGGTGTGTTATGCTTAAAGACCTCAGAATTGCCCCTGGGTTAGCAAGAGTGCTGGTTGCACATTCCCACTGGGCTAGCCTGGGGGCAGGGTACCTGTTCCCACTGGGTTAGCCTGGGTGTGGGATGTCTCTTCCCATTGGGCCAGCCTGGGGGCAAGGTACCTGTTCCCATTGGGCCAGCCTGGGGGCAGGGTACCTGTTCCCATTGGGCCAGCCTGGGGGCAGGGTACCTGTTCCCATTGGGTTAGCCTGGGGGCAGGGTATCTGTTCCCACTGGGCTAGCCTGGGGGCTGGATACCTGTTCCCACTGGGCTAGCAGGGGGGCTAGGTGTCTGTGATCCCTCTGCTGAGAACGCCGATGGTGGCTGCAGTTTTTGTGATGTGGACACTTGTCTCATGGGCACTGGATTGAGGCCCAGCCACTGATTTCACACCCAGGCTCATCTCCCATTGCGCAGCCTTTCCGAGTTCCTCCTAATTCCCTGCAGCAATAGAGTGGGCAGGACCATGCATGTGAGGTAGGAAACAATCCTTCTTTCACCCCCATCTCTACTGAGCCTGGTTACTTACATTGACCCTGCTGCGATGGGCAGGGCAGAGTTGAGCCCTGGCCACTGAAACTGGAGAACAAGGGGCAGGAAGCTAAGGCGCAACATGGGCCCTATATCTGCTCTGCGTCAAGGACCAGGGAACAAAGCTCCTAACCAAACAGCAGCTCCCAGCTCTTCCTTTGCAGCCGGTGAGATGCCTGGGTCCTAGCTCTGGTTAGGCTTGGCAGCAAGGACACCTGGGACTAGACTGGCCAGACTCAAACTGGCCCCTGCTCTGTGGCTATCCCAGCAGGCTCAGAGAAGGGGCTCCCTTGGAGATGGGGAGACAAGGCTACCTTTGCTAGATGTCTCCTGTGCGAGAAGGAAGGAAGAGGAGTCCTTGGCATCCCTTTTCGCGTCAGGAGCCTCTGGAAGTGCAGGCATGAGGAAGAACCTGCATTGCTCTTTGGTCTCCTGCTAGAGGAATGAAGGGACAAACTCCACAGTAAAAGAAGGGGGGCGGGGGGGTGAAAGGGAGACAATGGAGTGGTCGGAGGCTCAACAAGGAAACGATGTAGGGCCCAGCCCACACAGGATGGGAGTGGCCGGGAGTAGCGGGCTCAGCGTTTGCCCTGGATTTTGTCTGGCCTGCCAGGCATTGCAGTAGCTGAGCTTGCGAGGGGTTAAATATTCCAGAACGTAAGTGGCTCCAGATGTGCTGGAATGTCTGGGGTGACCGGAAGGAGCTGCTATTATTATTCACCACTGGAGTTTGCTGCTGCTGCTGCCTCCGGGAACAGGGCTGAGCCCACTGAGTTCCAAGGCAGATCGCCCGAGTGAGGAGAGCTCAGAGAGCAGGAAGGGCCGGGGCTGGGAGCTCTCCGCAGTCATCCAGGGGGAGAAGGTGGCATGAGTTTGCCCAGAATCAAACCCCCTGCTGCTAACTAGGGCTGTTTTTCTCTGAACAACCAGGGGCAAAGTGGGCATGAGGTTCCTGATAGCATGGGGGAGAGGGTGGTAGGGTTGCCCGCTGGGGCCATGGGAGAGGGTGAGGGAGGGGGTTGCACAATCCCATCAGGCTAGTGGGATGCTGCACCCCAGTGTTTGCGTCTTTGTGGCATGTTGTCACAGCGTCCCCGTTAGGACAGGATGATGCAGTGTCCCGGTAGGGTGACGCTGCATTTGAAAGCTCTCTGACTGCCCTGCTCATTGGGCCAATGGGATGAGGAGCATCCTGCCTTTTACAGGGTGGCTGACAATATTCAGGCCCACAAAGGAGTTAATATGCATGAAAAGCTCCCACACAGTCCCTGGCATTGTGCAAATCCTCAGGACCCTCACTCTGCCCCAAGTAGGGTGACCAGATGTCCCGATTTTATAGGGACAGTCCCAATATTTGGAGTTTTTTCTTATATAGGCACCTATTACCTCCCACCCCGTCCGATTTTTCACACTTGCTGTCTGGTCACCCTAGCCCCAAGAGGGGGAGGGATGCAGAAGGGGAGTGCTGGATGCCCTTGTTTTAGGGAACTGCTTTAGTGCCTGGCCATGTGATCGCTCCCGAAATCTGTCCAGAGCTTCCTGCCTGCCTGGGCTTCCTTTCAAAACTCACTGCTATCACTGCAGAGAAAACAAACCATTTACTCTTTCATCTGGGCACCGTACGGCATCCATTTCCACCCAGCCAAATCCTGGGCATCAGCCCCATGTACCACGGCATCAGTGCCCCTACAAGCACCGCTCGTGAGCAAGTGCTGTAAACTGTCCTTGAGAAGTCCAGGCAAAATCCTTTTAAAGCCTGGCTCATGATGCGTTACGTGGGAGCTGGGTGCTCAAACCCACTGGCTGGCTGGAATGCTGGGTGCTGTTTGTGGACTAACCAGATGTTATTCTGTGCACCCTGTGGCCAATGACAAAACTTTACAGCTTAAACGCCCACCCTTTCTTTACTTACATCTGCAGGGAAATTGGCACGGCCCAGGCCCATCTTTTCTTTCTTAAATGTTGAAATCATTAACTGGGCCATCTCCCTCCTTTTGTGGCCTCTATTGCCCTACTATTCGAGCAATCTTGTGCCCTCGCTGAACCCCCGTCACACAACAAACCCAGGTCAGGGGAAAGGCAGTGGGGGAGGGAAGCTAACGAATTGCTGCTCCTCTCCATGGTGGCAAAGCGGTGATGACTGTTGTCAGGATCAGCCCCAGGTTGTGAGTCTTGCATTGAGAGTCAGAGTCCCTCTCCATAGGCTGGATTGGAGGTGCGGTCCTGCTGTCCGTCAATTCTCTCCTGGGGGCAGGAATTGGGGAAGACCAAATCCAGCTGGGTCTTATGCACTAGGGATTTAGCCCCTCGTGTAGCAGCACCAGTGCAAATCCCTAGTGTAGACAAGCAAAGCTACTGTGAACCACCATTTGCACGGTGCAGCTTGCTGTGGTTTCCAGCAGCATTAAGCTGCCCTGCTGCAAATCACAGCTGCCAGCGGCTGTGCCTGCACTCCCTGCAGCAGCACCAGCACCCGGAGTGCCCAGGGGAGGCAAGGCCTAAGATGAAAGTTGCTAAACCCCTGGAGCAGTGTGGCCAGAGGCCCCTTAGGTTTGTAGACTGGAGCAGGAAATAGAGGAAGGCAATGAGAAAGGACTGGACACAGAGCAAGCAAAACCAACCCAACCAAAAGCAAAGACGAGCTCCCCTTCCCCCACACCGACCCAGGTTACTCTGGTTTTCATGCTTCCTTAGAACAAGCCTGTCCCAGGAGCCTCTTTAGACCAAACAATCTTTGCTTCTGAACAAAGCAACCTTGGACACACACTTGGGACACATCAACAAAGTCCATTTCTCATAACAACGTTCCCAGCATGCATCGGGGCCTCCTTAGCGTGACTTTGTCTATGTGATTTTAAGCCTTTTCCCAAAGTCCCAGGGTAATAGGCCAATGGCCTTGAGCCCAGTTCGGTCTCCCTCCCCTAGGTAGGCCGGTGCCAGCTGCCTGCTATCACTGCATGGGTGCCAGCTTTCATTGCATAACACAGGGAAGTGCATTGAAGATTCTCGCCCTGAGTTCATTCTGGATGGGAGTGGGAGCTAGGGGATTCCTTGGGAACATGTCAGCCAGTTGGGGGCCCAGCACCCCAGGAGTAGACAGCTCTCCTGGCAAATGGTTTGTGACTAAAATCTACCCCACGCCCCTTTCCAACTCACTGGTAGCACAGGGCTGGCCTGTGGCAGGCTGAGGCCTAAATCTCCATGGAGCTCAGAAATTCTGATCCTGGAAACCGGGAGGGTTTCCCTACGCAGAGTCTGTTCTAGGGCTCGGCAAACAGAAGGAAACACAAGCAGAACCCCAAGCATTGCCCCCAGCCGGCTGCTTTTGAGCCTGCTCAACTAGAAAGCTGCCAGGTCAGCTTGGCAGGGACCTCATAGACGTTCGCATCACAGTGTTACCTGGTGGCACCAATGGGCAAGAGAGGCAGGGTGGGCAGGGTGCCACCACTGGCAGGGGGGGTTGATAGGATGGGGAACAGCAGTACCTGCACCTTAAGGTCACTGGGTTCATCCATCCCAACCTCGTCTCCCCTCACTACGTGCACATACAGCCCAACCATCAAGCGAGGAGATCACCCCTAAAGATTTATGATTTCCCTCTGAAGAACTATGTCCACAGGAGCTGGTGCCTCAACGCAGGGCCTCAGAGGGAACCAGCAGCTAGGGTAAATCAAACTCTCTTAGAAACTCCAAGAGAAACTGCTGAGCTTGACTTGATATGCAAACTAGATACAATCAGCTTAGGCTTGAATAGAGACTGGGAATGGCTGAGCCATTACAAACATTGACTCTATCTCCCCATGTAAGTACTCTCACACTTCTTATCAACCTGTCTGTACTGGGCTATCTTGATTATCACTTCAAAAGTTTTTTTCTCGTACTTAATTGGCCTCTCAGAGTTGGTAAGACAACTCCCAGCTTTTCATGCTCTCTGTTTGTGTATATATATCTCCTCAATATATGTTCCATTCTATGCATCCGAAGAAGTGGGCTGTAGCCCACGAAAGCTTATGCTCAAATAAATGTGTTAGTCTCCAAGGTGCCACAAGTACTCCTGTTGGTTTTGCGGATACAGACTAACACGGCTGCTACTCTGAAACCTCACTTAGAAATGGATTTCCAGCAAAAATAGCACAGGGGAGCTACGTGCTTTCACTCGCCCTGAGCTATGCCACATTCTTCCACTAGCCCAGCCCAGCCCACCCGGACCTTGTCAGCAGGTCTCTGCACAGGCAAGTGCAAGAACCTTCTCTGCATCTCCTGCCCTCCGGGACAACCTCCCTTTCGCCCTGTTCCTCACTTCCCTCTCTCTCTTTTCAGATCTCAGCTGCTCACATCTTTCCTCCCTGGCCTGTACCTCTGGGTGCTATTGTAATGGCGTTATCTGCTCATCACATTGGAGTAGCACTTGTGTGCAAGATACTATCCAACAGGCAGGCACATTGTATGGTAACGGCCTGGGGTTTGAACTTCCCTCCCCTCAGCAGCCAGATGAGCTCTCTGAATAAACAGTCTGTACTTGGATTTTCATCAATGGGAAGACAAGAAACCGGGGAGATAAACCGGAGATAAATAGCAAGGGTCTAAACTGTTACGGCTCACGAATCATTAGCCAGCTCTATTGTAAACACATCCCCCTAACGAACTAGTAAATGATGACTCCCTCATGTAAACACGGCAGCTCTTAGGCCTGGACTACAACTGTTTTTGTTCTGGTGCAATTATGTTAACTAGGGGGGTGATTTTATTACTTTGGCCTGGTCTAAACTCAACATTTCTAGTAGCAGAGCTATGTCTGTTAGGGATAGGATTTTTTTACCAACACAGCTGTACCGGTATAAGCCCTAGAATGGGCCCAGTTATACCAGCAAAAAAGCCCTTTTGCTGATATAGCTCATTTTGTTTGGGGAGCTGTTACAGGTGATACAGGCAAAAGATCTCTTGGGCCAGAATAAGGTGCATCTCCACTTGGAGTGGAGTGAAGACCAGGCCTTTCTACAGAAGACGAGCCTCTGAAAGTGGTACCAACACAACCCCTAGCGTTGATGCAGTTACACCAGTATAAAGGTGCCTCAGGTCTCAGTTACACAAGCAAGTTTTACCAGCAGGCAGACCTGTGTCAGACAGGAGTGTAAAAAAAATCACGCCCCGGCCAACCGAGCTGTGCCAGCAGAAGCTGCAGTGTAGATGAAGTTACCCCAGTAAAAAATGTCGATTTGCCAGTAAAGGCTGTTCCACTGGGGAAACTGGTATAAACTAGAGCTTTTTTGGCTCTATCAGCTCCATATCCACTATACCAGCAAACCCTTTTACGTGTAGACAAGGCATGACTCAGCATTATAAGCCCCTTTCATAGAGCTATAATTGTGTCCACACTAGAGGGTTGTTGCCAGTGCTTAATTTGTAATGGAAGAGGTGCTGGAGCTGATGCGGCAAGCCCAGAGGCGCCAGGGCTCTGAACTGCCAGGCCCAGAGGTGGCGGGGCTCTGAACTGCCAGGCCCAGAGGTGCCGGGGCTGTGAACCGCCAGGCCCAGAGGTGCCGGGGCTGTGAACCGCCAGGCCCAGAGGCGCGAGGGCTCTGAACTGCCGGGCCCAGAGGTGCCGGGGCTGTGAACCGCCAGGCCCAGAGGTGCCAGGGCTCTGAACTACTGGGCCCAGAGGTGCCTGGCTCTGAACTGCCAGGCCCAGAGGTGCCGGGGCTATGAACGGCCAGGCCCGGAGGTGTCAGGGCTCTGAATTGCCAGGCCCGGAGGTGCCGGGGCTCTGAACTGCCAGGCCCAGAGGTGCCGGCGGAGGTGCTGAGGCTCTGAACTGCCAGGCCCAGAGGTGCCGGGGCTCTGAACGGCCAGGCCCGGAGGTGTCGGGGCTCTGAACTGCCAGGCCCGGAGGTGTCGGGGCTCTGAACTGCCAAGCCCGGAGGTGCTGGGCTCTGAACTGCCAGGCCCGGAGGTGCAGGAGCTCTGAACTGCCAGGCCCGGAGGTGCAGGAGCTCTGAACTGCCAAGCCCAGAGGTGCCAGGGCTCTGCTCTGGCAAGCCCTGGCACAAATGAAGCCCTGGATCTAGCACTTTCTCTACACCAGCTTGGTTAAAGCCGTACAGCTAATGCGTGCGTGTAGGCAATCACTAGAGGAACGACTCCGGGACAGCGGCTGAGTCCGGGTCATCACGATAGTGGTTCTGTCAGGGCTGGGGACGCTGTGGCAGTCCTTGGAGGGCACATGCAGTCCCTTTAATACAGGCCTTCTTTAATACAACCATGAGTCAGCGGCTGGCGTGGGCAGTGGATTTTCTAAACATCCCCTCATATCCTGAGAAAGGGGGGGAAATGGAAAGCGGGGGGGGGGGGGGGGTTGAAAAAACGACCGGGAGAAAGGCCAGAATTGAAAGCAAACAGAGAGAGAGAGAGAGAGAGCTGAGCCCATTCTTGTTTCCTCAAGTCCAAGGAGGAAAGGCAGGGCAGGGTGCTTGTCTCTGCTTTTGTTTTGCTTTGAGCTGGGAGCTGTGAAGAGCTCAGGTCCAAGCCCTCCCCGCCCCAGCTCTGAGTGAAACTCCCCCTTGGAGCTCGGTTCCTTTTTGTTTGTTTTGAATCGAAAGTTTTGGAAAAGGCTCCAGCTGGCAGGGGGCGGGGGAAGGACGGGAAGAAGTTTTAAAGACGGCTCCAGCCTTTTGCCTATTGGACCAAAGCCTTCCCCCCCCCCAAGTTCTGTGCTTTTTCCAGTTGTATTTTTTTCCCACCGGCTGCCGGGTTGTTTCTCCGCAGCGCGGCACGGAAGGGCCCCCAGGCGCACGGCCCGCGGCGATGCTCTAGGGTCCGCTGAGATGTGCTAGAGGCAGAGCCAGGGCCCGTCCGGGGGAGCGGCCGGGAGCTGGGAGGAACGGAGCCGCTGGGGCAGGCGGTGGGCAGGGCAGGGCGATCGGGAGAAGAGGAGGAGGGAGAGGAATCGCTCGCGGCTGGAGGCTGGGGAGCGAGCCCCGCGCACGGTAAGCTGCGCGCCCGGGAGAGCTGCGCTGCGCTGCGCTGCGCTGCTGGAAATCCCGTCGGGCGAGCCTCGCTGGGGAGGGGCGGGCAGCGGGGCAGGGGTCACGCTCAGCCCCGCGGCCAGGAGCCGCTTTCGGCTGGCGGGGAAGAAGGGACCCCGCTGCCCAGCCTGGAAGCCGCCAGCCCAGGCAGCCGGATTCGCACCTGGCCCTCGCCCCGGGTCCTAGGATGTGCTGCCAAGCGCCCAGCTGCCGGGGAAGGGCCGGGGGGCGAGGGGGCTGCAGGGCGGCGCAGCATCCCGCCCGGACGGCCGGGGAAGTGAGCTGGGGCCCCTGCAGAGCCCGCTGGTGGTGCCCCGGGCGGGAGCAGCAATCAGGGCTGCGGGGATGCGCAGCCCGCATGGCTGAGCGCAGGGGCAGGTCTGGCAGTTAGACCCGAGAGATCTGGGGAAGCCACGGGGGCTCCTGCCTTGCTGCTCGGTCCTTGCAAACCCCAGTCAACCCTGTACAGTCTTGTGTGCTTCGCATCGGCTCCTGCCCAGTAAGAGCCCTTTGCTGTTGTAGGGCCAGGATTGGGACTGGGCCCTGGGAGACCAGGGCTCTGGCTGCTGGAGAAATGTCTAGGTAGATTGGATTAGCGGGACAGACCGATTCAGACCCCGGGGGCCTTGGGTCACTCTGGGCACCGCTGGTGACATAGCAAGGTCAGCCTTCCCCAGGGCGCGTCCATCTACTGGCACGGCTACAAATCTGGCTGGCTTGTCCCAAGGGCAGCGTGCGCCTCTGGGGCTCATGGCTTGGTCCCTTGTGTGCAGCCCACACTGATCCGGGATGGCAGCAATTGCAAAGGTTAGCAGGATCTCTCCAGGACTTGGTCCTCGAAAGGGAAACACAAGGCTGAGAAATGCCTCTGCAGCAGGACAGGAGGGCTCAGGAGATGGGCAGTGACCTTTCACCTCCTGGGCATCTGTTTCAGTGGTTTGAACATTGGCCTGCTAAACCCAGGGTTGTGAGTTCAATCCTTGAGGGGGCCACTTAGGGATCTGGGGCAAAATCAGTACTTGGTCCTGCTAGTGAAGGCAGGGGGCTGGACTTGATGACCTTTTGGGGTCCCTTCCAGTTCTAGGAGATAGGATATCTCCATATATTATTATTTATTATTATTATTAACAGGATGGCTGTTTAGTGCTCTCTGGGGCGTGAGTTGGGGTTTTCATCCAGTTCTTACTGGAGATATGCGCTCAGGTCACAAAAAGCACCACCACCAGCGACGTGCTTGCTGGTAGTCTGAGCTGAGAGGCCGGCGTCTGAATGGGCCCCAGAGATTGAATTACCATCAAAGAAAGTCACATTGGTGGGGCACTGTGGGAGGAAGCAGGTACCCACATGGCCGGTACTCTGGTACTCGAAAGCAGGGGTGTCGCTCTAGTTCTACAGAGACGGCTGAGTTATGCTTTTAAGGGTGGTCTTTGGTCAACGGCCACAACATTCAGTCTAGTCTAGCCTGGCTCTGCAGCGGAGTGCCGCTCGTCTGAGTGGGAGCTTTGCAAAAAGATCAAGGATTGAAGGGGGGTAATGGCAAATGTTAGGGCCTGCTTCAGGAAAGCTGTGAAGCACCAGCTCCAGTCCCCCCCCTCCCCTCCTCCCATTTCAATGGGAGTCAGGCGAGAGAGGGCTAGGGCCAGGAAAGGCGGCTATGATGTTCTGAAAGTGAGACTGTGAAGGAGGCAGGGCTTCCCGAATGAATAACAAGCCCTTGGGTGGGGCTGATGGGAAGGTGGCCACATCTACTCTCTAGCCTCACATCAGAGGGTTATTAATGCAGGCTGGGACTTTCCGAGGGCTATGGGGGCCCGGGATGCAGTGTCAGTCGCAACCTGCAATTAGCCAAGGGAATTAGTGCTGGGCAGGACAGCCATGCCTATGACAGTGCTGAGATGAGGACCTGCTGGTTATCAGCCCAGCAGCAGAAACGGGGAGCATTTTCTTTGAGCCCGATCCTACAACCCTTATTCAGGTGTGTGGGCCTCACTCACACAAGTAAGGCTGGGGGGGGGAGAGCTTGAGAGGTGGTGACTGTCTCAGGCCCATGAAGCAGGGTGAAGTTTGGCTCTTACCTACTGTACCTGAGCATTGCAGGCTCCACTCTGCCCTGAGCTACCCCTCCACGGGGGTGGGTGGGAGTCTGCTGCTGTGAGCTGGGGACTGGACCAAATCCTGGCCCCATTTGTTGACTTCGATGGAGCCCAGCTCTGGCCCAGAGGCCGCCTGAAGGCTGGGATTGTTCTGGCTTTGTCAACGTCCTGTCAATGAAGGCCTCTGGGAGTTTGTTTGTTTTGTTTAAACAAAGGGGCTGAAATCCCAAAGAGGATCTTTGAGGGGATTGTATAAACCGGGTATTGTTTCCCCAAGCGCTGGAACCACTCCAGAAAGCTCCTTCTACTCTGCTGGGCAAACAGGACATAATGAGGCTGGTTTGGGTTGTTATTCCCCACCCCGCAAATGCCTAATTAGGCTCCCTGAACCAAACACCCCTCTGGCCCCCTCAGCTTCCAACCCCCCCAGCGGGGCCTGCCTGGGTCTGGAGCTGCAGTGTCTTTCTGGAACCGAGCAATATATTGAAACTGAGCATTATTATTTTCATTGCGGTAGCACTTTGAGGCCCCGAGTGAGATCCAGGCCCCATTGTACTAATGGGGCACATACACCCAGCAAGAGACAGGAGAGCTCCCTGCCTAAGCAGACCAAGAAGGTTTTAGTATCCCCATTTTACAGATGGGGAACTGAGGCCCAGAGAGTCAGTGAGCTGCCTAAGGTCGCAGAGGAAGCCTGTGGCAGAGGTGGAAATTGACCCCAGATCTCTCCTGGGCCTCGATCCAACGCTTCCGCCACAGGAGCAAATTGCACCTTGCAGTGCTGTGCGGCATGGCGTGTGTTGAGAGCCCGCACTGCCCTGTGAAGGGGGCAGGAACTGGAAGAGGAAGGAGCAGAAGGGACAGCGTGGAGAGAGAGGAAGTGCTAAGGTCAGCGGTGGAGCTTGCCCTCTGAAAGATGCACAGATGATACCAGTCCGTTGCCTCTCCCTGCAGCACAGGCATGTTCCACTCACAGGGTGCTGGAGACACCACTGCTGCTCCTCCCCCACCGTGCAGCGTGCTCCCTGCTGGCTGGGCACTGCCCTCCTTCCCAGAGGGCTAGATCCATGTCCGAGATCAGTAAGAATGAGGATGGCTACATAAGGAGTCAGCAGATTGTCATTGAAAGGGCTGGTGCAGAAAACAAACCCCGGCAAGTCCCCATAAGAAATGATGCCCCCAGGCAACTAAAATTCAGTGAGAGGCGATGTAAATGACGTATATCCCTCTGTGGTGTTTGCTCTCCTATGCCTGTAGTGTACCCAATTGCCATGGCATACGACTGCCTCCGAGCATCACACCTGCCTACACCCATCACGCCAGCTCTCCTACATCCCTGGCTGCGCCCACCTCTCCCCAGCACTAGAGTACCCAATAGTGTGCCCCTGGAGAAAATCTGAAATTGGGGGTGGGGGTGGGAACAGGAACGAAGCCCTGTTTGGAGGGTGTGCAGATGAGTAAGTGCACTGGCACATTGTACCTGTATATTGGGAGCAGAGACAGGCCTGGATCAAAAACCCAGTTCCCAAGGCACCTTGTGCCCACATCTAAAGAGGAGAATCCTTAATTCCTGTCCCTCTTACCAAAGAACTCAGGGCAAGATGCGAGCAAGCTGGAACGTTTTGTCTCTGGGTGGGCACTGGGCAGGAAGAGAATAAGCTTCCCATGGTTCCAACACCTCATGGAGCAGATGGACTTTTTGCCCTGCCCAGAAGGGGGTTTATCCCTTACTAGTGGCACTCGGTAGCCAGAGACCTGGCAGGCAACCTAAGCCAGCTGATCGATTCTGCAGGCCTGTCTCCTGCTGCCCTGCCCCGCGCGCTGGGTTCTCTGCCTTCATATTCTTGGCCTGCCCAGCACTTTAAGGGGCTGTGACTGAAATCTTAATGTTACCGAGACACAGTAATTGGCACCAATTAAATTGCTACATTCATGTTTGAATTGCTTTAACTGGCGAGACACACTGTCTTATTTATACAAAAAATATGTTTGCTTGTGGGTTTCTCTGAACTGGGGCCAGGAGAAAATACACCATCGCAAGCCGCTTTTTCTGAAGGCGCATTCTCCCCTTGCGAATTGGAAGTCACTTCAGTTTCAATTTATTTGCCTGGAAACTGGTTGCAGAATAGAAGCCCCCCTTGTTTAAGGGATTGGGAGCTTCGACCACCTTTCAGAGCTCCCCCACCCCCCTTTGCACACAGCTGCCAAGCTTTTCTCCTCCAGCCTGGGAGCTTTTCAAGAGAACATGGATGTGGCTTTATTTAGGAAGGAGAATTCCTCCAGGCCTAGGAACGCATATTGATCGTTCTCAAAGCTGTGTCTGGAGGGCCGAGAAGGGAAGGTAGCTTTGGGGAGCTGGCTGCAGCCAGAGACTGTCCTAGGAAAGCATGGAAATCCAGCTCAGATTAGTGTCCTCCCAAAGCGATTACCCGCTGTTCAGGGCAGGGCCAGCCCCTAGAGCAATGGGACCCTGATCCTGAGTGAGGCCCCAGGGCATTAGAGTGATGGGATGAGAAGAATGGAATGCCGGGGTCCCAGCTCCCTTGCCCCTGTACGGAGGCACCAAAAGAAGAGGAAACCTTTCCAGGTTATAAAGGACAGGCTCCCCAGTCCCCGGCATCCACGGAGGGTGGCAGCGCCAGTGATTAGGTCTCCATCGCCTCTGCTGGAGCCATGACACTAAATTTCTAGAGGATGGAAGCTCTAGTGGTTGGGCTCCCTGCCCCACTCTACCCTGCTGCTGGAGAGAAGGTCAAGAGCTTGGCTTTGAGCACTCCCTCCTCCTGCAGCCTAGAGCAGAGATCAGTGTGTGTTGGGACATCACCAGCTGCCTCTAGTGCCCCCAGCGCACTGGGATCCTAGTGGAAGTCCCTATCACTTCTCACGGGTGGACATCCCTTGCTCTCTGCCACGCCTGCTGCCCTTCAGGCTGAGCATGGCGTTGGCAGGACTGGGGACACATTGCTGAGAGAATCTCTTCGACTCCTTCGAGGCCTTTCTGAGGGTGTCCCCAGCAAGCAGGGGTGGACCGTGTCCGTCAGGTGGACCTGTGAGAGCAGCGGGTCTCCATCCCTGCCTGTGCTGCATAACCCTCCTGGCAAATGCACCCAGGCTCGTTCTCTGCCGCTCTTTGTCTGTCCCCACTCGCTCTCCTGTTTGCCCGTGAGAAGCCCCTTCAAAATGTTGTGATTGTAAGGGGGGGGGGGGCTCCGCAGCTCTGCGCAGCTGTATCGCAGGGGTCTGACCTCAGCTTCCTGCTGAGCCGGCAGGAGGTTTGCTGCTTGGCATTTTGCAAGAGAGCAGGAATCTTTGCATGCGGCTGTGGCTGTCAGACCGCCAGGCCTGGAATGAGGAGGCTTTGGCTCTCCTTCCCCTTTTCCTATCTGTGGCTTTCCGGTCCCAGAAAGACAGCAAGGCTTATGGAGCACGCAGCTCCCCAGGAGCGGTGCTGGTGTCAGGGATTGATGGGGATGGAGCTGCTGACAAGCTAATTGGTTCAGGGGTTTGGGGAGCTCTGGCTCCAGGCCGGATGGTCAGCGGAGTTACGCAGCGGATGAAACTGACCCCCGTCTCTCTCGTGTGAAGCTGTGGGAAGTTTTTGACCCACCAGCTACTCAGTGAGCAAAACCCTCCTCTTCCATTGTGTGACTGCAATGCTCCAGTCTGACCCATGGGTGTCCCAGAAGGTCGAGTCAGCAGTTCCTCATGGGATTCTCCTCTCCCCTCCAGCTGCCCCCCCCAAACATCCACCTTCCTCTTAGGGGCTGCCCGTCCCCTGCCACCCTTACATCCATTTTGCTTTTCCATCTTCTCCAAGGCAGTGACTAGAGCTGAACGGAACAATTCCCCCCACCAGTCCAATCGGCAGGAAATCTCAGCACCACTGGTTTCGGAGCAGATGGTCCAAGGCACAGATGCCACCGACAGTATCACTTAGTGTGTCTGTGGCACTTCCCATTACGGGATCTCAGAGTGCTCCAAACACTAATGGATGAGGCCTCACAGCATCCCCACCTATTTTTCCACATAGTGGCACCAAAGCACAGAGAGATCGAGGGGCCACATTCTCATACTTGTGCACGGGCCTGACTTGTGTGTGCACCCCTCTCCCCCCAGTACAGCTGCACCAGTGAGGGGTGTTTGCACCCCCTCTCCCGTCACATCTGTGCATGTGCACGAATCAGACTTCTGCATGCACGTCAATGTTGCATTATGCTTTTGAGAGGGTGGGCAGAAGCCACTTGCTCGTAGTCGCACAGGGAGTGAGTGGCAGAGCAAGGCCAGTGCCCAGATCTCCTGAGTCCCACTCTGAATGCTTTAACCACAAGACCATCCGCTCCCACCCCTTGCCTGTAGCATTTAGCCCGGCACTTCCTACCCTGTGTTATTTTTTAATCTGGGCACCACCAATCAGTGTGTCAGCTACACTGCTTAGCTCAGCAAGGGCCCCCTCAGGACCATACCTGGTATTTGTCTTCTGCTCCGTTCCGCTTCCTCCTTTCTTGTCTCTCTCTATTCTGCTGCTCACCACTGTGCCTCTGAGCATAGGGTCTACATTGCACCCCAGTGATGTCCCATGAGTATCTCCACCTGCCTCTTTGCACTGAGACATATTATTATCGTTAATTATTTGTATTACAATAGCACCTACCAGCCCCAGTATGTCAAGCGCTGCACGTACACAGAGTGAGGGACAGTCCTTGTCCCCAGAGAGCTTACAAAAGAGGCAGAACACTTTGGGACAGCAGCTGTCCTAATGGTCTGTGTTTGTACAGCACCTAGCACCGTGGGCTCCCGGCCTGTTACTGGGGCTTCTAGGTTCCAGTGCGATGCAAATTCTAAAGAGTGGGAGGGAAAATAGAGGCACAGAGAGGGGAAGTGACCCTGCCCTAGGTCACTGGCAGAGCCAGGAACAGCAGCCTAGTCTCCTGGTTCTGGTGCCTATCCACTTAGCCATGCTACAGGAGAAGGAGAGCGGGAAGGGGTCACGTTCCACTGATTGCACCTCCTCCTAGGTCCCCTTCCTGGCTGCACCCTCTGCAATCACAAGAAGCTGCCCTGAACACACTTCCACAAACAGGCAAAGTGCCCCCGAAGCCCTTTCCAAGAGATTCCTCCCTGACCTCAAATCTGGAGAGCAGCTTAATCCTGGGCACAAGGACAAGAATCTCCATAACTAAGCGGTTAAGCCCGGGTCCTTCGCAGATGGTGGAGAATAGAAGATCAAACGCCTTCATCGGAGCTGTTTCATCTCCGTGCCTGGCAGTGACTGGCTAGTACTGCGTTTTCAAATTAGAGGCAGATTCATCTTCCTTGGTTCCCTCTGCTGTGCTGGGAAAATGCCCTGGTAGCTGCTCACTGCATTATGTGGGTTTCACTTTTTAGGCTTAGAGATGTCTGTGTCCTTGGGCTTTGAGGAGCTCCCTGGTTCCATTCAATGGGGGGGGGGGGGTGTTGAAAACTCAGAGAGGAACGGAAGGGGAATATTTTCTCCTTTCTCCCTCTCTTCTCTGTCATCATCTCCTGCTCCATCCCCCAGGCCCTCTCTGTTTATAATTAGTAAATAATTGCAACCAGTCGGTACATGGGTGGCTCTCCGGATCCCACCCGGGCTTAGACTTTGCCACAGCAGCTATGCTGAAAGGACAGCATCCGAGCAGCTGAAGGAAAGCCTCCTACGCACCAGTAGCATGGGTTTTTTCCTCTTGTATTCCTTAGTACAGCACTTCCCTCTAATTACTGCAGGAGGATAGATCACAGCTTCCTGCAAGCCGCAGAATTATTTGACAGTGAGAAAACATCTGTCTGCCTCTCTAAAGCCAGCCAACGGCACAGTCAGAGTAGCAGAGACAGCATCCCACCTTTGTTCCCTCCTTACTCACCACTTCAGGCTGATACCCAGCATCTCCTAGCTCTAGGGTGACCAGACAGCAAATGTGAAAAATTGGGGCGGAGGTGGGGGGTAATAGGAGCCTATATAAGAAAAAGACCCCAAAATCGGGACTGTCCCTATAAAATCAGGACATCTGGTCACCCTACCTAGCTCCTTTTTGACAATAGAGTGGATGCAGTGAAGACTGCACTGAGATAAGGAGGGGGAGGGGAAGAGACCAGCAAGGAGATGAAAGGGTGGCTGCTCCGAGCCCTGATAACAGGTCACTTTCTCTGGCATGAAGCTTTGTGGATCTCTGGCTTGTCTCCTGCTTGGGAGAGTTCAGTGCTGGTCTTAGCACACTGGGATGGGCCTGCAAAGCTGTTTCTAACAGATCCCTCCCACCCCATTACAGCTGACTCCTGTTCTCTCCCATCACACCTCTATACACCTAAATGGAACAGACTCGTTGCATCTAAAAAGCCCATGGAGGAGTGGAAGGGGATCTTTGAGCTACTCCTAGCCTCCTGCTGTGAGGGAGCTGGAGCCCAGTAGCTTGTGCTGTGGCCAGTCTTAGTCACCAGCCTTGTAGGGTTGTTTGCAAGGACCAATTACCTAAATAAGCCCGAGGTCTGGTGGCTGCTGGGCTCCTACTCAGGGGAGCAGTTTTGCACTTTCTGGTTCATGTCATAGTTATTGTTTTGCAAACAGGAATTAACCAGCACAGATTTTCTGAAGTTGTCAGGCCCAGGTGTGGGTGGCCAGGCCTAGTGGTCAGAGCAGCAGGCAGAGACCAGGATCTGTGCCGAGGGTCAGAGTCCGAAACCAAGCAGGACTGGAGCAAGGCTGAGAACAAGACAGGCTCAGGAGCAGTCCCAGCTGCAGGCATAAACTGCTGCTGATCTTAAAAGCAGGCCTGCCTGCTCCCCTCAGTCAATCAGGCAGACCGCCGTAACCCAGCTGAGCTCATTAATCTTCCTGGAGGCTGGGCTGGCTAGTCCTTAGGCTCAGCTGAAGGCACGATGGCAGGCAAATGTTCTTATCCCCACCGAGGGAGCTGGGGGAGAGAGATGGAGTGACTTGACCAAGGCCACAGAGGGACTCGGTGTCAGAGCTGGGGTTAGAATGCCCCAGCCCCATACTTCGTTCAGTGCTATTGAGTGGTTCCTCCTTTCCATTACGTGGAAGCAGATATTTTTGCATCTATCTTTAGTATGGGCCTGACTGTGGCTTTAAGCCATCGGCTGCAATGGAAGAGGACCGAGTTACCATAAACCATCAGGAGCAGGATCTCCTACCGCCATTGACAGAGTGTTGCATGCATCCCCTTGCCCGTCTCCCTCCTGCCGCCTCAGCCCAGCTGGCTGGGGTACAGAGGGCAGCAGGGCTATTGGCCCCATCCCCACCTTACCTCTCCCCACGTCCTTTGGAGAGGCTAGTTCTTCTGCTGTCACAAGCCTAGCATGGACTCCCCACCCATGTCTGGCTGGCCCAGGCAGGGGCACAAGCAGTGGGTGGGAAGGTTCCTTGTGGGCCCTCCCCACAACCCTCTTGTGCACACGCAGATGGCCCTGGGTGTGTTGAAAACCAGTGAGGAAGACAGGAGGGGCCTGATGTCTCCGTCGGTTGTGTATTGGAATTGAATGACACCCGGGATACCCAGGGCCCGATTTCTTCTAGGCAACTACGGGAGCTGGACAGCGACTGCTCTTTGGCCTTGGAAGCTCTGGTTATAAATCCTAATTTAGGTCACCAGTGAAGCAGGATTTCATGGCCTCAGTCGAGTCCCCCTGTAGATGTCAGCCCAAATCACAGCACTGCCACCCAAACTGGCCCCGCTCCTCAGGATTTGGCTGTCACTGCGCAGAAGAAGACCGAGATTGGAACGAGCGGAAGAGGCCGCACGTCATCCATCAGTCATGAGCAGTGGCAGAGCTGTGTCGCACATCTGCTTTGCTCTAGGTTTGCTGTGTGTGCCGCTCCTTTTCCAAACACTTCCAGGCCTTTTTTCCCATTCTTTGCCCCCGGCCCCAGGTGGATCCCCAGCCCCTCCTCCTGCCTGACACGGCAAACACTTTTCCCCACAGACAGTGCCTCATGCCCTTGCATTCAGGAGTAGCCTTGCGGATTCTGGAACCTGTTCTTTATTTTGAAGGCGCAGACGGAGGAAGCATGCGCAGCCGAGTGGGTGATGAATGTCGACCCTCCAGGACAGGGGGATTATTTATAACACTGGCTCCTCTCCCAACAGATGTTTTCTTTTATTCTGAATTTATCCAAAACAGGTCGTTCCTTTCCTACTTCTCCCGTGGGCCTGACGGAGAGTGGGGCAATGGGCAGGGCACGACCTGATCCCAAACTCCGAACAGGTGATGCAGTGAGCTTCCTTGAATGGACACGTAACCACACAGGCGTGTGAGCACATGTGGCTATGCTCATGCACATATACAGCGGGCCACTCACTGAAACACCCTCTCTCTCTCTCTCTCTCTCTCTCTCTCTCTCTCACACACACACACACACACACACACACACAGCAGGCATGCCAACACAGCTTGCACACTCATGCAAGGACAGATGGGGCAGTCACACACGTACACAATACATCAGCAGATGCATCCACGCCAGCTCATAGTAAGCCTCCAGGCAACCTCCGAGCTAGCCCCGTTTTTTGTTACTCTAAATAGCTTACAACAGAAATGCTGAGTCACACAACCAGGGTTACACATGGTACAGAGAGGAACCCCGCGTCATTTCAAGCCTCCTCCCCCTCTATTTTTGTGTTGTGTCCCTCCTCTTGGGCCTTTGTCAGAGGCTGTCAGGCCGATGAGCCAGCTGTGGGCACTGGGCGCGGGAGAGCTGTGTTTTGGCAGGAGGAGTGGGGGGCCAGGCCTGAGTTACTGCGAGATATGCACTGACACCTTGAGAGAGAGCACGGGAGGCAGCTGGTTCCTGAAGGAAAGGACCATCTGGGTTGATCTGGTGTATTCTGGTGCTCATGAAAGTGAGGCCCTGATAGTAACAAGGCTAGAGCCAGGCTAAATATGTGCCTGATCCAAAGGTGATGGAAGTCAATGGGAGGCTCTCCACAGACTGCAATGGGCCTGGAATCGGGCCCTCTATGGGCTGGCTTCCCATCACGTTGCCCATGTTAAATCCTTCCAGTCTCATGCTGCTCGTTACCAGTAATGTCTCTTCTGGACTTTCTTCTTTTTCCTTTGTATAGAGAAAGGGCTGATATTTTAAACACCAGATAGTTTTATTCCTGGGCTAATTGCCATGGTTTTTCCTTTGCATTTGCATTGATTGTCTGTAGGATTCACCGGCCTGTTTAGACGGGAAATCTCTGTACAATAAACCAGTAAAAACCAGTCAAATCAATTATTAAAAAGAAATGAATTGGGCATTCAGGAAACTAAAGGACTGACGTCACTGACATGTGGAACTGGAAATGACCATGCCAGCTCCCATCACACTGCTCTACCTCCCTCCTGATTACCCACCCTCATGCTGCTCCAATGCTGGCCCTCTTCTAGATGTCCAAGGCCACTGAAGTCATTTCCCAGGGGACTCAAGCCATGACTAAGATGAGGCCTCCAGCTGTGAAAGGCTTGTTTCTGCATCCAATGTGCCACTTAACTCCTCCGCCCTCCTAGTCTTTATAATGCCTGTGACATTCTGGGGCCAGATCTTCAGCTGGTGTCAATTGGCGTAACTCCGTGGTAAATCAATACAGAGCCATTATCTTCAATGGACCTACATAAGTTTACATTGACTGAGGATCCGCCGCTGGGTGTTTAACTCAAGGGTAAAATTTACTAGGACCAGAGTGGAGATCCTTCCAGTCCAATATTAGCGCATGGAGCTGTACATTGGATGGATCATGTTCGTCTGTAGCGTAACTTCACTGACCGCTGTGAAGTCACTCGAAGGATGGATTTGGCCCTAAATAGGTAACTAGGATTCTTACTGAAAATGTTCATTTTTGGTATCTAAAGTCAGGCACCCACATCCATCTCTGGGCTCTGAAATTAAAGGCACCTGGTTTTCAGCCCACAGCTCCCACGGACTTCAGTGGGCTCTGAAAAGCAGGCAGCTTTCATTTAGGTGCCTAAATATGGATCTAACAAACATTAGGCACTGAAGTGTGAAGATTTCGGTCCTCAAGTGTGACCCCTTTTATGCTAGCTTTGCTGTCTGATCAGGGCACGCTGTGAAAGTCACGCGTAGGTATGGGGCGCTAACAGAAGGGAATTTGGAAGGGGAGCCTGTATATAATATGAATCTGTCTCTGCGCCTAATCAGCTGTTCATTGTGGGCAGATCAAGGAGCGCTGGAAAACCCACCGAGAGAAGTCCCTTTTTGTAGAGGAGGCAGGATAGCCTAGCAGATAGCACGGTGCTGTGGGCGTCAAGGGACCCACCACCGCTACTGACCTGCTGGGTGACTTGGCTGCATCTGTGAAATGGGGATAATGCTACTGACTTCCTTTGTAAAGCGCTTTGAGATCTGCTGACGAATATAGCTACATAAGAGCTGGATGTTACTATCGTAGCTGTGGGGTTTTCAGTTAGGAGGGTTGTTAGAGGAAAGGCTTGCAACGTCCTGCTGACTTCAACAGGGGAAGAGCTAGACTGGCATGTACTAGATAACCACGCAGGGCCTGATTCTCATTCATACCTGTGCAAAGTGGGCCCAAAACTACCCGAGCAGAATGGCGGCAAGTTATACCCACTTTGCACTGGTGCAAATGGCTACACAGGCTGTGAGCAGTGGCAAATCAGTCCCAGTCTAAACGGCCTAGACTGGAGCCAGGAAACTACATTTCAGCGAGCATGTATGTACCACGCATCTCTTGGGACTTTCCCCCAGCCCCCTGGCTTGGTTTCAGATTTCATACCTCTGTGTTTTATCATCAGTTGTTTATGGGCTTGGAAAGACAGTCTCTCCACATGTGTGCGCCTCCTAATTCCAGCCATGTGCTGGGAAAAGGCTCTCTGATGATAATCTGGCCTGTGAGTAAATGCAGTGTCATGGGAGCCTCTGGACCCCAGAGAGGGGATGTTGCAATTGAGGACAGTTCCAGCCAAAAAACACTCTGGTTTATTTAGATTAAAGGGTGGGAAAGAACTGGAGTCACGGAGGCGGGGTGGGGGTGGAGGAGACAAGGCAGAAGAGGAGACTCATTGCAAAGCCATGGCGATTGAAGTTTTTAGAACTCACCTTGCCCTGTTCGAGGAAGAACAGTGCGTCCCCAAAAGTGAGACCCCCTAGAGCTCCCAGTGGGCAAAGCCTGGCAGGAGAAAGTCCCCGGTGTGGCTGAATGGAGCCAATACACGCTGATCATGGGATCCATACGATGCTTTTCATTGCACATGGGCACCTATGATCTCACTTACTGACTCAGATACATCGAAACAAAGCAAAAATAAAGTCTGTTTTACTTCCAGCTAATTTACAACAGCTGCACTTTGCCTGCTTGGCAGAATTTTGGGTCCAGCAAAGCATTGTGGGAGATCCTGGAATCGCAGACAGGCTGGGACCTCATAAAAAAGAGCTAGAAATAGAAAATGAGAGGAAGAGAAGTGGCTTCGCTTTAGTGCCTGAGGCCTGGCTTCTCCCCACTTCTCTGTTAATTTCTTTGCCTTAGTTCTGCAGACAGTAAATATCAGATATCAAAAACCCTGATGGTTTGGGCCTGGTTCTGGGGTCCTTATTCCAACAAAACACAACTGATTAATGCCCCCTTTATCTGCCACTGTCTCCAATGGCAGGTTAGCCTGAGGAAGCAGGGGATGGTTTGGGCCCAGCAGAGGGAATTGGGATTGAAAGAGGAAGATAATAAAAGAGAAGGTGGGGCGACCCTTTCCAGAGGGCCTGGACTGCCTTCACGGAAGTGTGATGGCATGGATTCTAGCTATAGATGGATTCTAGCTATGGATGGATTCTAGCTATATTTGCTGAGAGGTTGCCATGCATCCTGATTTTGGTGGGACAGGAACAGTTTAATGGTTGGGTCAGAGTTCACCATCCTGGCGGGTGGCATGCAGGGTCCTTATTGTCTTTCTCGGCCCAGCATGGCAGGGCCTGTCGTCCTACGCTTCTATGTTACCTTCCTTCTCTTCAGCCCATTGGCTGCTCTCACTATCAACCTGCCTGATTTGCATGGTGGGTTCCCAGTATATTTGTATTTTTGGGAGCCCTACGAGATCATCTCATCCGCCCCACCCCCATTGCATCCCAAAAGCCCGCCCTATGGGTTTCATATATGCCACTCCAAACCTCAGTTGCAGGGGGCAGTCGCTCACCAGAATACTATGTGTTCACTCCCCTACCCCTATCCCCCAGAGTTCAAGGGTGTGCTTCCAGAACACCTCCTTCCCAGTAGAGTGAACTTGGGACTCCAGCTAGATTCCCATGTGGCTGTAGCCCTCATTGGTGCGGGGAAAAGGTGGACACATGACTGAGTGCACCCTAAAGCAGGACTGGTGCTATTGGGCACACAAACGGGACATTTGCCTCCCACCCAAAACTATCTTCACGAGGCCCCAAATTCTTGTCAGAAAGGCCAAAATAGGTCCAGAGTTTTCCAGTGTGAAGCAGTGGGGCAGCAGCAGATTGGGCAGTCTTCCTCCTTTACTATAAGTCATGGCAAAATACCGACACAGTGGCCAAATTTTACCTTTTTAAGTCTTGCAATCCAAGATTTTCCAGGGGTCTCACTAGCCTGGAGGGTTGGTTAGTTGTTTTGCAAATAGAGACATCCAGGGGCCCCAAAATACCCACTCCCCCAACAAGGGGATCCTAGAACTGGCCCTGCCCTAAAGGCTTAGAAACCAGAAGTTAGAACCCAAGAGAACCCTACATTTATTTTCAGTCTCATGCATTTTAAGCCAATCTCTTGATTTTGAGGGGGGAGGGGCAGACTCGGGTGGTACTGTGTGTGATGCCTACTTCATTCATGTTTGCAAGAGCTGTAAGATCATGGGTGCTGGAGATGGGGAGCCAAAGGGCCATTGCCACCCCACCTTTTAAACAGGGGGGGCCATATCCCCCTCTTTAGAGAACCCAAACTCAGCAGGGCACAATGAGGGGGAGGGGGACCCAGGCCTTCCCCACTGCATTGGCCCATGACAAGAGCAGGTGGTGTAACAGTGGAGCCCCTTCCCCGTGGGCAAGACAGAGGGGCAGCCGGGCCAATGTGAGTGAGTAGCATCACAACGCCACTCAGCTCCGAATCAGAGAAAAGATGATCTACCCAGGCGCATCTGAGTCCCTGCGCTAGTGCCTGAGCCAGCCTGGCGTGATGGGCTCTCCTAGGGCATCATGGCACTGCTCTCCTGTTAGCTTCCTACGGGCCTCCGCTCTTCACACAGCCCTGGCGAGCTCCGAGGAGCAGCTGCAAGCAGGCTGCACCGGGCCTGAACTGAGGCCTGGTTCTGATGGCAGCCCGTGTGCCCTTCAATAGACGGCCGTGCTCTGAGCATTGCAAGCTCCGGGCCTCTAGGCAGTGTTTGCCTTCGTGAGCCAAGCGGGACACACGGCGTCTGTGACGCTGCCTGCCTTGGAAGAGGCTGCTGGAGCGTATGTGGGAGTGCCCATGCAGGGCTGCTGCTCCTGAGTGCGGGGTGGGGAGGGGCTTCATTCCTCATCAGGAAACAAGTTGAAAAACCTGAGATTAGACGCCCAGGGGACTGTCTGCCTGGTGCCACACTGCTGCTACCTGGCCTCATGCTGCCCCCCCCCAACTTTTTCAGTCTTCCCTGTGCCCACGTGTGAGATGCCTCGCCGGAAGCTGTTGCCCTGTACAAGCACTAAGGACTAGCGTTCCGAGCAGACGCGCTAGTGAAGTCAGCGCAATTTCTCGTCCTGTTACTCGTCCCATAAAAAGAACATCCGTGACAGTCATGCCTGAGCCCTCCCAATATACCTCCAGTATTAGTAAAGGCGTCTTTGGCTTAATAACATCCTTGTGCAAGATCACTGCCAGAAGGGGTGGAAATGTCATGAATCAGTGTGATCCAGTGCTAGCCTGATAACGCTCCTCCGTGTGATGTTGCAACATGGTCAGAGACAGATAACATGGGCACACGCATCTCCAAGTAAAGGCAGGATGCTTTCCCCAGACAGAGGATGTACCAGTTACTAACATTAAACTGAGCGAGGAATTGGACTTGACCTTGTTCCCACTGCAGGACTTCCAAAGCAAGTTCATTGCCCCTAGAAGACGTGACTTTGGCTGACCATCATTTGCCAGAGGGCGGTTGAGAAGCCACAGCTGCAACCAGCCCCTGCAGACAGGAAGCGAGGGGAGAATCAGTCCCCTGAGCGCTGAGAAACAGCGTGCTCCAGCACATAGGACCCAAGCCTGGGGTTCCAGAGAGGTGGGGGTCTATTCACAGCTCAGTCAGTGACCTGGGGCACGGCACGGCACCTGTTTGCCCTTCCATCCTTTGGCTGCCTTGCCTAGTTAGGTAGTCAGGTCTTCAAAGCCTGGACCCTGTCCACGCAGAGCTTAGCACAAAGGGCTCCCAGGCTTGGTTGGGGACTGTAATATTAACAATCAATCCAAAGAGGAGTGGTCAAAGGAGTTCTTTTTATTCCATCACCGCATGCCGTGCCCTGAAAAGCAGCGACCGAGGGCCAGAGCTGTGATAACATTTAACAACTGCACCGTGCACCTTTCCATGGGCTTGTAAACTGGAAAGCACCAGCGCCGCCCCTATCCTCTATCTCATCCCGCAGTCGTGAATCCAGCTGGCTTGCTGTGCAGAATATTTCCACTGATCAATAGGAGCGACCCCTGCCTTGTGCTTGCTGACTGCAGACGCCATGGGGAGGGCCTGACGGGATTAGAGATGAGATGTGATATGACAATCAGGGCATGGTACAAATGCATAGAAGAAGGTTGCTTTGTATCCTGGTCCCATTTTGTCTGCATCCCCAATGCTTGGATTTAGTTCCGGGGTCCTGGTTCGGTCCCATCTCAGGGTAGCTGTGGGGGGGGGGGGGTATTAGAACCCCAGATTCAGGCCTGTTCCAGGCCTGTTGTTTTGGAACTAAGCACCAAGGCAAGAAGCGAATCTGGAGGTTTTGGGACACTTTTCAGCGCTGGCCTACGGGGGTGCAATCCCACTGACTGGACCGGAGCGACAGCAGCTTAGCGCAGAGGAAAGCTCCTGCTGTCGTTGCCTGTAGGAGCCAGTGCAGGGCTGAGCCCCGTGCAGCAGCAGCAGCTGACAATGTGCCTTTCAGTGAGCGAAGGGCCTGCGTTTCCAGTCCAGCCTGGGCTGCGTCCCAGAGCCAAATGACCTCCCGTCTCCTCTCCCAGCCAAATTCCTCTTTTAGAATAATAAACAGTTCAGCTCAGAAAACCTCCCCTGACAGGCTGCTAACGATCCCTTCACACAGCCCTCTGGGGCAGAGAGGCCGGGCAGCACTGGCATGGCCAGAACCATGTCTATCTCCCGTGTGGGGTGGGGGAGGCCTCTGCCAGCGTTTAGAGAACTCCAGTCTGGCTGGTTTGAATCCCACCCTGTCGCCGTTGGGTGCTGGGATGAGGGAGGGGAGGAAGGCTACTCGCTGGAAAGCCGCGGGGAAGCACGCAAGGAGTCCGGTGCCCCGCTTAGCAGGGAGAGTCAAGTTGGCGGGGGGAAGAGAAGCAAAAGCTGTGTCTTAGCCCTGAACCAAGGCAGCTGATCCCCCCACTCTCTCTTTCCTCCTGCTCCTGGTTGGTGTGGAGAGCCATGCCCTGGGGTGGGCGGCCACAGCGGTTCATTCCAGGGGCCCTGGTGGCAGTGGAATTCCCAAAGACGCCCCCTGGAGCAGAGTCACTCGGTGGAGTGTTGTCTGTCTGGTGCTGGGAGAGGAGGACAACAGCCTTTCAGCTGCTCCAGGCCAGGGCAAGAGGGTTCTGATCCAAACTGCCCCCACCGCTGGAGGGCAGAGGGGATAGGAAACTTCATGCACCGGGGCTTGAGGCAATTGCCCTCTATTAGGAGCCAGGATGAGGGATTCATGGGGAGCAGTTACTGCACATCTGCCTACTGACTGGGGAGGGCTGTCCCTTACTTTGGAACATCTGGTGCTGGCCTGGGCTAGGACCTCAGGTCTGAGCTAGTCTGGCAATTCCTTTATATCTGCCTTCTGGTTTCTGAGCACTTGCATCACACTTGGGTCACATTTGCAGCCTTTTCATACAGTCATAGAGTTCAAGGCCAGAAGGGGCCGCCAGACCCACAGGCCACTAAACTTCCCCACCCCCACCCCCGGCCACCCCAGTATGGAGCACAGTAACCTAGATTAGACTGAAGTGCTACAGCCCTCCAGACACTGAACTAGCATGCCCCAGATCAGAGAACAGGCTTTTCTCTGCAACCAGGCGGGCTAGAAACTTGTTGTTGTTTCGATGAAAGCCGAGGGTCTCACCCTTATTCCAGGAGATGAGCTAGGAGGAAAAGAGCAAATATCACAAGAGTCGCAATATGACTGCCAGAGCTGGCAGTCCTGCAAGCCACCGCAACGCCCACTTCCTGAGACACTTTCCCATCTCCAGATGCAAAAGTCTGGGGCTAATTATTTGGGTTAGGTTTGAGGAGGTCAAACCTGACAACATTTGATGGGATCCATGTGTCATGGAGCCTTTGCCTAGGTAGGAAAGCCTGTGTGTGTGTGTGAGAGAGAGAGAGAGAGAGAGAGTGCCACCTTTGTGACAGCAAGATGAATCTCGATAATAAATACATTCCATCCTCCAGAAAGGCGCCATGTAAATAAAAACCAAACACACTCCCTCAACGACAGTGTCTCCTCCTCTCTTCTTTCCATCCTCGAGGCCAAGGAGAACATGCCAGCTGTGTAGTGAAGCAACTGGAGACGATATTAAGCATTTCCTGTAAGATGGGAAGAGTCTGTGTACGCCTCTCACCCTGCCAGAGCGGATATACAAAGGCGAGGTCGCTGCAGTCAGGGAGATGTCGCCATCTGTACGCCGTACAGGAAGCGTCTCCGATGGAAATGCCTTCTCGCAAACAGCAGGTCTATTAAAACCAGCTAGGAAGCCAGCCAGAGGCACAAGAAGGCGTATGCTGACAGCGCTGTCCTGACTGCTCTTTGGGCAAATGGTACTGGTGTTGCTTCAGTGTTACTAGCTAGCAAGTCTAAAAAAAAAAAAAAAAGCAACCAAAAAACCCCCAAAGAAACAACAACAACAAAAGAGAACATGCAAAACACCTTATTTTGTTTCTATTCTGTTTAGGTCCAGTAAAGAATAGAGACAACTGTACATTATTTTTATTATTGAGTCTGAAAAAAACTCTACATAAATAAATCACAATGATTTGGACATGGATACGTGCATATTTATTTGTTTTTCCTAAAGTTAATTAAGTGTTTTAGGAAAAATTGTCAGAGCGTCCACCAGCCAGAGTTGGTGGCCACGCTCTGAGGCCACCAGAAAATTTCTTGTGAGAACCCAAATGTGTGATGACACCACGCTGGGAGAGGCTGCAAGCACTTTGGAGGACAGGATTAGGACCTTGATGCATTGGAGAATTGTTCTGAAATCAACAATGTTCATTCAGTAAAGACAAGTGCAAAGTACTACACTTGGGATGGCAGAATCAAATGCACAATTACAACCTGGCGAATAGCTGGCTAGGGGATAGTACTGCAGAAAAGGATGTGGGGGTGATAGTGGATCACCAACTGAATATGAGCCCGCAATGTGATGGAGTTGCAAAAAAGGCTGATTATCATTCTGGGACATATAAACAGGAGTGTGGTATGCAAGACATGGGAGGTAATTGTCCCATTCATGTCCCTGAAGGTAGAATAAGAAGTAATGGGCTTAATTTGCAGCAAGGGAGATTTAGGTGAGATATTAGGAAAAACGTCCTAACTCTAAGGATAGTTAAGAACTGAAATAAGTTACCATGGGAGGTTGTGGACTCCCCGTGATTGGAGGTTTTTCAGAATGGGTTCGACAAACACGTGTCAGGGACGCTCTAGGTTTACTTGCTCCTGCCTCAGCGCTGGGGGCTGGACTAGATGACCTCTCAAGGTCCCTTCCTACCCTACACTTCTATGATTCTGGGTCAAGTAGCAAGTGGTACCTCACGCCATGAGTGACCCCCGTTGCAATCAAAGGGAATACTCATGGAGTAAAGTACTACTCAGCATGAGGGATGGGGATCAAAGTCGGGCCCCAGGTGAGGTTAATAGTGATAGTCTTTAGATCCTCTTTAAATCAAGACTGGATGTCTTTCTAAAAGAGCTGCCTTAGCTCAAACAGAAGTTATGGGCTCAGTGCATAGATTGGGCCCTGTCTAACACAGGAGGCCAGACTAGGTGATCATAATGGTCCCTTCTGGCCTTAAAATCTGAGTAACACACCTTGTCGAAGGTGGATTGTGGAACAAAACCAATTGTTGTTTGTTTTTGCCTTTACTGCGCAGTTAAGAAATGTAAAGACGGCTAGCTAGCGATCTCTCTATCCCCTCTCTGCTGCAGGATTAGGGCAAGATTCTTGGAGGACTTGACTAGTGATCTTGCAGAAGTTGGCAGCCTAAGCAACATCTCACTCTTCTCCACAGAGGTGTGTCTACTAGCAAAGAAAAACCCAGACGACTGGGGCTCTGGGGGCTCGGGCTCTCGTGGCGCCAGCGGTGGGGCTGTTTCATTGCTGTATAGATTTCAGGCTGGAGCGCTCTGGGCCCTCCCAACCTACAGGCTTCCAAAACCATGGGCCTCAGCTTGAGCCCAGAAGTCGACACAGCAATGAAACAGCCCAACAGCCCGAGCTCCGTGAGCCTGAGTTGGCTGCCTGGGCCGGACGTGGGGTTTTCTTTGCTGTGTAGACATACCCTAAGTGCGCTGACTCGCTCTCTGGGAAATATACCTCTGAAAAAGCAGGAAAGAAAGAAAAATAAAGCTTTAGGGAAAGTTGCTGAATAAGTCAGCAACCTGGCAGGATTTGCTGGTAAATCAGTTCTTTTCAAGCCAAAGCGAGAGAATAACAAAACCAGTGGATGACTGCACGTCATTTCAAAACCATTTCCCTCTCACGCCAAGCAGACACAGGCACAACCGCAGGGACAAGATGCAACGTCTCGGTGCAGTACCTAGAGCCAGAGTCGGCAACATTTTGTGTGCCACTGCTACAGCATTATTTCTTTAGATACTGGCATGACAAAGAGACTCCTGATCGGGGTCACATTGTTAATGAGATCACAAGCAGAGAGCTGCCTTTGCATTTGTCTCTTCATTAGCTCCAGATCCAACATTCCCCAGTGCTTTGCGAGGTGGGTGATAGTACCGGTGAAAGGTGGTTCAGCCCATTACAGTGATCAGGCGCAACTGTGAAGTTCAGGTCTGGATCTGAGCTTTGTTAGGGTTACCATACGTCCGGTTTTTCCCGGACATGTCCGGCTTTTTGGTAATCAAACCCCCGTCCGGGGGGAATTGCCAAAAAGCCAAACATGTCCGGGAAAATACCGGCCGGGCACTTCCCCTCCCGCAGCTGCTCTGCTCCTCCCCTGACTCTTCGGCTCTGTTTAAGAGCTGAGCGCTCCGGCTTCGGGCAGCCCCCTTGCCTCCGGACCCCAGCCACCGGCCGGGCACTTCCCCTCCCGGGCTCCAGCTGCTCTGCTCCGGCGGCGCAGGGTCCGGAGGCAAGGGGGCTGCCCGAAGCCGGAGCGCCCGTGGAGTGTCCTCTTTTTTTATTTTTTAAATATGGTAATCCTAGCTTTCTCAAAGTTCAGAGGTGCTGGATCCAAGGTCCACCTCTTGTTAATCCATAAGGTAGCTGTGCCTAGGAGGTGGCTTGCCGTTAGGAATGGGGTTCCATGCTCTGTGTCCATTCTGTGTTACTGCCCCTTTTGGATTCAGTGGCCGTGCGGGGTGAGATGGTCTATGTAGGCTCCTCCCTGTCACAGGGAGTTGTGGACAGTTTTCCCGCAAGGGTTTTTAGTGGGGAACCTTGTACTGTATCTGAGAGCAGGAGGAAGGGTTTGGTCAGACTCCTGGGTATTTTGGACCATGGCCTAGTGCAGCGGTTCTCAAACTTTAGCAACCCAAGGACCCCCATTTTGATTTAAACATTTTTGGGGGCCCTCTACGCCACCCCTTCACTGAGGCCCCACCTCTGCCCTGCCCCTTCTCCGAGTTCTAGAACGCCCTAGGGATAGGATCCAGCAGAGGGGAGTCAACAGCCAAAGGAATGTCAGAATAACAAGCTGGGGCCTTTTGCCTGGTGTATTCACCTGCAGCCTGATAGTACTCAAGAGGGGGCTGGGGGCAGATGGTGGGGTTAGGGCCCTCAGCGAGGGGGACCACAGGAGGCTTGAGAAGGGGAGTAAACTCCACACGCCTGGAACGTTGTCGTCCTCAAACAAGCACAAATGCCTTGGAAACATGAAATAAAAAGGTCCTGCTACCTGCAGACACCCGGGGGCTGCACTGAGCTGGTCTGGGGGTGAGAGGCGGTGGGTAACAGAATAGTTAGGGACATGGGGGCTGACCCAGGAGTCTTTTCTGGTCTTGGTATCATTGCACTAATTCTGGGTTGCTTTGGACAGGATGCGGCCTGCAGTGCAGCTGAACCCCGCCATGCTGCTTCTATCTCTGAAGATGCTCCTCCTCTTCCTCGCAGGTGAGCGTGAGGATGACTCTTTGCTGACATGTGAATTCCCCAAGGACGCTTCCTGCTATGGGGGCAGAATGAATGGGGCGACAGGGGGCAGTGGGGCTGGGATGAACACACACACCTGTGCACCCACCATCCTATGCATAGACATCCACACACACACCCCAACAGGCAGACAAACACCCACACTATCATCCGTATTTAAAGGGCTAGTGTCACACATTTCTGGTCCAAATCGGGGCCTAATTTCCTTCTCCTACGGGGCTTTGATGCATGTGAGCTGTGTCGCGAGGAGGATTCCAGGGGCTACACGCGTGTCTCATCTTTGGGGTGCTCTGCCAGCCTAGGGATGAACAATTCTTAGAAGCTGAGTCAGGACGCAGCTGCCATCGCACGCAGGGGATGAGGCAGATATCCCCACAGTCATTTGCTCCAGGCTCCCCGGCTCACCGAATCTCCCCTCCCAGGTACATGCACAATAGGGCAAAAACTTGGCTTCAAAAATTGTTCTCGCTCTTCACTGCTCTGGGCCGGTGAGGTGCTTGTAGCTCAGCCTGGGACCTCACCTCAGCTGCACCCCAGCCCTGGGCGGGAGGGCGCTGGGTGGAATCCTGTGTGTGCCCTCCAATTCCAGGGTGCTCCTTCCGCCAGGGACACGTGTGTAGGGGCAAGTCTGAGCAAAGAGCGCAGCTAGGAAGAGCTGACAGGGAGTGGCACAGGAAGCAATTCAGGAAGAAGTTGCCTTCTGTGTCGCTTCCAAGGGATTTCCTGGAAAGTTTATTTTTGCTCCTCTTTTTTATTTTTGAAACACATGGTCCTCCATGTCTCTTCCCACACGGCCCCGTGGGAACAAAGCTGACGGGGAGGGAGCTCCCGAGCGGTCCAGCTGTCACAGCTAACGTGGTTCCCTTCTGGTCCTTCAGAATATGCATCTGAGACCCTCAGTGAGGAGGGAGTGGGGCAAAATTGCAGCAGAACCAGGGTCATTTCTGTGGCACGTGCACTGTTGGCTATAAATGCAGCTCTTGGACTCAGCATTTCTGGGGCAAATAAACCAGAGCAAGGGGATTCATAGGAAGCCCGGCTCTCAGCAGGCTGTGAGGGGCCCTCCGGCTGCCACCTGGGCAGATTCTCACAGCACTGTCCACCCCAAAAGATTCCCCCCCCCCCAAGACCCCGAGGGCAGGTGTAAAGGCATCACGCCGTAAGATGATGAAGTTGGCTCAGTGCACAAACTTTTAGCATCCAAGTTTTCAAAGGCTGGCGCCTGACTCACACCCGGACAGTTTGCACACTCATCGGCTGTACCTTCTCATCCGGAATTTGCACGTGAAAACTGAGCTCTACAGCCCCTTGGGGTGCACCGTTACCTCATACACATGGGAGGCGGTCATTTAGGTACAGCGCAACACTGGGAGTCGGGAGGACCTGGGTTCTATTCATGCTGGGCCTCAGTTTTCCCATCTGTAAATGGGGATAATAAAACGTATCTACCTCCTAGTGTTGCTGGGAGGCTAAATGCATGAAAGAGGGTAATGAGCTTTGAGATCCCCAGAGGGAAGTATTCATTCGGATGGTATGGTTATTGCTGATGGCAGGTATGACAGGTGTGTGCTTGCAGATGTGGGAGCTCCATTCAAAATGTGAATGGCTGGGGGGGGTTCTGAAGCCAGCTAGAGGATTTTGACACACGCTCTCAATCAAATGAACAGGAGTTGTGTGTCTAAATCCCCTGGTCGGTTCTGAAAACCCCAGGCCGGGTGGCAGCAGCCAGCGTGTGTGTGTATTAACAGCTGCGGTGATGCCAGCAGAGGGAGCTCCCATGTTGCTGTATGGATCTCAGCAAATGGTGGCAACGGTTCGTAGTGATGGAGCCGTGGGTTCATTCCTGAATGCCACAACAGGTTACTTAACCTTACAACCCAATACTCCTGCTCTAGGTCCTGATCCAGCCCCCACTGAGGGGCTCCATTGTCCCCCTCTGGTTTACTCCCTATGCCCTCTCCTAGGTTTGCCAGTTGTGGTGTCTCGAAGCAGCAAGCTGCACATTTCACCCAGTGACCCCGAAGTCGTCCTCAGTCTCTGGAGCAACTTCTCACTGACATGCTCGGGGGAGGCCGAGTTGGTCTGGGAACGAGACATGCAGCCCATAGCTGCGCCACTGGAGTGGAGAGATGGCACCTTCTCCAGCACGCTCACGCTCTGGAACATGACAGGCAATGACACGGGGGAGTACGTCTGCACCTACAACCAATCCCAGAACCAGAAGCACGCGGAGAGACAGGCCGTCTATGTCTTTGTGCCAGGTAGGGGACAGAGCACCCCCATCCCCTCTCTGTGTGCATCTCGGGGGATGGAGGCCAATGGAAGGATGGGGCTGAATTTGAAGATGGTAGAGGGGGGTTCCTCTGCTCTGCAGTAGGGCTGGGGGGGAGCGACATGCGTGGGAGGCTGGAGTGGCCTATCTGCATCGAAGTGCCCCTGCAGCCCCCCACCCCAGCGCAGGGGCCTGGTACAGACCGCTAGAAGTATAGTGCCCCCAGGTTAAGGGCCCCAGGTGGGAGAGGATCATTGGAAAGAAAAAGTGAGTGAAACTCGCATCTTGGGGAACAAGGCACGCAGCCCCGATGGGACATGTCCCTAGTAATAACCCTAGCAGCTTCGGGAGAGAAACGTCCTGGGAGTTCAGCGCGTCCGTCTCCAAGCAGAGGTGTTGTCCCATCCCATGGCTAGTGGGCAGTTGCAATCAGGGCTGCAAAGCAAGTTCTTCTCCTGTCTCTTGTAACCGGATTGCCTTTCCCCTTTCCCTTCTGCAGACCCGTCCATCGTCTTCCTCCCCACAGGCCCTGAGGAACCATTCATCTTCATCACCGGCGACAGCGAGGCCACCATCCCGTGCCGTGTGACTGACCCCCAGACCACGGTGACTCTCTATGAGAAGAAGGTGGAGAACCCAATTCCCGTGGTCTATGACAGGCAACAAGGCTTCACGGGGTTCTTCGAAGACAAGACCTACATCTGCAGGGCAATGCTGGGCGAGCGGGAGGTGGACTCTGACGCATATTACGTCTACAGAATCCAGGGTGAGCCACTTCTTAGGTCTGCGCCGGGGGATGGATCAGAGGGGTCTGGGCTGGTCTGTCTAAGGCAGGGGCGGGCAAACTTTTTGGCCTCAGGGCCATATTGGGTTTCGGAAACTGTATGAAGGGCCAGTTAGGAGAGGGGGGAGTGCCTCCTTCCTGCCCTGAGCCGTTCCTAATGACAAGCTCCAACAGCAGGCGTAGTGCTCAGCGCGGGCCCTTGCGCTCCTTCCCTGCTTTGCCTGCAGCTCCGCTCCTGGGGAAGGGGACGTTCTCACAGGGTGGTAAAGTGGACACAAGGTGGAACATGTCAGAGCCACGCTGGATTCCATCGAGAAAATGGCTTCCTCTTTGCCTCCCCCACAGAATTCCCCTGGCTCCCCAGAGGTCCCTGGGCTCCCCAGGATCTCTTTAAGATCATGTCCCTGCCCGACTCCAGCGTGCTGTTCAGAGCCTGGGACATTTTGCCATTGAACTCAGCTGAGATTGTAATCCCTGTTCATTTGTATTTGCAGTAAAGCCTAGTGGCCAGAGCCCTGTAACGCTAGGCACTGCATGGCCATCTTTGCCCCAGAGAGCTTACAGGCTGAGTAAAAGACAAGAGACACCAGGTGGATGCAGACAGATGGGGAGAACAAGGAAGCCATGAGACAATGATGGGAGGCAGTGGTCCCAGCATGCCACCTGCCTAGGGTTTGGCTCTCCCAAACATTGATTCACCCCCTGCTGTTTCACTCCCTCCTCTTTAGTCTCGTCCCTCAATGTTTCCATCCGCGCGGTGCAGACCGTGGTGAAGCAAGGCGAGAACATCACCGTGATGTGTACTGTGAGCGGCAACGAAGTGGTGGATTTCAGCTGGTTTTACCCTCGCCGGGAGGTGAGTGCTGCAGCCCGCGCTCTGTAACCAGCCTGGCAGCTCCTCCCCTTGCCTGGCCTGGCAGTCTTGTCATTGCTGATCTCGCGGGCTGGGGGTCTCCTCTCTCCCCTGCGCAGGCAGGTAAGGCCGTGGAGCCTGTGACAGACTTTTTGCCTGGATCCAGCCATGACATCCGCTCCACCGTGACCATCCAGAATGCAGAGCTGGAGGACGCCGGCACCTACATCTGCCACGTCTCTGAGGTCTACCACCAGAATACGGACAAGAAGGACATTGAGGTCAACGTGATCGGTGCGTTGCCACACTCTCGGGGCCAGCTAGCTCTGGGCACCAGCTACCCCTCCAACCTCTCTCATAGACTCATAGACTTTAAGGTCAGAAGGGACCATTATGATCATCTAGTCTGACCTCCTGCACAATGCAGGCCACAGAATCTCACCCACCCACTCCTGTAACAAACCCCTAACCTATGCCTGAGTTACTGAAGTCCTCAAATCGTGGTTTAAAGACCTCAAGGTGCAGAGAATCCTCCAGCAAGTGACCCGTGCCCCACGCTGCAGAGGAAGGCGAAAAACCTCCAGGGCCTCTGCCAACCTGCCCTGGAGGAAAATTCCTTCCCGACCCCAAATATGGCGATCAGTTAAACCCTGAGCATGTGGGCAAGACTCACCAGCCAGCACCCAGGAAAGAATTCTCTGTAGTAACTCAGATCCCACCCTCTCTAGTGTCCCATCACAGACCATTGGGCATATTTACCTGCTAATAATCAAAGATCAATTAATTGCCAAAATTAGGCTATCCCATCATACCATCTCCTCCATAAACTTATCAAGCTTAGTCTTGAAGCCAGATATGTCTTTTGCCCCCACTACTCCCCTTGGAAGGCTGTTCCAGAACTTCACTCCTCTAATGGTTAGAAACCTTCGTCTAATTTCAAGTCTAAACTTCCTAATGTCCAGTTTATATCTCTCCCCAAGCCACACATGCCTGGATTCATCCTTCTTCCACATAGCCCTGGCAACCCCTGCTCCCAGAAAGTCACTCACCCCCCACCCCAAAGAGGCCTAGAATCATCCCCACTTACTCTCACATCTAGGAGAACCCCAGCATCTTGCTTATAGCCATGGGCAAGAGACAATGAGCTACTCATCCATGCTGGGCCGAGGAGCCCTGAGGCCCCTTGAGATGAGGCTCTGCTGCAGCCTCCCCCGGATACAGGAGCTGGCTTGGCCAAACACACTCGCCTAGTGTCCCTGTGTGTGTAATTCCTCTCGTTTTTAACTGGATTTTATTGGGTGAAACCTTCCCCTTCAGAATAACAAACTCCTCCCCTGCTGTGAGCTTTGCTAGCTTCCTAAAAGCCCTCGGTCTCCAGAGCACCCCTCACAGACCCTGGAAGGACCATCCTCCAACTAAAGACGGGTCTCAGGCTCAAAGATTGGATCCAGATCAAATTGCCCCGAGATTTCAGGGGCATTGGGCCATTTCTACCCTTAACAGAGACAGATGTGTATCCATGTGGCGAGTAGCCAGATCCCCCTCCTAGGGTGACCAGGTGTCCGGTTTTGGACCGGAACTCACGGTCGAAAAGGGATCCTGGCAGCTCCAGGCAGCACCGCTGACGGGGCTGTTGACTGTCCGGTTGGTGCCACTGCACAGTGGGGCTGGCACGCTCCCTGCTAGCCTCCATGCTGTGCGGTTCCCGGGAAGCAGCGTCATGTCCCCCTTCCAGCTCCTACACATGGGGCAGCCAGGGTGCTCTGCACGCTGCCCCCGCCCCAAGCACCGCCCCCGCAGCTCCCATTGGCCAGAAACCACGGCCAATGGGAGCTGCAGGGGTGGTGCCTGCGGACAGGGCAGCGTACAGAACTGCCTGGCCGTGCCTCTGCATAGGAGCCGGAGGGAGGACATGCTGCAGCTTCCAGGAGCTGCTCGAGGTAAACACCATCCTGAGCTTGCACCCCTGAGCATCCTCTGCACCCCAAACCCCTGCCCCAGCCCTGATCCCCCCTCCCGCCCTCCGAACCCCTCAGTCCCAGCCCGGAGCACCCTCCTGCACCCCAAACCCCTCATCCCCACCCCAGCCTGCACCCCCAGACAGAGCCCTCACAGCCCCCCACGTCCCAACCCCCTGCCCCAGCCCAGATCCCCCCTCCCGCCCTCCGAACCCCTCGGTCCCAGCCTGGAGCACCCTCCTGCACCCCAAACCCCTCATCCTCAGCCCCACCCCAGAGTCTGCACCCCTAGCCAGAGCCCTCACCTCACCTCCCACCCCACCCCCCTGCCTCAACCCGGAGCCCCCTCCCATACTCTGTACCCCTCAGCTCCACCCCTCATCCGGAGCCCCCTCCTGTACCCCAAACCCCTCATCCCTGGCCCCACCCCAGAGCCCGCACCCCCAGCCAGAGCCCTCACCCCCTCCTGCACCCCAGCCCCCTGAGCCAGCACAGTGAAAATGAGCGAGTGAGGGTGGGGAGAGCGAGCGACAGAGGGAGGGGGTGGCCTCAGAGAAAGGGTGGGGCATGGGCGGGGCCTCAGAGGATGGGCGGGGTGGGGGCGGGGCAAGAGTGTTCGGTTTTGTGCAAGTAGAAAGTTGGCAGCCCTACCCCCTCCCACCCTTCTCTCTGTCTCCCCCCAGCCTCCCTGCTCCTTCTCCTTTCCTGGGAGCAGGCCCTGGGATGGGGGTGCTGACCCTGCCTCTCTCTGAACCCTCTGCAGAGCGTGGCTTTGTGAGGTTCCACACTGGTCTGAATGACGTCGAGTTTGCCAAGGTGCACAAGAGTCGCATCATCCAGGTGCAGATCGAGGCCTATCCGCAGCCAACCATCCTGTGGCTGAAGGACAATGAGACCCTGAGGGTGGGGAACAGCAGCGAATTCGTCATCACCAGCAAGAACCTGTCGGAAAACAGGTGAGGCGGCCCCTGTGGGTGGGACACAGCCCTCCCCCCAGAGATGGGTGCGGCTAGAGCCCAGCGATACAACCGCTCCCATCCTGAGTGGAGCAGGGGGACGGGAATTCTCAGTGCCCAGCCAAAACTAGCCATCTACGTGGTGGGGGATCCTCCACATTGATCCTGACTTGACCGTTTGCTGTGCGGTTTCTGTGCAAGCCTCAGGGTTCGGCTGGATGGGAGCGACCCACCCCAGTACGCCTGTTGGGCAGCAGGGAGCGTCTTCCCATCTTCACTGCTCTGGGATCCTTTTCCCTCCAGGTACCAAACCACTCTGACCCTAGTGCGAGTGAAGCAGAATGAAGGGGGATTCTACACCGTCCGGGCATCCCATGAGGATGACACGCAGGAGATGTCCTTCTACCTGCAAATTAACGGTGAGGAGGCAGCACCACCGGCCTTTGAGACGCACCGGGTTAGAGAGGGTCCTAGCAGCTCCCTCCACAATTCACAGCGGGACACAGAGACCCGGCTGCTTTGACAGGACAACAGGCGGAAGCAGACAACACCCTCACTCGAAATTTCTCAGATCGATTCGCCACAGGAAGCCGAACTAGGATCCACATTAGGCAGGGAACGGGATTGGCACCATTGCCTATTGAAACTAAGCAATACTATCGCCATGTGTGTACAACAAACAATCGAAGGCAGGTGAATGCTTCACATTTTGGCTCATTAGGTGGCAATATATACTGCCTGTGTGTGTTCCTGCCTAAAAACGGCCAGAAAATGCCAGTTGTTTTTTTGCAGGAAATTTTGTGGGAGGAAAGTTGTGGAGGTTTTTTTGGTTTGGGGTTTCTTTGTTTGTTTTAATTTCCCAGGATTTTTTTTAGTTTTTCTATAAAAAAGCAGAACCCCAAAAGATCTGTAGTTTTAAAAAACCATTTCCAGTCAAATTTTCCAGTTTTCAAAACTCCTGATGTGTTTTACCAAAACATATTTTCATTTTGCTCAAAAAGCCTTTTTTCAAAAAAAGATGGAAACCGGTCAACCCGCCCTAGGCATTCACAGTGCGGCGTGACTCGGGTGCCCGTCGTGAAATGGGGGTGGATCTAGCCAGACACAGCAGAGTGGAGTTGACGCCACTTACACTGGGTCTAAATTTGCCCCTTAAATCTCAGCCCATCTGAGGTGTCGAAGTGTTCCCTGCCAGTTCCCCACCAGCTAACAGGGCAGTCTGGGAGGGCAACCTGCTCCCCGCACCACCCCAGCTCACCCTCTGCCTGCAGCAGTGGAATTCAAGGGAGGGGACACCCTCATCCTCCATTCCAGCAGCTGGGGGCCCTAAAATTGTACAACTATTGCTGAAGGGACCATGGCTGCGTACATGGCCACCAGCCCAGGCCCCTCCTTGGCCCTCTGCAGGGTGGCTACTTACTTCACTCATGTTCTCTAGCATAGATGGGTTCCTGCCCCATGGCAGTCTCTCTCCAAACACACAGTGGGACCTCGCATGGCTCCAATAGGGAGGTTTTCCTCCCGCCAGTGAGATCAGCTGTCACCCACGTTTCATGACCGTCGCTCCCCTCCCGCCGGCAAAGCAAATGGTCCAGAGAAGAGCAACAAGAATGATTAAAGGTCTAGAGAACATGACCTATGAAGGAAGGCTGAAAGAATTGGGTTTGTTTAGTTTGGAAAAGAGAAGACTGAGAGGGGACATGATTGCAGTTTTCAGGTATCTAAAAGGGTGTCATAAGGAGGAGGGAGAAAACTTGTTCACCTTAGCCACTAAGGATAGAACAAGAAGCAATGGGCTTAAACTGCAGCAAGGGAGGTCTAGGTTGGACATTAGGAAAAAGTTCCTAACTGTCAGGGTGGTTAAACACTGGAATAAATTGCCTAGGGAGGTTGTGGAATCTCCATCTCTGAAGATATTTAAGAGTAGGTTAGATAAATGTCTATCAGGGATGGTCTAGACAGTATTTGGTCCTGCCATGCGGGCAGGGGACTGGACTCGATGACCTCTCGAGGTCCCTTCCAGTCCTAGAATCTATGAATCTATGACTCTCTCTTTTCCCTTCCCAGTGCCCGCCAACGTGTTATGGCTGAAGAAGAACAGCAATGCCAGCAGTGGGGAGCAGACCGTCATGTGCTACACTGAAGGGATGCCCCAGCCAGAGCTCATGTGGTTCACCTGCAGTGACATCAAAGGGTGAGGGGGCCTGGCGACCCAGTGCAGGCATGGAAAAGTGTGTAAAGCGCCTCTTGCTGGGCGAGGATGGGACTGACAGTTGTGGGTGTCCTCTCACCCAAAGCTCCTGGACCATGCCCTGTAGCATTTCCTGCTGTGAGAAACTGGGAACTGGGCATCTCTGGGCCCGTGCTCAGACCTCCTACACCTCGCTTACTGTGTCTCCTGTTGGGAAAAATTGGGACTGAATTTTACTGAGTAATTGATGCATTTGTGTATCTAGTTAGTGCTCCATAATCTCAGCCCTGAAGGGGTTTAGATCTCTGCCAGTGGGGTAAAGGAGACAGAGCTCTGGTTTTTCACCTCAGTTATTATTTGTATTACCATAGTGCCTAGCAGCGCCAGCCACAGATGGGAACCCCAGTGCACTAGGGGTACAGACACAGAACACAAATACTGCCCCTGCCCAAGAGAGCTTCCAGTCTAAGTGAAAGACAAGAGACAACAGGTGAATATGGACAGACAGACGGGAGGCTGTTGGCCAATATGATAGGCAGCAGTCGCAGCACACATGAATCAGGTCCTTTAGGGGCTGACCTTTGGCCTATTGCTGCAGACTGGCGCAGCTTGTCCTCACCAATCCTGACTCTCCCATTTTTGTTTTCTAACATCCTCTGTGAGGCCCGGATATTATTTCTCACGGGACACACACAAATCAGTGGGTGCTCCCCCTGCTGGCTCTGCCACAGCAGTGCACTGCTCTAAATCTCCATTCCCGGAGCTGCGCAGATACCAGCAGAGCTGAGTGTTGTGCTGCGGGAAGTGGAGCCCAGCGGTTGTTCCCTCCAGCCTTCGCCATTAGTTTGTGTCACTTACTGTTTACTAGGAAAAGGGCTGGAACAAGTGCCTTAAAACAGAAGCTGAGATGTGGCTCACTTGAGTCCCCTTTGAGTCCCCCTGGCTCATCAGTGATGGTGCAAGAGAACGAACAAAGGGATCTGTGCTGGCAGTTCAAGTAGAGACACAGCGACAGGGAAGTCAGCGGGGCAGGGAAGCTCACTGGAGGAAGAGCTGTTATCCTCAAGCAGTTGCGGGGCACAGGGAGGGTCACGAAGAGCCGAGATAGAACAGCTATCATACAGCATCCCGCAGCGTCATGCAGCCGGGATTGTCTCCCATGTGTGGCTTTTTCAACTGGAAGGTGCGGCACCAAGGAGCAGCCCACCAGGGTCCTGGGGAACAACTCAGAGGAGATCAGCCTGCAGACCAGCTCCATGTACAACGAGACGCTGAAGGTTTACAGAGTGTACAGCACGCTGCGGCTCCGCAGGGTGGACGAAGACCTGCTCATCAGATGCTCTGTGCAGAATCTCCTGGGCAATGTTTTTGAGGACATCACCCTGGTCCCACACGGTGAGTTGGCTGGCACCCGTTCTGTCCCACATGTGCAGGTCTGTGTGCTGTGGGGTGGAAGCTTAGCCCAGGCCAGGGGACTATGCTGCCCCTAGTGTCTGCAGCCTGCTCCTTTAGTTCAAGCAGAAGAGGCCTCTTTATGGAGCAGCATAGCTGGAGCCCTTGGTGGCCAACAGTTTGTGCCACCTGCATGAGGCAACTTCACTGCCTGGTATGTGCATGCTTTGCCTATCTGGATAAAATATCCCTGTTCCTCCCCTCCCTCTCCCGGCGCAGGGCTCCTGCCTCCTGCTTTGGAGTCTGTGTCCGAAGGGTAAAATGTACACATCCCTTTCTTTGCACGATCCAGTTGTAATGTCCTCTGTCCTGACACCGAGCAGTAGCATCAGTATAGAAACCAGGAGGGGGTGGATGTGCCAGAGCCAGACCACATGGAGTCAGTGCGAAGGGAGAGCAGGTGTTTGCACAAACAGCTAGCAAGCGGGCATCACCCTTCGTGTATTTCACCAGCATTCATGTTAGCAACTTGTTATCCAGGCTGCAGGCACTAGGGGGAACCACATACACACATTTATAGGCTGTGAGAGGGCTGAGGCTAGGCCACTGAAAAAGAACCTATGTTCTGGGCTAAAGGGTCAGCCGGGCCAGCTCCCACCAAGAGCAAGACCGCTGCCTCCTACTACCCATGGCTCCGTACACACCCATGAGGTCAAATCTCTTCCAAAAGCCTCTGGGCCCTGGGGAGCTCTCCTGCAGCAAAGGGGCTGGAGCGTCACCACTAATTCCTTCCCACTGCACCCAGCTGGAGAGGCCCCCCCTTCCCCGTGTGTTTGTGCCTCTTTCCAGGGCCCCTCGGGGGGCTAGTTCTAGCGGCAGGGAATAATCGTCCAGGGTTACCCTGAGTCCAGCAGAGAAGGGAGAGGGTCTTCTCTGGGCATCCCAGGTGAGCCCTCGGCAGGGTCATCCCTGGCTGGTCTGGATCAGTGAACACTTCTCATGGGAGTAAGGGCTGGGTAAAGCCAGCCAGGGGACACCACAGAGGCCTGGCTAAGGGTCACTTCCTGTCAGTTTCCAAGGGATGGCATGAAAGGACCAAGATGTGCCCCAGACCCAGCACTGGCTGCCGGGGGTTGAAGTCGTCCGGGGAGGTTTGGAGAGGAAGGGGGGAGCAGGACTTATGGGACAAGACAGGGTGGGGTCTCAGAGTGGGGCATTTCAGATGAGGCGCTCTTGGCTAGTTTCTCCGAGTGGCTGCCCTGAGCTCCCCAGGCCATGTGGGGCTGGAGGCGTCTGATTGTTTTCCATGTGGTTCTTGTTGTAGGCTGGCCCTTGAAGGTGATCATCATCTCAAGCATCCTGGCCTTGGTGGGGGTGCTTGCCATCATCTTCCCGGGGATCTTCATCGTCCTGCGGATGAAGGTCAGGGTGAGCACCGTCTCCCACTTTGGGAGGTGGGGAGGTCTCCTTCCTTTGACTGCATGCACTGAGAGGGCCCGGCCAGGCTGTGATGGGCAGCTGCGGAACAGCCCCCTCTTCTAGCTCCTTGGTGCAGGGCTGGAGCCCACCAGGCATAGGCGCCAACTCCGTGGGTGCTCCAAGGCTGGCACCCATGGAAAAAAATTAGTGGATGCTTAGCACCCACAGGCAGCCAGCTCCCCGCTCACCCCAGTGCCTCCCATCCGCCGGCGGCCCTGCCGATCAACTCCTCCCCCTCCTTCCCAGTGCCTCCCACCCGCAGCGATCAGCTGTTCTGCGGCGTGCAGGAGGCGCTGGGGGGGAGGAGGGAGGAGCGGGGATGGTTGGGGGAGGGGACAGAACTAGGTGGGAAGAGGCGGGGCAGGAATGGGCGCTTGGGAGAAGTGGTGGGGTGGGGGCAGGGTCTGGGGCGTAACTGGGTGGGAAGATGTGAGGCAGGGGCGGGAAGAGGGGGGAGGCTTGGGGGAAGGGGTCAGGTGAGGGCAGGGCCTGGGGCAGAGAGTGGGGGTTCAGCACCCCCAGGGCCTGGAGGAAGCCGGCGTCTGTGCCACCGGGCTCAGGCAGCCACCCTGAGCTCTCCGGTGTGACGTGCAGCAGCGGACCTTCCCTCTGGCCATAATGTGCGAGGAGTGCCCGTGCGACAGCAGCGGTGACTGCTCAGCTGGGATGGCTCCCTAAGGCAGAGGGTGCAGGGTCACTGTCTGCCGGGGACACCTCCCAGCACAGCCCCTCTCTCAGCTCTCTCTTCTCCCCTCCCTTCCCCCTCTCCAGAATCCTCGCTATGAAATCCGCTGGAAGGTGATTGAGTCGGTCAGCTCCGATGGGCATGAGTACATCTATGTGGATCCCATGCAGCTCCCCTACGACTGCAGCTGGGAGCTCTCCAGGGACGAGCTAGTGCTAGGTACCGTGTGCTCAGCAGGAATCGCCAGGGGATGCTCAGGGAAAGGGATGTAAACGAACGGGGCACAAATCCATGACCCCACGGCGGGAGAGCCTGTGGCCAGGGCCAGCTGTGCAGGGGGCGTGCGACAGATGCGCTTTCATGGGATGTGTGTGTCACCGACCCACCGATGCTCTGAGCGCGGAGAGATGGGGCCTGGGAAGCACCTCCAGATCCCTCCCAGAGCCTGCGGTCCTTAGAGCGTTTAGGGGAATTCAGTGGGCTACTGCCTGCTTTGGGGTGGGCTAGTGAGGCACATTCAGCAGGGCTGTCAGGTCCGGTGGCCCTGCCTCTAGGCCATGCTTCTCTCTCCGCTCCGCCTGGACGAGGGGCTTTGCTGTGCAGATCAGAGACAGGAATTCAGCTCAGAGGCAGCACTGCAGGCCTAGCCTCTCAGGCAGCATCAGGGTGATGTTAGCCATGCTCCCAGCACCAGGGGCAGCCCCAGAGGAGGGGAGCACACTAGCACGTATGGGACCCTCCATGAACCCACATTCAGTATTGAAGAACCGCCTCCATTGTGGGAATAACAAGGTGAGCATTCCCCATTGTCC